>NC_140178.1:302500-540198 GCF_963971535.1 Notolepis coatsorum
TGGTTAAGGCGATGGACTAGAAATCCATTGGAGTCTCCCCGCGTAGGTTCGAATCCTACCAACTACGGTACAGCATTGATGACCGTTGTTGTGGCTTAAATTTTATATGATAAACTCAGAGACCAATTAAGGTAATTAAAGGTGAAAGCCCAAAAATGTAGCTTCTCTGACAACCAGGTACAAACCTCTTGCTGTTAATTCCCAGTTTCCTTATCATGGACTGAATAGTTGTTTGCTAAGAAGATGGAAACAGATTGCTTTACCACTCTTTATGATCCAGGATATCTGAATCAATGGTAATCTACCTAAGAAAAAAAGCAATGGTTTGTTTGTTTGTTTGTTTATTTACACATATAAAAACAGTTACATATATAATACAATATAGTCCACAAGGGATGTGTAGGAGAATTGCCTAAAAACCCTCAAGGGGCTTGCATGTGGCATTCACCAGGAAGCAAAATTACATTATATCAAGATAAATATAAAATATAAAAACAGCTGATCTAACACCTACCAACAGCGTTGGCGGTATAGTGGTGAGCATAGCTGCCTTCCAAGCAGTTGACCCGGGTTCGATTCCCAGCCAATGCATGCTTTTTCACTGAACTAAGGGAGCCGGATTCTGTACCTGACCAGACCTACCATCTCCAGAGCTGCCTGCACACCATCAGCAGCAAAGTCTGTTTGCACATTGGACATGTGTTGTTAGTATGATGCGCATATGGTCATGGCTTACCATACTAAGGAAAGAGAAGCCAAAGCTTATAAAGATCCGCAGTACAAGGGCTCGTCCGGGATTTGAAACCGGGACCTCTGGCACCTAAAGCGAGAATCATACCCCTAGACCTAGACCCTAATCAGTCAGGCTAGGCTGGCCACTCCACAGAGACGGCCCTCATAGCGGCCACAGAGGCTCTTCACTTAGCAAAAGCAAAGGGCCTCTCCTCCGTCCTGGCTCCCCATCGCCGCACAAATTCGCTTCAAGGTCCTCGACCTGGCATACTGCGCGGCGAAGGGAACGTCTCCAGTCTACCTCCAGTCAATGGTCTCTAACTACACACCCTCAAGACCCCTCCGCTCTACATCCTCTGGCCGCCTCAGACCGACTCCTGTCCGAGCTGAAGAGAAGCCGCCTATTCTCGGTCCTCGCTCCACAACGGTGGAACGAACTTCCCACCAGTTAGGAGCCGAATCCAGACCAATCTTTCACTGTCGACTAAAAACACACTTCAATCAATCAAAAAAAAATATCTAACCTTCTTACTGTCCTATACTACCATGCACTCCTACTATACTAATATCTTATGTCTATGTACTCAACACTGCAGCACCCAGGTTTCAGCACCGTTTGATGATCATTGTTACTCAGATGATAGAGTTGTAACCTTCCTGATGACTTGTCGTACAGAACTTGTAAGTCGCTTTGGATAAAAGCGTTCAGCTAAATGACTAAATGTAAATGTGTATAATAATAATATTATTGTGCCAGAGAGAAACGTGGCTTTAAAAGGGGAATATCTCTTCTGACTTTTGTTGTAAGACTGTTTCTTTTATGAAGTGACTGAAAGGCAGTTTCAGACCATGATCAATAAAGTAGGCATCTTGAACGCGTCCTCTAAATTAAAAAGACAGTACCTTCTAAAAGACAACACATTAATGAATAAGGTAGGCATCTTGAACCCGTCCTCTAAATTAAAAAGACAGCACCTTCTAAAAGACAACACATTAATGAATAAGGTAGGCATCTTGAACCCGTCCTCTAAATTAAAAAGACAGTAACGTCTAAAAGACAACACATTAATGAATAAGTAATGTTGCTTTTATTCATCAATTTGACCAAGTACAACAAAGACCCACCACACTCAAAATCCAATCTTAGATAAAAAGTACATGATAAAAGTGCATGATTTCAGAAGACAGTAGTTAAGACATTGTGACTGAGATGAATGATTGACAGTTGATACAAAACAACGCCTCATCAGGAGACCGACCGTTTAAAGAATGAAACGACGAGGATGGCAAGTTGAGTGACACGACCTATCTCAAGCCCCGCCCTCCTTTCTTGATCGTCCAATCACAACTGCTGCGGTGGAGGATCAAGCAAAGAGGGCGGGCTTGAGATTTAGTACATTTTGGAAGGGCATTACCCACTTCTGTGGAAATAATGCAATGTTATGAGTACAGAATAAGGGTGTGAATTTACAATAACAGCACAATGAACAATAATCAA
Source organism: Notolepis coatsorum (assembly GCF_963971535.1). Classification (NCBI taxonomy): domain Eukaryota; kingdom Metazoa; phylum Chordata; class Actinopteri; order Aulopiformes; family Paralepididae; genus Notolepis; species Notolepis coatsorum. Next base: position 304,731 of record NC_140178.1, read on the forward strand.
ATAACCTTCCATCAAGGTCTACGTTTAAATTAAATATTTTGAATACAATTTCAAATTATAGCAGTAGTATATACATAATCCATTTCACATCAAACACTACAATAAAAAGAATGTTCTAAAAAAGGAGAATCAAAAGCAAGTTTCCCCTCATTATTAATCTAAAATGAGACGTCTGTGTTTCACCTCAGTCGTCTAACCGTGTGGACAAAGTACCAGTTAGCCAATCAGCGCTAGTATCCCCAACATGTGCATTCTACCCACAATCCTTTTCAGCAGTCGGGAGGAGCGAGCACCTGATCCAGCCTCTTCAGGTCCATCAGGAAGCTGGTCGGGGTCAAGATGTGAGAGGAACCTGGAGAGGAGAGAGAGGAGAGGGTCAGGGGTCAGGAGAGAGGAGAGAGGAGAGAGAGGAGAGGGTCAGGATGTGAGAGGAACCTGGAGAGAGGAGAGAGGAGAGGGTCAGGGGTCAGGAGAGGAGAGAGGAGAGAGAGGAGAGAGGAGAGAGAGGAGAGAGAGGAGAGAGGAGAGAGGAGAGGAACCTGGAGAGAGGAGAGGGTCAGGATGTGAGAGGAACCTGGAGAGGAGAGAGGAGAGGGTCAGGATGTGAGAGGAACCTGGAGAGAGGAGAGAGGAGAGGGTCAGGATGTGAGAGGAACCTGGAGAGAGGAGAGAGGAGAGGGTCAGGATGTGAGAGGAACCTGGAGAGAGGAGAGAGGAGAGGGTCAGGATGTGAGAGGAACCTGGAGAGGAGAGAGGAGAGAGGAGAGGGTCAGGATGTGAGAGGAACCTGGAGAGAGGAGAGGAGAGGGTCAGGATGTGAGAGGAACCTGGAGAGGAGAGAGGAGAGGGTCAGGATGTGAGAGGAACCTGGAGAGGAGAGAGGAGAGGGTCAGGATGTGAGAGGAACCTGGAGAGAGGAGAGAGGAGAGGGTCAGGATGAGAGAGGAACCTGGAGAGAGGAGAGAGGAGAGGGTCAGGATGTGAGAGGAACCTGGAGAGAGGAGAGAGGAGAGAGGAGAGGGTCAGGATGAGAGAGGAACCTGGAGAGAGGAGAGAGGAGAGGGTCAGGATGTGAGAGGAACCTGGAGAGGAGAGAGAGGAGAGGGTCAGGGGTCAGGGGTCAGGAGAGAGGAGAGAGGAGAGAGGAGAGAGAGGAGAGGGTCAGGATGTGAGAGGAACCTGGAGAGAGGAGAGAGGAGAGGGTCAGGGGTCAGGAGAGGAGAGAGGAGAGAGAGGAGAGAGGAGAGAGAGGAGAGAGAGGAGAGAGGAGAGAGAGGAGAGGAACCTGGAGAGAGGAGAGGAGAGGGTCAGGATGTGAGAGGAACCTGGAGAGGAGAGAGGAGAGGGTCAGGATGTGAGAGGAACCTGGAGAGAGGAGAGAGGAGAGGGTCAGGATGTGAGAGGAACCTGGAGAGAGGAGAGAGGAGAGGGTCAGGATGTGAGAGGAACCTGGAGAGAGGAGAGGGTCAGGATGTGAGAGGAACCTGGAGAGGAGAGAGGAGAGAGGAGAGGGTCAGGATGTGAGAGGAACCTGGAGAGAGGAGAGGAGAGGGTCAGGATGTGAGAGGAACCTGGAGAGGAGAGAGGAGAGGGTCAGGATGTGAGAGGAACCTGGAGAGGAGAGAGGAGAGGGTCAGGATGTGAGAGGAACCTGGAGAGAGGAGAGAGGAGAGGGTCAGGATGAGAGAGGAACCTGGAGAGAGGAGAGAGGAGAGAGAGGAGAGAGGAGAGGGTCAGGATGTGAGAGGAACCTGGAGAGAGGAGAGAGGAGAGGGTCAGGATGTGAGAGGAACCTGGAGAGAGGAGAGGAGAGGGTCAGGATGTGAGAGGAACCTGGAGAGAGGAGAGGAGAGGGTCAGGATGTGAGAGGAACCTGGAGAGAGGAGAGAGGAGAGGGTCAGGATGTGAGAGGAACCTGGAGAGAGGAGAGAGGAGAGGGTCAGGATGTGAGAGGAACCTGGAGAGGAGAGGAGAGGAGAGGGTCAGGATGTGAGAGGAACCTGGAGAGAGGAGAGGAGAGGGTCAGGATGTGAGAGGAACCTGGAGAGAGGAGAGAGGAGAGGGTCAGGATGTGAGAGGAACCTGGAGAGGAGAGGAGAGGGTCAGGATGTGAGAGGAACCTGGAGAGGAGAGGAGAGGAGAGGGTCAGGATGTGAGAGGAACCTGGAGAGAGGAGAGAGGAGAGGAGAGGGTCAGGATGAGAGAGGAACCTGGAGAGAGGAGAGAGGAGAGGAGAGGGTCAGGATGTGAGAGGAACCTGGAGAGAGGAGAGGAGAGGGTCAGGATGTGAGAGGAACCTGGAGAGGAGAGGAGAGGGTCAGGATGTGAGAGGAACCTGGAGAGGAGAGGAGAGGGTCAGGATGTGAGAGGAACCTGGAGAGAGGAGAGGAGAGGGTCAGGATGAGAGAGGAACCTGGAGAGAGGAGAGAGGAGAGGGTCAGGATGTGAGAGGAACCTGGAGAGAGGAGAGAGGAGAGGGTCAGGATGTGAGAGGAACCTGGAGAGAGGAGAGGAGAGGGTCAGGATGTGAGAGGAACCTGGAGAGAGGAGAGAGGAGAGGGTCAGGATGAGAGAGGAACCTGGAGAGAGGAGAGGGTCAGGATGTGAGAGGAACCTGGAGAGAGGAGAGGGTCAGGATGTGAGAGGAACCTGGAGAGAGGAGAGGAGAGGGTCAGGATGAGAGAGGAACCTGGAGAGAGGAGAGAGGAGAGGGTCAGGATGTGAGAGGAACCTGGAGAGAGGAGAGAGGAGAGGGTCAGGATGAGAGAGGAACCTGGAGAGAGGAGAGGGTCAGGATGTGAGAGGAACCTGGAGAGAGGAGAGGAGAGGGTCAGGATGTGAGAGGAACCTGGAGAGAGGAGAGGAGAGGGTCAGGATGAGAGAGGAACCTGGAGAGAGGAGAGAGGAGAGGGTCAGGATGTGAGAGGAACCTGGAGAGGAGAGAGGAGAGGGTCAGGATGTGAGAGGAACCTGGAGAGAGGAGAGGAGAGGGTCAGGGGTCAGGAGAGGAGAGGGTCAGGATGAGAGAGGAACCTGGAGAGAGGAGAGAGGAGAGGGTCAGGATGTGAGAGGAACCTGGAGAGGAGAGAGGAGAGGGTCAGGATGTGAGAGGAACCTGGAGAGAGGAGAGGAGAGGGTCAGGATGTGAGAGGAACCTGGAGAGAGAGAGGAACCTGGAGAGAGGAGAGAGGAGAGGGTCAGGAGAGGAACCTGGAGAGGAACACAGAGAGGAACCTGAGAGGAACCTGAGAGGAACCTGGAGAGGAACCTGGAGAGGAACCTGAGAGGAACCTGGAGAGGAACCTGGAGAGGAACCTGAGAGGAACCTGAGAGGAACCTGAGAGGAACCTGGAGAGGAACCTGGAGAGGAACCTGAGAGGAACCTGAGAGGAACCTGGAGAGGAACCTGAGAGGAACCTGAGAGGAACAGGTTCAAGACCTCTTGAAAGCTTTGATAGGTTTGAGAAGGTAAATGGTCTCCATTTAAACGATGCTTTAACCCTTTCACTGCCATGCGACAGAAGTTTAACCCTTTACCATCACACAACCGACGGCGATGCTCCATCATTAGCATCATTAGCTCCGCCGTGTGATAGTAAAGGGCTAACCTTCTGTATTGTCACAGTGAAAGGGTTAACCGGCTGTCGTGTGGCAGTGAAAGGGTTAACTGTGGCGCTCCGCTTACCGATCAGCACCTCCCACTTCCCACCAGTAGCGCGGCTGACCTCGTAGGCCGAGCGCATCTCCGAGTGCGACACGCCCCCGATCACGAAGACGATGAGGCGCGGCCCGGAGCGGTACTCGGCGGGAGACTTGTTCTTGTTGTGCCAGTGTCCAAACCGTGCACTGCTGTGGAAATACATACAACAATAATGATGACAATAATGAACAATAATGATAAATTAATATTATTAATAATAATAATTAACACATTGGGAGCTAAGGACAAAAAAAAGTTGGTTATCTCGCCGGTGGTCGAGCGCCAATCACGAGAAAAGTCGGGTTTTAATAGTTATTTATTTTAATTGCTATATCCATTCATAATTCATCCATCCAGCCTGATGTTATCATTGGGAATGGCTCTGAGATCGCAAACGGCCAATACCGCCGCCTAACGCCTTGCGGCCGGTATTGCACATCATTGGAATCCCTCTGGCTGGGGCTGTGCAGTGATATAAGAAGTCCGGTGCAGGTTTTCCTTTCCGGGCATGACTAACGTTATAACACATGGACTGGGGAGACTCCAGCACCGTGGATTCATGCGTTTTGGTTGAGAAACGTTGGAAAGACAACTGCGATCAATATTTGGAATGGCGATCAGGAATTGGATTATTCTTTTTGCACTACATCAGATGTGAGGTAAGGACTCTATGTTACCAATCTTGGGTTAATTCGATGTTTTTTTCGCAGCGAACACAACGTGTCTGTGTGTGTGTGTGTGTGTGTGCGTGCCTGCCGTTGGCTGCGACCAAAGCATGGAGGGGCGACTTTTCCTCCCCCGCTTCCGTGCGTGCATGATGAAATATAATACTGATAATCTAGCGTTTATTTCAGAACGATTCATAAATCAAGTGACAAATGGCACGATTTCTAAGGAAATGCATTGAAGCGCCGTTTGCTGAAGTTTCTTGAGATGAGCCAGGAGCACTCTAAAACTATACTCATATTCACCACGGTATAAAACGGATGTATGTATGTATGAAAAAAGTATCTGTTTTTTGCATGTTGACCGGAAGAAACTCAGACAATCGACGTGTTTATTAGATCCATAGCTATAATATTTAATATAGTTTTTAGCCCTGCAAACACCGCACCCACCCCTATTATTTAAAGCGCTGGCCTTCTTACCACAAGGTAAACAGCGACCTCTAGGCGCTCAAAGTGTTAACAATAATGGTACAAATAATAATGAACAATAATGATAATAAAAGAACAGTAATTCAACAGCTAGGTCTGTTCAGACACATCTCATTATTAATCATGATGTGCTGCAACATCACATAAGAAGCGTGAGCAAATAGTAATGCTTTGATTTATTTGAGCCAGCAGATCAAAAGTAGCCTATATGTTCCTATATTTATTGTAACGTATAATATAACCGAGGGCATACAGACCATCATCTGCACTTTTGTTTACACTAGTTTCTTTTTCTTGTATTTTTATATTCAGAGTTAATTATATTGCTTGCACCGCTAATTTTTTCTCATATTTTTATATTTCAGATCTAATTTGATTGCCTGTATTTGAAATTTATTTTAAGGATAAACCCCTATGCCATCTCGTTTTCGAGGGGGTCCTTAACATAGGATACAAAACATACAATACATAACAAAACAAAAAACAGGACAACAAATGCACTTATACACTGACAGACGCTCTCCCAATCTCACCCCCACAATCCACACTGACTCCTCCCAAGAGGATCACCAATATATATATATATGTTCCCTTATAAAACACATACAAAAATTATAATTTGATCTGAAAACGACATGTAAGCCCTAACACAGTAAATCAATAACAGGTGCAAGTAGTCTGTAGATGAGTGAACAAAGATATCTTGAATAACCGGTAAGAAGTAAGAGATCCGAGTGAACTAGGCAGTTTGTTCCAATCAGGTGGTGCTTTATATTTAAAGGCAAGTCGACCGATAGCTTTGATGGTTCGAGGCACACAAATATATTATTTATTAAATCTAGAATAATTAAACTTGAAGACATGGTTAAGTTTCAAACAATGTTAATTATGTTTAGGGCAAGAAATAATACACTGCCAGAAAAACTACAAAATCTTTTTCATTTAGAAAGTGAGTTTAGTAGGAGAAAATAAAATTTTAAACATCAGTTTGCACGTACCACACTTAAACAGATGTGTCCTTCAGTTATTGGTGTAAAGTTATGGAATTCTCTCCATAGCGAGCTTAAGGGATGTAACAGTGTTTATCAATTCAAAAAAATTTATAAAAAATAAATATTTAGTCAGTATGAAAATCAAAATGTGATCTGAATAGTGAGATCTTTTTTTTTCTCTTCTCTTTCTTTTCTTTTTTATTCTTTATCATTATTATTATTATTTAAATTTTTCTTGTTTAACTGTGGATTGTGTTTCTTTTATAATGGTATAAATGATTATTTGTGTAAGTAAGGTTATACGCCGACCATTAAGAAAATACATGTTAGTTTAGGAATAAGGGGCAGGTAACTATAAGATTTATTCTTCTTCCTGCTCCTTTTGTCCATGGAATGGCTATTTATGATTTTTTAATGAAGAAACTATGATTGTATTATTCCATGTGGCAAATAAAAACTCTGAACTGAACTGAACTGAAAAAAAGAAAGGAAGATCCGTGTGTCTTAAATTATAAGTTGAACTATATGGTGTTAAGAACTGCTTTAGATAGGGGGATAATTAAAGTAAATACATTTGTAAACAAAAAGCAACCAATGAAAATGTCTTCTGAATGGGGGAGAAAGCCAGTTTAACAACTCAAACATAAGACAGTGATGGGTTCTATAAGGACACCTCAATATAAATCTGCAAACACTATTATAAGTAACATTTAAAGGACGGAGATTTGTTAGTGTGGTGTTTTGATAAACTGTCTGCGTAATCCATTATTGGAAGTATGTATAATGATTCTTTTTCTAACCTGAAGAGAAAAACAGTTAATAGAACGATACAATATTCTCAGGCTACAATTTGTTTTCTTCATCACAGCATCAATATGTGACTTGAAGGTGAGTAGAGAATCAAGCCAAAGACCCAGATACTTATATTCATCGACATTTTCAAGAGGAGCATCATCTAAAAACGTAATCGACAACTGATTTGATATTTGCACCAGATTTGATCTAGTACCAAACAGCATACTATAGGACTTCTTCTTATTTAATAAAAGTTTGTTAATAGATAACCATTTCTGGACAGCATCAAAATGAGTCTGTAAAGAGTACTTAATTTGTTGAATATCAGACTTAGAGGAATAAAACACTATCGTCAGCATACAATTGAGTAAGACAGTCTGATGGTATCAGGGTGAGATCATTAACAAATATAGAAAATAATAATAGTCCTAAAGATGAACCTTGAGGAACACCTTTATCCATAATCAAAAAATCAGACTGTTTACCCTGATATGATACACACTGACGTCTCTGGTGGAGATAGGAACTGAGATCTATAAATATTGCACCAGTAACCATGTTATTGTCCATTGCTGAGTGAACATCATTGGTCAACTTCAGAAGGGCTGTAGTTGTGGAGTAGTTTGGCCTGAAACCAGATTGGCATGGAGATAAAATATGAGATTCATTAACATAATGGGATAATTGATTAAAAATTTGTTTTTTATTCATGTCTTTCTATTACCCTGCCCATACCTGTACCTCCCTGCTGCTATGATGCCTGAATTTCCCCCAAGAGGATCAATAAAGGAATATCTTATGTTATAATATTGCCCCAACTCCAGAGAATTATAATATGAAAATATATATATTTGTATCTTCTTGTCAGACCACCGTTTAGAGAATGTGACATTATGATCTACACACTAATATAATGTGACATTATGATCTAAGGCTCTTATTGATAAGCTTATACTACATCATTATTGGTAACCTACCTCCTTATCATTTTTGGAATGGAATTTTGGAACCTATGGAACCCGTTCTAGTGACTGGCTGGTCCTTAAGGTTCCGGTCCATTAGCAGCCCCCCGGGCCTGCAGGCCCAACAAGCTTCTAGAAGCACCATTACCATCGAGCTGGAAAGGGGATTATGGCATCATAGGCAAAGCAAACCTGCCCTCTGACCTCCAGCTCACACTTTAGCCTGATTGAAATAGACATAAAAGCTTTTGTGTGATAATAATCCATCTGCTGTCCCGTTGATCATCCCTGTATCAGGGAAAGGGGCGGAGACATAATCTGAGCCGATCGCAACATATTTCAATTGATCGGTCATTGGCTACATCAAGCCTGAGCTTTTGTCTTAAAAAATAAATGAAAAACAATTAAGGAAAAGCTGTGATGTAGGCTATATATATTATTCTTACTATATATATCCACACCCGTCTGTACATACCTGTACATTGTATAATACTGTTGCACTTTACTGTTACATTTGCACTCTGGTTGGATGCCAAACGTCTTTTTGTCGTACTGTACTTGTGCTGTATGATTGATGACAATACATTTGTTTGTACTAACCATGCTCACAGCTTCCTGCAACAATTCACACCTCGCAGGATTTCAAACAGTTTTCCGTGTCATTGACACAAACGGGCGCAGAGTTGAACCGGTTAACCCTAACGGGAGTACTGGAGTAATGGGTTAACCCTAACGGGAGTAGTGGAGTAATAGGTTACTCACGCCCCTCCCCAATACCCAGCTCTACTGAGCACACCCACCTGACGGCCGTCTGGGTTGTATCGATGGGAACAGGGTCTGAGATGAACGGCCATTGTTTCCTGTCCAGTTTGTCCTCTATGGCGTTCTGGGAGGGAGACACAGAGTGGTGCGCAGAGAAAACTGAAAACATACAGTTGTGGTAAATGACAGAATCAGAATCACTCACCAAGTACATTTGCATGTAGGGACACTCCCGTATATCTGGAGAATCTCATCAGCCTTAAAAAGCACACGATCAGTATCGGTGTGATCACATCTTTATGTCGCAATTGATCGTATTTACACTGCATTTTGCTTTTATGTCACACTCGGGTTGGGAAACCAAGACAAAATGGCTGCCGTGTGAATATGGTCAACGGTATTTTTGTGATTTCTTTTTTAGTTTGTTGCCTAATACAAATGCCAAGTGGACAACAGAATAACACTAACCAAAACTGTTGTTTGAAGTACACAATGACAATGACCACTTGGATTATCTGGAGATGGACATGTCTGAAAAGCTGCAGTTAAATATAAGACTTGTTAAGACCTTTTTAAGACCACTTCAGAGTGAAATGTAATCCCAATTTCACAACCATACTAGCGGAAAAAAATTTAAATAAAAAAATAGCGACCCTGAACTGGTGGCACTTGCGCGCCAATTTAAATTCTCACTCGTTCCATACAAGCTTCTCACACACCGAGCACTAACCCTAACCCTACAAACCACTTGAATACTAACCCTACAAACCACTTGAATACTAACCCTAACCCTACAAACCACTTGAATACTAACCCTACAAACCACTTGAATACTAACCCTACAAACCACTTGAATACTAACCCTACAAACCACTTGAATACTAACCCAACAAACCACTTGAATACTAACCCAACAAACCACTTGAATACTAACCCAACAAACCACTTGAATACTAACCCAACAAACCACTTGAATACTAACCCAACAAACCACTTGAATACTAACCCAACAAACCACTTGAATACTAACCCTAACCCTACAAACCACTTGAATACTAACCCTAACCCTACAAACCACTTGAATACTAACCCTACAAACCACTTGAATACTAACCCTACAAACCACTTGAATACTAACCCTACAAACCACTTGAATACTAACCCAACAAACCACTTGAATACTAACCCAACAAACCACTTGAATACTAACCCAACAAACCACTTGAATACTAACCCAACAAACCACTTGAATACTAACCCAACAAACCACTTGAATACTAACCCAACAAACCACTTGAATACTAACCCAACAAACCACTTGAATACTAACCCTAACCCTACAAACCACTTGAATACTAACCCTACAAACCACTTGAATACTAACCCAACAAACCACTTGAATACTAACCCAACAAACCACTTGAATACTAACCCTACAAACCACTTGAATACTAACCCAACAAACCACTTGAATACTAACCCAACAAACCACTTGAATACTAACCCTAACCCTACAAACCACTTGAATACTAACCCTACAAACCACTTGAATACTAACCCAACAAACCACTTGAATACTAACCCAACAAACCACTTGAATACTAACCCTACAAACCACTTGAATACTAACCCAACAAACCACTTGAATACTAACCCTAACCCTACAAACCACTTGAATACTAACCCTAACCCTACAAACCACTTGAATACTAACCCAACAAACCACTTGAATACTAACCCTAACCCTACAAACCACTTGAATACTAACCCTACAAACCACTTGAATACTAACCCTAACCCTACAAACCACTTGAATACTAACCCTACAAACCACTTGAATACTAACCCTAACCCTACAAACCACTTGAATACTAACCCTAACCCTACAAACCACTTGAATACTAACCCAACAAACCACTTGAATACTAACCCTACAAACCACTTGAATACTAACCCTACAAACCACTTGAATACTAACCCTACAAACCACTTGAATACTAACCCAAAGCGCTTTACAATTTGTTCCTCACATTTGACCCATTCACTCGCACATTCACACCGACGGCGGTGCCAACCTGCTCAGCGGGTGTCTACATGCCGTGCGCGGTGCCAACCTGCTCAGCGGGTGTCTACATGCCGTGCGCGGTGCCAACCTGCTCAGCGGGTGTCTACATGCCGTGCGCGGTGCCAACCTGCTCAGCGGGTGTCTACATGCCGTGCGCGGTGCCAACCTGCTCAGCGGGTGTCTACATGCCGTGCGCGGTGCCAACCTGCTCAGCGGGTGTCTACATGCCGTGCGCGGTGCCAACCTGCTCAGCGGGTGTCTACATGCCGAGCGCGGTGCCTACCTGCTCAGCGGGTGTCTACATGCCGTGCGCGGTGCCAACCTGCTCAGCGGGTGTCTACATGCCGTGCGCGGTGCCAACCTGCTCAGCGGGTGTCTACAGGGTTAGGGTTCCATACCTCCATCACATCCTTGATGGTGGGTGTCCACCTGGAGAGCTGGTAGGTGCTCTCCGTCCGCTCCTTCTTCTCAGGCAGAGTCCTCCCAGCGTTGGCGCCCTGACGGAACACAGACCACGTTAGATTCTAGCACAAGTACAGTGCAACCAAAATACCTTTTCATCCTTTCATGCAACCAGAGTGCAAATGTAACGGTAAAGTAGTAATATACAATGTACAGGTGGTTAAACAAGGTGCCAATATTTATTAAACAGAGAGACAGAATGTGATTGGAGAATTATCCGACGTTTTCCCACAAAGGGTTCATTATTATTATTATCATAAGTGACATTTATTGCAAGCGTTAGTTATTGTCTGGTGCCGCCTAGTGGACTGACTTAGGAATGCGTGTTGTGACTCTGGACAGGTAAGCTGCCTCTGCGCCGGCGCGACACGCTATTTAAATGACTCTCTTGGCCACAGGCCTGTACGGTGAAAAGCCCTGTGGGCCAACTGACTGGCCAACGGTACGTTGCATTGTATGCACCGTTTATATCCGCAATCATCTTTTACATGTATAACGTGTTGCTAGTGTATGCCGTTTATTTCCCTTTCTTTTGTATAGGTAAATAATCTAATAACAGTACTGACTACTGCTGTATCGACTCTATCCATCGACAACTAATGACTAACTGTTAGTTAGCTACTAACTACTCACTGCTAGCTACCAGCTAACTGCTGGCTAATTGGCCACCTGGTGTTAACGGCAATACAGTTGTCTAAAATGACTGAATGTTTAGACATTGAGTCCGAATAAACACCATTCTTGCAAAGTAGGAATCGTTTCCTTTGGTTCCTATTCTCAGTCGTTCGCCTACGCCCTTCCAATGGGGACATTTAGTTGACACATTATATTGAAATTCTTTATTCGGAATAACCCCTTGAGATGTAGCATCTGGTTTTCGAGGGGCTCCTGACACAACACAACGCATGTACATTTTCAGATTTTTTTTATAAAAAGAAACACAAAAAACATTGGACATCGAAACAGTCTACAACAACAAAATCTACTGAGAAATGACATTACAAAATAACATACAAGATCACAAAATAAACAGGACAAACAAAACAAAACACAAATCAAGCGAGGATAGGAATGGATCGTTACTTCGTACGAGATAAGTAATGAAAGTCATGATAGTATGCAGTATATAAATGATAAACTAAAAATTATAAACTAAAAACATGTACATGTACTATGAAAGTAAGAAGACAGCGCATTTTTAAATAAATAAAAAGATGAGATGGAACGAGTATTTGCAGGCAAGTTATTCCAATCAGAAGGGGCTTTGAACAAAAAGGCTTTCTTGGCTGTTTTATTGACAGTGACTGCTAGATAATTGGACAGTGACGGAGACAGTTACCCCCCAGGTGGGTTAGGGTTAGGGGACAGTGACGGAGACAGTTACCCCCCAGGTGGGTTAGGGTTAGGGGACAGTGACGGAGACAGTTACCCCCCAGGTGGGTTAGGGTTAGGGGACAGTGACGGAGACAGTTACCCCCCAGGTGGGTTAGGGTTAGGGGACAGTGATGGAGACAGTTACCCCCCAGGTGGGTTAGGGTTAGGGGACAGTGACGGAGACAGTTACCCCCCAGGTGGGTTAGGGTTAGGGGACAGTGACGGAGACAGTTACCCCCCAGGTGGGTTAGGGTTAGGGGACAGTGATGGAGACAGTTACCCCCGCGATGACGCTGCAGCCCAGGCGCTGCAGGTTGGTGATGATGTTGCTGTCGGCCTGGACGTTGGCGTGCTGGATGAGCTTGGTCAGGTTCTCCTCCACAACGCCTGAAGGAGACAACACAAATAACTATTTCGTGACTTTCGGGAACTAGGCTACACTGGCACACCTACTTCCAGTGAATGATGCTAAGCTAGGCTAACGGTGCGGCAGTTCCCTAAGCCTAAAACTTTTTTTTTTTTAGATCTTTCCCTGAGAGTCCACATTACAGTTCTACTTTTGTTTTGATGTGAAAAGTGATGCTGCATAAGAAGACTGCACTTAGCACTGACTGAGAAAGTACATATTACAGTTCTACTTTATAAAATGCTAATTGTAAATATGTTTGTCAATGTTAATAATATGAAAGTCCACATTACAGTTCTACTTTTGTTTTGATGTGAAAAGTGATGCTGCATAAGATGACTGCACTTAGCACTGCCTGAGAAAGTACATAATAGTTCTACTTTGACGTTTTAATGTTGGACCAAAGCATTGCATGTAATTAGAATACAGGCAAATAAAAGTCATTAAGTTTAAAGTACAATCCTGGCTGTCTTCTTCTCTCAACGCTTCAATAGGTAGATCTTGCCTTCACCTATAGACCGAGGTCAGGGGTCTTGGGCTTAACAAGGTTGGTGACCACTGCTCTAAGGAATATGGATCTTAAAAACATGCATTCGGTCCTATATTACAGTTTTGATCGTCAAGCTACCACTTTTTCAATCCAAGTCATGTGAACAACCAAACAAAGTCTGTGCTCCTCTGGGGTGGCATTAACCCTTTCACTGTCACACGACAGAAGGTTAGCCCTTTACTATCACACAACCGACGGCGATGCTCCATCATTAGCATCATTAGCTCCGCAAATGCGGAGCTAATGATGCTAACGATGGAGCATCGCCGTCGGTTGTGTGATAGTAAAGGGCTAACCTTCTGTATTGTCACAGTGAAAGGGTTAACCTTCTGTCGTGTGGCAGTGAAAGGGTTAAGGACCTACCCTTCTTCTTGTGGAAGATGTAGAGCAGGATGATGCGGATCTTATCAAAGGGCTCGATCTTGGTGTTGAGCAGGACGGGCACAATGCTCTTCATGGCGTCTTTCAGGGGCTCCCCCTCCATGTCGGTGCCCATGGCCAGGTCCTGCAGACAGGGAGAGGTCAGAGGTCAACTACTGCCCTAACCCTTTCAGAGGCCCCCCCTCCATGTGGGCCCCCAGGGCCAGGTCCTGCAGACAGGGAGAGGTCAGAGGTCAACTACTGCCCTAACCCTTTCAGAGGCCCCCCCTCCATGTGGGCCCCCAGGGCCAGGTCCTGCAGACAGGGAGAGGTCAGAGGTCAACTACTGCCCTAACCCTTTCAGAGGCCCCCCCTCCATGTGGGCCCCCAGGGCCAGGTCGCGTGAATACTTTCCCCAAGGCAGTTGTCCTTCTGCGTTCGGTTTACGCCACTGACGCTTCTCTCAACGCCCAATCGCGTTACTCCTAACGCTCGCTCCTAACTTTCAGAACTTCTCTCAGTTCCACAAGTCCATCACATCAGCTACCTGGCTACCTGCATCAATATACTACTAACTATCAACTAACTCACTACCGCCGTGCATCAATTATTTTAAATTCTCTAAATAATGTGAGCCATAAAATAAAGACTTTTTAAAACTTGTAGCGCTGCCTTGGATTTCAACTTTTTTATAACTTTGTTTATTAGTTGTCATAGTAAAGAATACAGAATACTTTTCCATGAAATGCTTTTCCCTGTATGAGCCCCTGGGAGAGTGCTATAGATAAAAATAGATAAAAAGTATAAAATAGAAAATCAAAAGTACGTAAACAAAAAGTGTTCAGTCAATATACATGATATATACAATACAGAGTAACAAAAATAGTAACAGTGAGTTACAGTACAATACAGTACAATGCAGAAATGGGATGAGGGTAAGGTGCAATGAGGTATGAATTGTAATGCAAATCTCTTTACTAATGAATATAAAGTGTGTTACCCAGCTACTGCTCTGTTTTTATATTTATTATTATATGTATTATTATCACAACTACACCCTCACCAGCTACTGCTCTGTTTTTATATTTATTATTATATGTATTATTATATGTATTATTATCACAACTACACCCTCACCAGCTACTGCTCTGTTTTCTAGTATATTGCATGTATTTTATTTATTATAGTATATTGTATGTATTATTATATATGTATTATTATATGTATTGTAACATAATATATCATCTGCACCTTTGTTTACTCCAAGATAATTATTCCAATTTGAATTATTTTTTATTTGTATTTATTGTGCCTATATGTATGAACTGGCTGATGAACTGTGTTGTGAGCTCGTCGTGGCTGTAACTGAGGGTGACCTCAGTGTCTCACGAGTTCAAATAAAGGTTTGAAATTAACCAGCCACCACAAAGACCCACACAGAGCAGTGATTATAGAGGTATGAGAGCATTTTCATAGCATGATCCATTAACCATTTAAAAACCATCCACCACTATTGGTAAGGCCTATATGTTTACAGGGAGGTAGAGGCGGGGGGGGGCATCCTCGAACCCAGACAAGGCAGAGTCCGGTGTCTCCAGAAATATAAGCCAATCAATGCCACGATCAAATTAGTGAAGGTTTTGAAATGCACACCACCATTTGCAATGAGAGTTATGTGCGCACACACACACCGTTCAAATACTGTACATTTAGCGGACGCTTTTATCCAAAGCGACTTACAAGTTCTGTACGACAAGTCATCAGGAAGGAAGGGTACAACTCTATCAGCTGAGCAACAATGTTCATCAAAGTGTTGAGTGCTACAGTGTAGGTTAGTTTATTAGGACAAGTGCATGACAGTAAGGTTAGTTAGGGGTAGATTTTATTAAATTTCAGATAATGGTTGAAGAAGTGCCTCTTTAGTCGACAGCGAAAGATTGGACGGGTCTCTGCTCCTAACTGGGGTGGGCAGCTCGTTCCACCATTGTGGGACAAGGACTGAGAAAAGGCTTCTCTTTGATGACCCTCGCGGAGCTTGGATAGGAGTAGGTCTGAGGCGGCCAGAAGATGCAGAGCGTAGGGGTCTTGAGGGTGTGTAGTTAGAGACCATTGACCGGAGGTAGGCGGGAGCGGTTCCCTTTGCCGCATGGTATGCTAGGTCGAGGGCCTTGAAGCGGATTCGTGCAGCAATGGGGAGCCAGTGCCGACTTCGGTAGGTTTGAGATCAGGCGGGCCGCTGCGTTCTGACATAATTTAAAATAGTTTTTTTTTTTTTTATCCACTTTTTCTCCCATTTTTCTATTTTTTCTCCCATCCCAATTTCGTATCATCCAATTCAACCCTCCCCTGTCACGAACGCTGTTTCTTGCCTCCCACAAGCCAGCTGCAATGTGGACTAAGTCATACATAGCACAAGTCCCCTCCGGTACTTGAGGTAACAGCAGTCGCATCTTTCCACCTGCGCAGCTCGATCTCTCAGTGTCGAGGAGTAACGCGTGGGAGGCTCACGCTGCCCCCGACACTTCCTGATTCTACTGCGCAGGCGCACCAACCGACTTGTAGGAGTCGCTTGTTCACAACGTTCGATCCCCACCCTTCAGTTTTCCCTCCCCGTAATACGGCCAATGTGTATTACTGCGGACGACCAGCTAAACTGAAAACAATGTGGAGAGCTGGATTCGAACACGCGAATCCTAGCGTCTCCACACTGGTGGCGAGTGCCTTGCCCACTACACCACCTAGCCGCCCTAAAATAGTTTTTTTTTTATTGATAATTGTAACATCATGTGATTTGTGTGGACCCCAGGAATAATAGTCTTCCCACACACACCAAGTCAGAAACCAAGCAGACCATGAGGGCAGAGACATCCATCTTGAGATCAACACATGCCTGTAGGATTAAAGAGACGTCTTTCAGACAAACCCATCCTCCATTAGCTCTGCTGTCCAGTGAAGCAACTCAGAGCCTCCATTAACACTTCATCTCATAAAACCAGTCATACAGAGATAATTCCTTCCTCTGTGCCCGACACTCATCCGATATAGGCCTAAATCCAGCGGCATCAAAACACCCCCATGAGGACAACACACTGGGCCAGACAATACACGGTCCAGGGGTTGACAGCGAGGTGGGCAGAGGGGCTTACAGCGGGGCTTTTATCCCGCACTCATGTTCGCTGAAAGGGATTTGTGCGCGGCACAGTGTGGAGGTATTTACGCTCAGCTGTGACATAACGGCTTCCCATCTCAAGCTCTTTACGCAACGTTATCATTTAG
This sequence comes from Notolepis coatsorum, assembly GCF_963971535.1. Lineage (NCBI taxonomy): Eukaryota > Metazoa > Chordata > Actinopteri > Aulopiformes > Paralepididae > Notolepis > Notolepis coatsorum. Next base: position 321,592 of record NC_140178.1, read on the forward strand.
ATCCCTTTTTAAATATTTCATTTCAAAGCTTTTTTTTTTTTAACTCAAAGGGTAACTGAGGTTTCCCTCATTTACAGTCACATCGAGTGTGTTACATACAGAAATGAAAAAAGGATATAAAATAAGCCAACAAGACGAGGCAAAGAGCAGGGATAACAAATCAAAAACATGTAGAACTTGATCGAGTTAATTCCATGAGAATAATAATAATAAATTGCATTTATAAAGCGCTTTTCTAGACACTAGCAAATGTAGGGTGGAAATTGCCTCCTTCACCACCACTGGTAGCAGCACCCAACCTTGGGCTACAGGCTCAATGGCTGCCATACACTGGCACACATCACACTACACACTGACTACCATACACTGGCACCAGGCACACATCACACTGACTACCATACACTGGCACCAGGCACACATCACACTGACTACCATACACTGGCACCAGGCACACATCACACTGACTACCATACACTGGCACCAGGCACACATCACACTGACTACCATACACTGGCACCAGGCACACATCACACTGACTACCATACACTGGCACCAGGCACACATCACACTACACACTGACTACCATACACTGGCACCAGGCACACATCACACTACACAATGGGTGAACGGCTCAAGAGAAGGGAGAAGGGGATTGATATCAGTCAATTAAGGGGAAGGCATGATTAGGTGGCCTTGATGTCAGAGACCTGATTGGGAATTTGGCCAGAAACGCCAGGGGAACCCCCTACTCTTTACGATAGGCGTCCTGGGTTCTTTAACGACTGAATTCCGTCAGGACCTCGGTTTAGCGTCTCATCCGAATGACTGCACTCGCAGCTGTAAGGTGTCCCATCACCGTAACAGGGGCCTCGTTAAGTCCAGAGGACAGAGTGCCCCCTGCTGGACAACAACACCACTTTCCGACAGCAGCCTTGACCGGGGCTCGAACCGGTGATCTTCTGATCATGAGTCCGGAGCTCTCCTCAGGTAGCCACGCTGCAGGACAGCAGAGAGTCCAGAGCTCTCCTCAGGTAGCCACGCTGCAGGACAGCAGAGAGTCCAGAGCTCTCCTCAGGTAGCCACGCTGCAGGACAGCAGAGAGTCCAGAGCTCTCCTCAGGTAGCCACGCTGCAGGACAGCAGAGAGTCCAGAGCTCTCCTCAGGTAGCCACGCTGCAGGACAGCAGAGAGTCCAGAGCTCTCCTCAGGTAGCCACGCTGCAGGACAGCAGAGAGTCCAGAGCTCTCCTCAGGTAGCCACGCTGCAGGACAGCAGAGAGTCCAGAGCTCTCCTCAGGTAGCCACGCTGCAGGACAGCAGAGAGTCCAGAGCTCTCCTCAGGTAGCCACGCTGCAGGACAGCAGAGAGTCCAGAGCTCTCCTCAGGTAGCCACGCTGCAGGACAGCAGAGAGTCCAGAGCTCTCCTCAGGTAGCCACGCTGCAGGACAGCAGAGAGTCCAGAGCTCTACTCATGTAGCCACGCTGCAGGACAGCAGAGAGTCCAGAGCTCTACTCAGGTAGCCACGCTGCAGGACAGCAGAGAGTCCAGAGCTCTCCTCAGGTAGCCACGCTGCAGGACAGCAGAGAGTCCAGAGCTCTCCTCATGTAGCCACGCTGCCAGACAGCAGAGAGTCCAGAGCTCTCCTCAGGTAGCCACGCTGCAGGACAGCAGAGAGTCCAGAGCTCTCCTCAGGTAGCCACGCTGCAGGACAGCAGAGAGTCCAGAGCTCTCCTCAGGTAGCCACGCTGCCAGACAGCAGAGAGTCCAGAGCTCTCCTCAGGTAGCCACGCTGCAGGACAGCAGAGAGTCCAGAGCTCTCCTCAGGTAGCCACGCTGCAGGACAGCAGAGTCCAGAGCTCTCCTCAGGTAGCCACGCTGCAGGACAGCAGAGAGTCCAGAGCTCTCCTCAGGTAGCCACGCTGCAGGACAGCAGAGAGTCCAGAGCTCTCCTCAGGTAGCCACGCTGCAGGACAGCAGAGAGTCCAGAGCTCTCCTCAGGTAGCCACGCTGCCAGACAGCAGAGAGTCCAGAGCTCTCCTCAGGTAGCCACGCTGCAGGACAGCAGAGAGTCCAGAGCTCTCCTCAGGTAGCCACGCTGCAGGACAGCAGAGAGTCCAGAGCTCTCCTCAGGTAGCCACGCTGCAGGACAGCAGAGAGTCCAGAGCTCTCCTCAGGTAGCCACGCTGCAGGACAGCAGAGAGTCCAGAGCTCTCCTCAGGTAGCCACGCTGCAGGACAGCAGAGAGTCCAGAGCTCTCCTCAGGTAGCCACGCTGCAGGACAGCAGAGAGTCCAGAGCTCTCCTCAGGTAGCCACGCTGCAGGACAGCAGAGAGTCCAGAGCTCTTCTCAGGTAGCCACGCTGCCAGACAGCAGAGAGTCCAGAGCTCTCCTCAGGTAGCCACGCTGCCAGACAGCAGAGAGTCCAGAGCTCTCCTCAGGTAGCCACGCTGCAGGACAGCAGAGAGTCCAGAGCTCTCCTCAGGTAGCCACGCTGCAGGACAGCAGAGAGTCCAGAGCTCTCCTCAGGTAGCCACGCTGCAGGACAGCAGAGAGTCCAGAGCTCTCCTCAGGTAGCCACGCTGCAGGACAGCAGAGAGTCCAGAGCTCTCCTCAGGTAGCCACGCTGCAGGACAGCAGAGAGTCCAGAGCTCTCCTCAGGTAGCCACGCTGCAGGACAGCAGAGAGTCCAGAGCTCTACTCATGTAGCCACGCTGCAGGACAGCAGAGAGTCCAGAGCTCTACTCAGGTAGCCACGCTGCAGGACAGCAGAGAGTCCAGAGCTCTCCTCAGGTAGCCACGCTGCCAGACAGCAGAGAGTCCAGAGCTCTCCTCAGGTAGCCACGCTGCAGGACAGCAGAGAGTCCAGAGCTCTCCTCAGGTAGCCACGCTGCAGGACAGCAGAGAGTCCAGAGCTCTCCTCAGGTAGCCACGCTGCCAGACAGCAGAGAGTCCAGAGCTCTCCTCAGGTAGCCACGCTGCCAGACAGCAGAGAGTCCAGAGCTCTCCTCAGGTAGCCACGCTGCAGGACAGCAGAGAGTCCAGAGCTCTCCTCAGGTAGCCACGCTGCAGGACAGCAGAGAGTCCAGAGCTCTCCTCAGGTAGCCACGCTGCCAGACAGCAGAGAGTCCAGAGCTCTCCTCAGGTAGCCACGCTGCAGGACAGCAGAGAGTCCAGAGCTCTCCTCAGGTAGCCACGCTGCAGGACAGCAGAGAGTCCAGAGCTCTCCTCAGGTAGCCACGCTGCAGGACAGCAGAGAGTCCAGAGCTCTCCTCATGTAGCCACGCTGCAGGACAGCAGAGAGTCCAGAGCTCTCCTCAGGTAGCCACGCTGCAGGACAGCAGAGAGTCCAGAGCTCTCCTCAGGTAGCCACGCTGCAGGACAGCAGAGAGTCCAGAGCTCTCCTCAGGTAGCCACGCTGCAGGACAGCAGAGAGTCCAGAGCTCTCCTCAGGTAGCCACGCTGCAGGACAGCAGAGAGTCCAGAGCTCTCCTCAGGTAGCCACGCTGCAGGACAGCAGAGAGTCCAGAGCTCTACTCATGTAGCCACGCTGCAGGACAGCAGAGAGTCCAGAGCTCTCCTCAGGTAGCCACGCTGCAGGACAGCAGAGAGTCCAGAGCTCTCCTCATGTAGCCACGCTGCCAGACAGCAGAGAGTCCAGAGCTCTCCTCATGTAGCCACGCTGCAGGACAGCAGAGAGTCCAGAGCTCTCCTCAGGTAGCCACGCTGCAGGACAGCAGAGAGTCCAGAGCTCTCCTCAGGTAGCCACGCTGCCAGACAGCAGAGAGTCCAGAGCTCTCCTCAGGTAGCCACGCTGCAGGACAGCAGAGAGTCCAGAGCTCTCCTCAGGTAGCCACGCTGCAGGACAGCAGAGAGTCCAGAGCTCTCCTCAGGTAGCCACGCTGCAGGACAGCAGAGAGTCCAGAGCTCTCCTCAGGTAGCCACGCTGCAGGACAGCAGAGAGTCCAGAGCTCTCCTCAGGTAGCCACGCTGCAGGACAGCAGAGAGTCCAGAGCTCTCCTCAGGTAGCCACGCTGCAGGACAGCAGAGAGTCCAGAGCTCTCCTCAGGTAGCCACGCTGCAGGACAGCAGAGAGTCCAGAGCTCTCCTCATGTAGCCACGCTGCAGGACAGCAGAGAGTCCAGAGCTCTCCTCAGGTAGCCACGCTGCAGGACAGCAGAGAGTCCAGAGCTCTCCTCAGGTAGCCACGCTGCAGGACAGCAGAGAGTCCAGAGCTCTCCTCAGGTAGCCACGCTGCAGGACAGCAGAGAGTCCAGAGCTCTCCTCAGGTAGCCACGCTGCAGGACAGCAGAGAGTCCAGAGCTCTCCTCAGGTAGCCACGCTGCAGGACAGCAGAGAGTCCAGAGCTCTCCTCAGGTAGCCACGCTGCCAGACAGCAGAGAGTCCAGAGCTCTCCTCAGGTAGCCACGCTGCAGGACAGCAGAGAGTCCAGAGCTCTCCTCAGGTAGCCACGCTGCAGGACAGCAGAGAGTCCAGAGCTCTCCTCAGGTAGCCACGCTGCAGGACAGCAGAGAGTCCAGAGCTCTCCTCAGGTAGCCACGCTGCAGGACAGCAGAGAGTCCAGAGCTCTCCTCAGGTAGCCACGCTGCAGGACAGCAGAGAGTCCAGAGCTCTCCTCAGGTAGCCACGCTGCAGGACAGCAGAGAGTCCAGAGCTCTCCTCAGGTAGCCACGCTGCAGGACAGCAGAGAGTCCAGAGCTCTCCTCAGGTAGCCACGCTGCAGGACAGCAGAGAGTCCAGAGCTCTCCTCAGGTAGCCACGCTGCAGGACAGCAGAGAGTCCAGAGCTCTCCTCAGGTAGCGACGCTGCCAGACAGCAGAGAGTCCAGAGCTCTCCTCATGTAGCCACGCTGCAGGACAGCAGAGAGTCCAGAGCTCTACTCAGGTAGCCACGCTGCAGGACAGCAGAGAGTCCAGAGCTCTCCTCAGGTAGCCACGCTGCAGGACAGCAGAGAGTCCAGAGCTCTCCTCAGGTAGCCACGCTGCAGGACAGCAGAGAGTCCAGAGCTCTCCTCAGGTAGCCACGCTGCAGGACAGCAGAGAGTCCAGAGCTCTCCTCAGGTAGCCACGCTGCAGGACAGCAGAGAGTCCAGAGCTCTCCTCAGGTAGCCACGCTGCCAGACAGCAGAGAGTCCAGAGCTCTCCTCAGGTAGCCACGCTGCAGGACAGCAGAGAGTCCAGAGCTCTCCTCAGGTAGCCACGCTGCCAGACAGCAGAGAGTCCAGAGCTCTCCTCAGGTAGCCACGGTGCAGGACAGCAGAGAGTCCAGAGCTCTCCTCAGGTAGCCACGCTGCAGGACAGCAGAGAGTCCAGAGCTCTCCTCAGGTAGCCACGCTGCAGGACAGCAGAGAGTCCAGAGCTCTCCTCAGGTAGCCACGCTGCAGGACAGCAGAGAGTCCAGAGCTCTCCTCAGGTAGCCACGCTGCAGGACAGCAGAGAGTCCAGAGCTCTCCTCAGGTAGCCACGCTGCAGGACAGCAGAGAGTCCAGAGCTCTCCTCAGGTAGCCACGCTGCAGGACAGCAGAGAGTCCAGAGCTCTCCTCAGGTAGCCACGCTGCAGGACAACAGAGAGTCCAGAGCTCTCCTCAGGTAGCCACGCTGCAGGACAGCAGAGAGTCCAGAGCTCTCCTCAGGTAGCCACGCTGCAGGACAGCAGAGAGTCCAGAGCTCTCCTCAGGTAGCCACGCTGCAGGACAGCAGAGAGTCCAGAGCTCTCCTCAGGTAGCCACGCTGCAGGACAGCAGAGAGTCCAGAGCTCTCCTCAGGTAGCCACGCTGCAGGACAGCAGAGAGTCCAGAGCTCTCCTCAGGTAGCCACGCTGCAGGACAGCAGAGAGTCCAGAGCTCTCCTCAGGTAGCCACGCTGCAGGACAGCAGAGAGTCCAGAGCTCTCCTCAGGTAGCCACGCTGCAGGACAGCAGAGAGTCCAGAGCTCTCCTCAGGTAGCCACGCTGCAGGACAGCAGAGAGTCCAGAGCTCTCCTCAGGTAGCCACGCTGCAGGACAGCAGAGAGTCCAGAGCTCTCCTCAGGTAGCCACGCTGCAGGACAGCAGAGAGTCCAGAGCTCTACTCAGGTAGCCACGCTGCAGGACAGCAGAGAGTCCAGAGCTCTCCTCAGGTAGCCACGCTGCAGGACAGCAGAGAGTCCAGAGCTCTCCTCAGGTAGCCACGCTGCCAGACAGCAGAGAGTCCAGAGCTCTCCTCAGGTAGCCACGCTGCAGGACAGCAGAGAGTCCAGAGCTCTCCTCAGGTAGCCACGCTGCAGGACAGCAGAGAGTCCAGAGCTCTACTCATGTAGCCACGCTGCAGGACAGCAGAGAGTCCAGAGCTCTCCTCAGGTAGCCACGCTGCAGGACAGCAGAGAGTCCAGAGCTCTCCTCATGTAGCCACGCTGCAGGACAGCAGAGAGTCCAGAGCTCTCCTCAGGTAGCCACGCTGCAGGACAGCAGAGAGTCCAGAGCTCTCCTCAGGTAGCCACGCTGCAGGACAGCAGAGAGTCCAGAGCTCTCCTCAGGTAGCCACGCTGCAGGACAGCAGAGAGTCCAGAGCTCTCCTCAGGTAGCCACGCTGCAGGACAGCAGAGAGTCCAGAGCTCTCCTCAGGTAGCCACGCTGCAGGACAGCAGAGAGTCCAGAGCTCTCCTCAGGTAGCCACGCTGCAGGACAGCAGAGAGTCCAGAGCTCTCCTCATGTAGCCACGCTGCCAGACAGCAGAGAGTCCAGAGCTCTCCTCAGGTAGCCACGCTGCAGGACAGCAGAGAGTCCAGAGCTCTACTCAGGTAGCCACGCTGCAGGACAGCAGAGAGTCCAGAGCTCTCCTCAGGTAGCCACGCTGCAGGACAGCAGAGAGTCCAGAGCTCTCCTCAGGTAGCCACGCTGCAGGACAGCAGAGAGTCCAGAGCTCTCCTCAGGTAGCCACGCTGCCAGACAGCAGAGAGTCCAGAGCTCTCCTCAGGTAGCCACGCTGCAGGACAGCAGAGAGTCCAGAGCTCTACTCATGTAGCCACGCTGCAGGACAGCAGAGAGTCCAGAGCTCTACTCATGTAGCCACGCTGCAGGACAGCAGAGAGTCCAGAGCTCTCCTCAGGTAGCCACGCTGCAGGACAGCAGAGAGTCCAGAGCTCTCCTCATGTAGCCACGCTGCAGGACAGCAGAGAGTCCAGAGCTCTCCTCAGGTAGCCACGCTGCAGGACAGCAGAGTCCAGAGCTCTCCTCAGGTAGCCACGCTGCCAGACAGCAGAGAGTCCAGAGCTCTCCTCAGGTAGCCACGCTGCAGGACAGCAGAGAGTCCAGAGCTCTCCTCAGGTAGCCACGCTGCAGGACAGCAGAGAGTCCAGAGCTCTCCTCAGGTAGCCACGCTGCAGGACAGCAGAGAGTCCAGAGCTCTCCTCAGGTAGCCACGCTGCAGGACAGCAGAGAGTCCAGAGCTCTACTCAGGTAGCCACGCTGCAGGACAGCAGAGAGTCCAGAGCTCTCCTCAGGTAGCCATGCTGCAGGACAGCAGAGAGTCCAGAGCTCTCCTCAGGTAGCCACGCTGCAGGACAGCAGGGTCAGGGTTTTAAGTCTTCAGATTAACCAGCTGTGCAGAAGAGTTGTGAGTAATCGATCACTCCAGTGCGTTTGCCACTGAAACAGGAATCTCGCTTTGAAATCCCACAAGGTGTGAGTTCATGAAGATCGTTTAACCCTTTCACTACAACCTTACACCCCCCCCCCCCTCCAACTTGTTTTGATCTTTGTTACTGTGGCTTTATGTCTCATGCTGCTTTCCCCGTTTCCCCCGTGGTCTCATGTTCCTTTTGTTTCTCTGCCTACGGTCCTCCTGTATCCAGCCTCTATATCCAGCCTCTCTGCTAGAGTCACTGCGAAAGGTGTGTTTTACAGCTATCTTAGCGTCATCTAAAAGATAAAAACAGCGTTTTTTGTGCATTCCCAAATTGTGCCAACAACATGTTGTACACTTATATTGAAGCGGACATGCTGCTGCATGAACGAAGGGACGTGCTGCAGACAGAGTGGAGGTAATATTATTATTATTACAAATGGTAACCAACTGTTCTGACTGACGCATTAAGCATCAGGTATATTGCTGTGCATTGTTAGACATAATAAAATCAGTAGTGTGCGTGTGTGACTCCGTGCAATACCTGGTTATTGCTGCTGCAACGCTCTTAAAAATGCATTCTAAAAATAGATTTCCCTAAACAATTGCTTGAGCACTACTACAGTAATTCATACTCCATCTGGGAAAACATTACTTGTGGCTGAAAACATCACTAGTTATTGAAAACACATTGAAAATGGAGGACTAAGTGGCGCCCAAGTGGCGAACCACGTAACGCTCTGCGTGGCGGCACGGCCGACCGGGTTCGATTCCCGGACACTGCGTTCTTTGCCAAATGTCTTCCCTGCTCGGTCTCCCATTTCCTCCTCTCTCTCTACCGGACTGCCCGGTAGTAAAAACACAATACAAATCTACAAAAACATATTAAAAAAAAAGAAAATGGAGGGCTCTGATGTAAACAAGACGAAAGTCTTTCTCTGGCCTGGTGTGTATTGAGCTGTACTGTATTGTACCCATTCTGCAATCTGTTAATAAAGTTTTCAATCAATCACATACATTAGCTTTAATCAATCAATTATAGTTCAAAACAATTGGGCACTGTGAACCAGTTGTAAGCCTAGAATATGTTTGTTAACTAAATTGCGGGCCCTGCCTTTGTAAACAGCAGCAGTGAAACAGTAACTTGTCAGGAAGCTTTCTGGCTTCAAACAGAGTTCCAGGGATCCAATCTTCCTCCGAAGACAGCTGGTTTATTCAGTTGTGAAAATATACCTTAGACATGATTCACTTCTCTGACTCAAAGCTACATAGTGCACCTTTAACAGAAGGAAAGCCATGTCAATCGGTACAAAGTATTGTACAGCTGGTTGTCAACATGATCAAACTGTTTCAGATAGCCAGCCAATCTGCTTCCTGTAATAGATCGCATCATCTAAACAGTTATCCCGGCCGCGTCCTAAAAGTCTGTGCCGACCAACTGGCCCCAGTATTCACTGACATATTTAACCTGTCCTTAGAACAGGCTGTCATCCCCACCTGCCTGAAGAAGTCCACTATTATCCCTGTACCCAAAAAATCCAAGCCTGCTTGCCTCAACGACTACCGCCCTGTAGCTCTCACCTCCATAGCCATGAAGTGCTTTGAGAAGCTAGTAAAGGGCTACATCTGCTCCTCCCTCCCCATCAACATGGACCCCCTGCAATTTGCATACCGCCCCAACAGGTCCACGGAGGACGCCATATCCCATGTGCTGCACACAGCAGCATCACACCTGGACAAGAGGCAGGGGAACTATGTGAGAATGCTATTCATCGACTACAGCTCGGCATTCAATACCATAGTCCCCTCCATACTCATAGCCAAGCTCAGGGACCTGGGCTTGGGCTATGACCTCTGCCAGTGGGTCTTGGACTTCCTGACTGGCAGACCCCAGGTGGTGAGAGCAGGCAACTGCACCTCCTCATCCATCACCCTCAACATAGGGGCCCCCCAGGGCTGTGTTCTGAGTCCCCTCCTCTACTCCCTGTACACACACGACTGTGTGGCTCAGCGGAGTAGCAATACAATCGTCAAATTTGCTGACGACACAGTGGTGGTGGGCCTGATCTCTGCCAACGACGAGAGGGCCTACCTGGAAGAGGTCAAGGTCCTGGCGGGATGGTGCCAGGAAAACAGCCTCTCCCTGAACGTCAGCAAAACAAAGGAGATGATTGTGGACTTCAGGAGGTCGGGGGTCAAGGACTACAGCCCCCTCAGCATCGACGGGGCACCGGTTGAGAGAGTCAACAGCTTCAAGTACCTCGGAGCCCACATATCCGAGGACTTGAAATGGACCATACACATTAACAGTGTGGTGAAGAAGGCACGACAACGCCTCTACTTCCTCAGGCGCCTAAGGAAGTTCCAAGTCAGCCAGAAGATCCTTAAGAACTTCTACTCATGTACAATAGAGAGCATCTTGACCGGCAACATCACCTCCTGGTTTGGGAATAGCACTGCAAAAGACCAAAGCAGACTACAAAGAGTGACACGTTCAGCCGAACGCACAATCGGAGGGGGGCTCCCCACCCTCCAGAACATTTACTACAAGCGTTGCAAGGGGAAGGCTAAGAGAATTATTAAGGACTCGAGCCACCCGAACAACTGCCTCTTTGAACTGCTGCCGTCAGGCAAGCGATACAGGAGTCTCAAGGCGAGCACAGAAAGACTCAGAAGTAGCTTCTATCCCCAGGCCATCAGGCTGCTAAACGAACAATGAATGAACACTACACAACAACAACCACCAAACACACATAGCACACACATCCACACGCACACACTCACTTTAAACAAACACACTGTAGCACCCACTACACACACTTTATAGCACACACCCACTTTAAACAAACACACTGTAGCACCCACTCCCCACACTTTATATTTATGGATGAAGGATTGCACTACAACTCGTACACCTTACTGTAAATTGTACCTAAAATTGTACCTCATCCCATTTCTGCTTTGCACTAGATAGTACTGTACATTAGTACACTGCATAGTTGTGTATTGTATATTATATGGTAACTCAGAACATTGTACATATGTCTATACCGAACAACTGTGACCTCATTTTCTTCTTCTAAATTCATGCTATATTATGTTATTATGTTATTTGATACTATCTTGTCTAGCACAGTCTCTGGAGCGTAACAGTAAGAAGCATTTTGTATGAAAGTATTCTGTACTTCTGTATGACAACTATTAAAGAACTTGAACTTGAACTTGAACTATCCTGATTCGGCCATCTGTCAGTTTATCCGTTGTCACAAGTTGTAAAAAAAAGATCAGCTAGATAGTCGACAAACAAGTAATGAAACTAGCTTACATTTCTGTTCATTTTAGTGGTTCAAAAACATCCACAGCATCAGTGACTATTAATATATCACCTGGACAGGTTAAGTACATTTTTATCTCCCATAGCAATCAATCATGTTGGGTCATGTTTCGCTGTCAAACATCTCTCTCTCAGTATAGGTGTAGAGGCCACTCTGTGTAGGAGTGGAACTGATCCCATGCATTCGTTTACTTTAGAACGCTTCACGTATTAATTTGTTGACTTTAGAACGCTTCATGTATTAATTTGTTGACTTTAGAACGCTTCACGTATTAATTTGTTGACTTTAGAACGCTTCATGTATTAATTTGTTGACTTTAGAACGCTTCATGTATTAATTTGTTGACTTTAGAACGCTTCATGTATTAATTTGTTGACTTTAGAACGCTTCACGTATTAATTTGTTGACTTTAGAACGCTTCACGTATTAATTTGTTGACTTTAGAACGCTTCACGTATTAATTTGTTGACTTTAGAACGCTTCACGTATTAATTTGTTGACTTTAGAACGCTTCACGTATTAATTTGTTGACTTTAGAACGCTTCATGTATTAATTTGTTGACTTTAGAACGCTTCATGTATTATGATGCTAAACTGACCTCTCCTTTCAATGAACAGAGGGCCACGTCCCTCAACACACTAAACTGAGTCAACTGTGCAGTTACAACAAATCAAATGTACCAACACCTGGTTAAATCAAATGTACCACCACCTTGTTAAACCAACACCTGGTTAAATCAAATGTATCAACACCTGGTTAAATCAAATATACCAACACCTGGTTAAATCAAATGTACCACCACCTTGTTAAACCAACACCTGGTTAAATCAAATGTATCAACACCTGGTTAAATCAAATGTACCAACACCTTGTTAAATCAACACCTGGTTAAATCAAATGTACCAACACCTTGTTAAATCAAATGTACCAACACCTGGTTAAATCAAATGTACCAACACCTGGTTAAATCAAATGTACCAACACCTTGTTAAATCAAATGTACCAACACCTGGTTAAATCAAATGTACCAACACCTTGTTAAATCAAATGTATCAACAACACCTGGTTAAATCAAATGTACCAACACCTGGTTAAATCAAATGTACCAACAACACCTGGTTAAATCAAATGTACCAACACCTGGTTAAATCAAATGTACCAACACCTGGTTAAATCAAATGTATCAACACCTTGTTAAATCAAATGTACCAACAACACCTGGTTAAATCAAATGTACCAACACCTGGTTAAATCAAATGTACCAACACCTTGTTAAATCAAATGTACCAACAACACCTGGTTAAATCAAATGTACCAACACCTGGTTAAATCAAATGTACCAACACCTTGTTAAATCAAATGTATCAACACCTTGTTAAATCAAATGTATCAACACCTTGTTAAATCAAATGTATCAACACCTTGTTAAATCAAATGTACCAACACCTGGTTAAATCAAATGTACCAACACCTGGTTAAATCAACACCTGGTTAAATCAAATGTACCAACACCTTGTTAAATCAAATGTACCAACACCTTGTTAAATCAAATGTACCAACACCTTGTTAAATCAAATGTACCAACACCTTGTTAACAACAGCCGGGCTGGCCCCCCAAAAGATATAATACCTGTGCAAATTAAATGGAAGACTTTGTAATACCTTTTAAGACCTTAAATTGAGAATTATGAATTCAAGACTTTTTAAAAACCCCACAGATACTCCCGTCAAGTTAGGGGTGGTGCATATTCTCCAGTCAACAGAACCAAATTACATTGACCTACTATTTTCTCCACTGGCTGTAAAATAAATGTGTGTAAAACAACTTTAATGTGCTCCGCTCAGCGTTCCAACCAGGAGTTACAAACAGTACAAACTAAAAAGAGCTCATACTGTATGTACCGTGTTGCATAAGAGGAAGAGGTTAGTGACTTCTGTATACTAGGGATGCCCTGATCACGTTTTTCGCCACCGATACCGATCACCGATCGTCTTGAGCCATATCGGCCGATACCGATCCGATATCGATCGTTTTTGGTTTTATATAAAAATTTTAATTAATTTAAATATATATATATATTTTTTTTATATATATATTATATAATTATACTTGTAGTTGTATTATCTGCGAGACATCGCCACCACGCAACAAGTCAAAATGCTCGCTATCTCCACAGCAGGGTATATCTGCGGCTGCGGCTCTGCAGATATACCCTACTCCCTCAGCTAGCCCCGTTTGTGACTGCGATGCAAGCCGGGGCTCGAATACGCATCGAATCAATGTTATAAGACATTGATATCAGGAGCTATCTGTAGCTACTGCTAGCCGGCTATATAACGTTAAGACAACACCTCAGTGAACTATTTAGTTCAATGGGACATTTCGTTTTGAACAGTGAACTAACGTGCGCTAACGTGAGCTAACGGAGGTATCAACATGCACTACTAGACTTGCTGGAGCATTTGTTGATATCAGGAGCTATCAGTAGCTAGCCGGCTAGATACCGGTTAGACAATGCCTACTAAAAGTGAATAGTTGACTGGGTAATTTTGTTTAAACAGTAACGATAGCTAGGTAGCTAACGTTAGCTCACGGTCGAATGCACTATAGACTCGAGCAGAGGAGCCTCCTCTCAGTCCTCTGTGTTTACAAACTGTACACGGGTGCGGGCGGGGCAAGGGAGGAGGAGGAGCGGCAGTTTGCAGGTCCTGTGTGTCTGAGACAGACAGCGAGTGAGATCTCCGCTTGATCGGTTTCCGCGATCGGCGAATATGACTCATTATCGGAATTCACCGATCGCATATTTATACCGATTATCAGCCGATAACGATCGGTGGCCGATCGATCGGGGCATCCCTACTGTATACTGTGTGCAAATAGGACTGACCTGCTCCACCTCGAGTTAGTGTTACTGACCTGTTCCACCTCGGCCAGTTTGTCCACAGAGGCCTTGTATTTCTTCATGCAGGCTGCCGCCAGGTGCAGGTGAGTGGAGTACTGAGGGTCAGAGCAGGTGAGACAGAGATCATTATTAGGATATGAGACATAATGAGATGCCCCTCGCTTCACCAAGGTATCGACATTACAACTTGGTCCCCGGGTGCCTGTCTGTGGCTGCCTGCTGTTTTCTAAGTGGCTCCCATTTGGTTACATTGGTTACATTAACCCTTTCACCGCCACACTACCAAACGGTTAACCCTTTCACCGCCACACTACCAAACGGTTAACCCTTTCACCGGCACACTACCAAACGGTTAACCCTTTCACCGGCACACTACCAAACGGTTAACCCTTTCACCGGCACACTACCAGACGGTTAACCCTTTCACTGCCACACGACAGCATGTTAACTCTTTCGCTACCACGCTACAGAAGGTTAACCCTTTACTATCACACTACAGACCGGTTAACCGTCTGTAGTGTGATAGTAAAGGGTTAACCTTCTGTAGTAATAATAATAATTAATTTTATTTGTAAAACGCTTCTCAGGAACCCGAAGTCTCTGACAGTAGGCAGAGAAGCAGAGAAACAGAGAAACTAAGGAACATGAGACCACGGGGGAAACAGGGAAACAGCATGAGATACACAGGAACAAAAGGAACATGAAGGAACACTAAGGAACAAAGGAAGGAACATGAAGGAACACTAAGGAACAAAGGAAGGAACATGAAGGAACACTAAGGAACAAAAGGAACATGAGACCAGCAGGGGAAACAGCATGATACACAGAAACATAGAGCGACAGTAACAAACATCACAACAGGTTGGGGGGGGGGGGGGGGGGCACAGTAACAAACATCACAACAGGTTGGGGGGGGGGGGGGGCACAGTAACAAACATCACAACAGGTTGGGGGGGGGGGGGGGCACAGTAACAAACATCACAACAGGTTGGGGGGGGGGGGGGGGGCACAGTAACAAACATCACAACAGGTTGGGGGGGGGGGGGGGCACAGTAACAAACATCACAACAGGTTGGGGGGGGGGGGGGGGGGCACAGTAACAAACATCACAACAGGTTGGGGGGGGGGGGGGGGCACAGTAACAAACATCACAACAGGTTGGGGGGGGGGGGCACAGTAACAAACATCACAACAGGTTGGGGGGGGGGGGGGCACAGTAACAAACATCACAACAGGTTGGGGGGGGGGGGGGCACAGTAACAAACATCACAACAGGTTGGGGGGGGGGGGGGGCACAGTAACAAACATCACAACAGGTTGGGGGGGGGGGGGCACAGTAACAAACATCACAACAGGTTGGGGGGGGGGGGGGCACAGTAACAAACATCACAACAGGTTGGGGGGGGGGGGGCACAGTAACAAACATCACAACAGGTTGGGGGGGGGGGGGCACAGTAACAAACATCACAACAGGTTGGGGGGGGGGGGGGGCACAGTAACAAACATCACAACAGGTTGGGGGGGGGGGGGGGCACAGTAACAAACATCACAACAGGTTGGGGGGGGGGGGGCACAGTAACAAACATCACAACAGGTTGGGGGGGGGGGGGGGCACAGTAACAAACATCACAACAGGTTGGGGGGGGGGGCACAGTAACAAACATCACAACAGGTTGGGGGGGGGGGGGGGCACAGTAACAAACATCACAACAGGTTGGGGGGGGGGGGGCACAGTAACAAACATCACAACAGGTTGGGGGGGGGGGGCACAGTAACAAACATCACAACAGGTTGGGGGGGGGGGGGCACAGTAACAAACATCACAACAGGTTGGGGGGGGGGGGGGGCACAGTAACAAACATCACAACAGGTTGGGGGGGGGGGGGGCACAGTAACAAACATCACAACAGGTTGGGGGGGGGGGGGGGCACAGTAACAAACATCACAACAGGTTGGGGGGGGGGGGCACAGTAACAAACATCACAACAGGTTGGGGGGGGGGGGGGCACAGTAACAAACATCACAACAGGTTGGGGGGGGGGGGGCACAGTAACAAACATCACAACAGGTTGGGGGGGGGGGGGGCACAGTAACAAACATCACAACAGTTGGGGGGGGGGGGGCACAGTAACAAACATCACAACAGGTTGGGGGGGGGGGGGGGCACAGTAACAAACATCACAACAGGTTGGGGGGGGGGGGGGGGGCACAGTAACAAACATCACAACAGGTTGGGGGGGGGGGGGGCACAGTAACAAACATCACAACAGGTTGGGGGGGGGGGGGCACAGTAACAAACATCACAACAGGTTGGGGGGGGGGGGGCACAGTAACAAACATCACAACAGGTTGGGGGGGGGGGCACAGTAACAAACATCACAACAGGTTGGGGGGGGGGGGGCACAGTAACAAACATCACAACAGGTTGGGGAGGGGGGGGGGGGGCACAGTAACAAACATCACAACAGGTTGGGGGGGGGGGGGGCACAGTAACAAACATCACAACAGGTTGGGGGGGGGGGGGGGGGGCACAGTAACAAACATCACAACAGGTTGGGGGGGGGGGGGGCACAGTAACAAACATCACAACAGGTTGGGGGGGGGGGGGGCACAGTAACAAACATCACAACAGGTTGGGGGGGGGGGGCACAGTAACAAACATCACAACAGGTTGGGGGGGGGGGGCACAGTAACAAACATCACAACAGGTTGGGGGGGGGGGGGGGGCACAGTAACAAACATCACAACAGGTTGGGGGGGGGGGGGGGGGGCACAGTAACAAACATCACAACAGGTTGGGGGGGGGGGGGGGGCACAGTAACAAACATCACAACAGGTTGGGGGGGGGCACAGTAACAAACATCACAACAGGTTGGGGGGGGGGGGGGGGCACAGTAACAAACATCACAACAGGTTGGGGGGGGGGGGGCACAGTAACAAACATCACAACAGGTTGGGGGGGGGGGGGCACAGTAACAAACATCACAACAGGTTGGGGGGGGGGGGGGGCACAGTAACAAACATCACAACAGGTTGGGGGGGGGGGGGCACAGTAACAAACATCACAACAGGTTGGGGGGGGGGGGGCACAGTAACAAACATCACAACAGGTTGGGGGGGGGGGGGCACAGTAACAAACATCACAACAGGTTGGGGGGGGGGGGGGCACAGTAACAAACATCACAACAGGTTGGGGGGGGGGGGGCACAGTAACAAACATCACAACAGGTTGGGGGGGGGGGGGGCACAGTAACAAACATCACAACAGGTTGGGGGGGGGGGGGGGCACAGTAACAAACATCACAACAGGTTGGGGGGGGGGGGGGGGCACAGTAACAAACATCACAACAGGTTGGGGGGGGGGGGGGGGCACAGTAACAAACATCACAACAGGTTGGGGGGGGGGGGGCACAGTAACAAACATCACAACAGGTTGGGGGGGGGGGGGGCACAGTAACAAACATCACAACAGGTTGGGGGGGGGGGGGCACAGTAACAAACATCACAACAGGTTGGGGGGGGGGGGGGGGGCACAGTAACAAACATCACAACAGGTTGGGGGGGGGCACAGTAACAAACATCACAACAGGTTGGGGGGGGGGGGGGCACAGTAACAAACATCACAACAGGTTGGGGGGGGGGGGGCACAGTAACAAACATCACAACAGGTTGGGGGGGGGGGGGGCACAGTAACAAACATCACAACAGGTTGGGGGGGGGGGGGGCACAGTAACAAACATCACAACAGGTTGGGGGGGGGGGGGCACAGTAACAAACATCACAACAGGTTGGGGGGGGGGGGGGCACAGTAACAAACATCACAACAGGTTGGGGGGGGGGGGGCACAGTAACAAACATCACAACAGGTTGGGGGGGGGGGGGGGCACAGTAACAAACATCACAACAGGTTGGGGGGGGGGGGGGCACAGTAACAAACATCACAACAGGTTGGGGGGGGGGGGGGGGCACAGTAACAAACATCACAACAGGTTGGGGGGGGGGGGGGGGGCACAGTAACAAACATCACAACAGGTTGGGGGGGGGGGGGCACAGTAACAAACATCACAACAGGTTGGGGGGGGGGGGGGGCACAGTAACAAACATCACAACAGGTTGGGGGGGGGGGGGGGCACAGTAACAAACATCACAACAGGTTGGGGGGGGGGGGGGGCACAGTAACAAACATCACAACAGGTTGGGGGGGGGGGGGGCACAGTAACAAACATCACAACAGGTTGGGGGGGGGGGGGGGCACAGTAACAAACATCACAACAGGTTGGGGGGGGGGGGGGCACAGTAACAAACATCACAACAGGTTGGGGGGGGGGGGGGGCACAGTAACAAACATCACAACAGGTTGGGGGGGGGGGGGGCACAGTAACAAACATCACAACAGGTTGGGGGGGGGGGGCACAGTAACAAACATCACAACAGGTTGGGGGGGGGGGGGCACAGTAACAAACATCACAACAGGTTGGGGGGGGGGGGGGGCACAGTAACAAACATCACAACAGGTTGGGGGGGGGGGGGGGCACAGTAACAAACATCACAACAGGTTGGGGGGGGGGGGGGCACAGTAACAAACATCACAACAGGTTGGGGGGGGGGGGGCACAGTAACAAACATCACAACAGGTTGGGGGGGGGGGGGGCACAGTAACAAACATCACAACAGGTTGGGGGGGGGGGGGGCACAGTAACAAACATCACAACAGGTTGGGGGGGGGGGGGGGCACAGTAACAAACATCACAACAGGTTGGGGGGGGGGGGGGCACAGTAACAAACATCACAACAGGTTGGGGGGGGGGGGGGCACAGTAACAAACATCACAACAGGTTGGGGGGGGGGGGGGCACAGTAACAAACATCACAACAGGTTGGGGGGGGGGGGGCACAGTAACAAACATCACAACAGGTTGGGGGGGGGGGGGGGCACAGTAACAAACATCACAACAGGTTGGGGGGGGGGGGGGCACAGTAACAAACATCACAACAGGTTGGGGGGGGGGGGGGGCACAGTAACAAACATCACAACAGGTTGGGGGGGGGGGGGGGCACAGTAACAAACATCACAACAGGTTGGGGGGGGGGGGGGCACAGTAACAAACATCACAACAGGTTGGGGGGGGGGGGGGGCACAGTAACAAACATCACAACAGGTTGGGGGGGGGGGGGGCACAGTAACAAACATCACAACAGGTTGGGGGGGGGGGGGGCACAGTAACAAACATCACAACAGGTTGGGGGGGGGGGGGGGCACAGTAACAAACATCACAACAGGTTGGGGGGGGGGGGGGGGCACAGTAACAAACATCACAACAGGTTGGGGGGGGGGGGGGCACAGTAACAAACATCACAACAGGTTGGGGGGGGGGGGGCACAGTAACAAACATCACAACAGGTTGGGGGGGGGGGGGGCACAGTAACAAACATCACAACAGGTTGGGGGGGGGGGGGGCACAGTAACAAACATCACAACAGGTTGGGGGGGGGGGGGCACAGTAACAAACATCACAACAGGTTGGGGGGGGGGGGGGCACAGTAACAAACATCACAACAGGTTGGGGGGGGGGGGGGGCACAGTAACAAACATCACAACAGGTTGGGGGGGGGGGGGGCACAGTAACAAACATCACAACAGGTTGGGGGGGGGGGGGGCACAGTAACAAACATCACAACAGGTTGGGGGGGGGGGGGGCACAGTAACAAACATCACAACAGGTTGGGGGGGGGGGGGGCACAGTAACAAACATCACAACAGGTTGGGGGGGGGGGGGGCACAGTAACAAACATCACAACAGGTTGGGGGGGGGGGGGGCACAGTAACAAACATCACAACAGGTTGGGGGGGGGGGGGGGCACAGTAACAAACATCACAACAGGTTGGGGGGGGGGGGGGCACAGTAACAAACATCACAACAGGTTGGGGGGGGGGGGGGGCACAGTAACAAACATCACAACAGGTTGGGGGGGGGGGGGGGCACAGTAACAAACATCACAACAGGTTGGGGGGGGGGGGGGGCACAGTAACAAACATCACAACAGGTTGGGGGGGGGGGGGGCACAGTAACAAACATCACAACAGGTTGGGGGGGGGGGGGGGCACAGTAACAAACATCACAACAGGTTGGGGGGGGGGGGGGGCACAGTAACAAACATCACAACAGGTTGGGGGGGGGGGGGGGCACAGTAACAAACATCACAACAGGTTGGGGGGGGGGGGGCACAGTAACAAACATCACAACAGGTTGGGGGGGGGGGGGGCACAGTAACAAACATCACAACAGGTTGGGGGGGGGGGGGGGGCACAGTAACAAACATCACAACAGGTTGGGGGGGGGGGGGGGCACAGTAACAAACATCACAACAGGTTGGGGGGGGGGGCACAGTAACAAACATCACAACAGGTTGGGGGGGGGGGGGGGCACAGTAACAAACATCACAACAGGTTGGGGGGGGGGGGGGCACAGTAACAAACATCACAACAGGTTGGGGGGGGGGGGGGGCACAGTAACAAACATCACAACAGGTTGGGGGGGGGGGGGGGGCACAGTAACAAACATCACAACAGGTTGGGGGGGGGGGGGCACAGTAACAAACATCACAACAGGTTGGGGGGGGGGGGGGGCACAGTAACAAACATCACAACAGGTTGGGGGGGGGGGGGGGCACAGTAACAAACATCACAACAGGTTGGGGGGGGGGGGGGGCACAGTAACAAACATCACAACAGGTTGGGGGGGGGGGGGGCACAGTAACAAACATCACAACAGGTTGGGGGGGGGGGGGGGCACAGTAACAAACATCACAACAGGTTGGGGGGGGGGGGGGGCACAGTAACAAACATCACAACAGGTTGGGGGGGGGGGGGGGCACAGTAACAAACATCACAACAGGTTGGGGGGGGGGGGGGGCACAGTAACAAACATCACAACAGGTTGGGGGGGGGGGGGGGCACAGTAACAAACATCACAACAGGTTGGGGGGGGGGGGGGCACAGTAACAAACATCACAACAGGTTGGGGGGGGGGGGGGGCACAGTAACAAACATCACAACAGGTTGGGGGGGGGGGGGGCACAGTAACAAACATCACAACAGGTTGGGGGGGGGGGGCACAGTAACAAACATCACAACAGGTTGGGGGGGGGGGGGCACAGTAACAAACATCACAACAGGTTGGGGGGGGGGGGGCACAGTAACAAACATCACAACAGGTTGGGGGGGGGGGGGCACAGTAACAAACATCACAACAGGTTGGGGGGGGGGGGGGCACAGTAACAAACATCACAACAGGTTGGGGGGGGGGGGGCACAGTAACAAACATCACAACAGGTTGGGGGGGGGGGGGCACAGTAACAAACATCACAACAGGTTGGGGGGGGGGGGCACAGTAACAAACATCACAACAGGTTGGGGGGGGGGGGGGCACAGTAACAAACATCACAACAGGTTGGGGGGGGGGGGGGGCACAGTAACAAACATCACAACAGGTTGGGGGGGGGGGGGGCACAGTAACAAACATCACAACAGGTTGGGGGGGGGGGGGGCACAGTAACAAACATCACAACAGGTTGGGGGGGGGGGGGCACAGTAACAAACATCACAACAGGTTGGGGGGGGGGGGGGGCACAGTAACAAACATCACAACAGGTTGGGGGGGGGGGGGGCACAGTAACAAACATCACAACAGGTTGGGGGGGGGGGGGGCACAGTAACAAACATCACAACAGGTTGGGGGGGGGGGGGGCACAGTAACAAACATCACAACAGGTTGGGGGGGGGGGGGGCACAGTAACAAACATCACAACAGGTTGGGGGGGGGGGGCACAGTAACAAACATCACAACAGGTTGGGGGGGGGGGGGCACAGTAACAAACATCACAACAGGTTGGGGGGGGGGGGGGCACAGTAACAAACATCACAACAGGTTGGGGGGGGGGGGGGGGCACAGTAACAAACATCACAACAGGTTGGGGGGGGGGGGGCACAGTAACAAACATCACAACAGGTTGGGGGGGGGGGGGGCACAGTAACAAACATCACAACAGGTTGGGGGGGGGGGGGCACAGTAACAAACATCACAACAGGTTGGGGGGGGGGGGGGCACAGTAACAAACATCACAACAGGTTGGGGGGGGGGGGGGCACAGTAACAAACATCACAACAGGTTGGGGGGGGGGGGCACAGTAACAAACATCACAACAGGTTGGGGGGGGGGGGGGCACAGTAACAAACATCACAACAGGTTGGGGGGGGGGGGGCACAGTAACAAACATCACAACAGGTTGGGGGGGGGGGGGGCACAGTAACAAACATCACAACAGGTTGGGGGGGGGGGGGGCACAGTAACAAACATCACAACAGGTTGGGGGGGGGGGGGGGCACAGTAACAAACATCACAACAGGTTGGGGGGGGGGGGGGGCACAGTAACAAACATCACAACAGGTTGGGGGGGGGGGGGGGGGCACAGTAACAAACATCACAACAGGTTGGGGGGGGGGGGGGCACAGTAACAAACATCACAACAGGTTGGGGGGGGGGGGGGGCACAGTAACAAACATCACAACAGGTTGGGGGGGGGGGGCACAGTAACAAACATCACAACAGGTTGGGGGGGGGGGGGGCACAGTAACAAACATCACAACAGGTTGGGGGGGGGGGGGGCACAGTAACAAACATCACAACAGGTTGGGGGGGGGGGGGCACAGTAACAAACATCACAACAGGTTGGGGGGGGGGGGGGGGCACAGTAACAAACATCACAACAGGTTGGGGGGGGGGGGGGGCACAGTAACAAACATCACAACAGGTTGGGGGGGGGGGGGCACAGTAACAAACATCACAACAGGTTGGGGGGGGGGGGGGGGCACAGTAACAAACATCACAACAGGTTGGGGGGGGGGGGGGCACAGTAACAAACATCACAACAGGTTGGGGGGGGGGGGGCACAGTAACAAACATCACAACAGGTTGGGGGGGGGGGGGGCACAGTAACAAACATCACAACAGGTTGGGGGGGGGGGGGCACAGTAACAAACATCACAACAGGTTGGGGGGGGGGGGGCACAGTAACAAACATCACAACAGGTTGGGGGGGGGGGGGGCACAGTAACAAACATCACAACAGGTTGGGGGGGGGGGGCACAGTAACAAACATCACAACAGGTTGGGGGGGGGGGGCACAGTAACAAACATCACAACAGGTTGGGGGGGGGGGGGCACAGTAACAAACATCACAACAGGTTGGGGGGGGGGGGGGCACAGTAACAAACATCACAACAGGTTGGGGGGGGGGGGGGGGCACAGTAACAAACATCACAACAGGTTGGGGGGGGGGGGGGGCACAGTAACAAACATCACAACAGGTTGGGGGGGGGGGGGGGGGCACAGTAACAAACATCACAACAGGTTGGGGGGGGGGGGGGCACAGTAACAAACATCACAACAGGTTGGGGGGGGGGGGGGCACAGTAACAAACATCACAACAGGTTGGGGGGGGGGGGGGCACAGTAACAAACATCACAACAGGTTGGGGGGGGGGGGGGGCACAGTAACAAACATCACAACAGGTTGGGGGGGGGGGGCACAGTAACAAACATCACAACAGGTTGGGGGGGGGGGGGCACAGTAACAAACATCACAACAGGTTGGGGGGGGGGGCACAGTAACAAACATCACAACAGGTTGGGGGGGGGGGCACAGTAACAAACATCACAACAGGTTGGGGGGGGGGGGGCACAGTAACAAACATCACAACAGGTTGGGGGGGGGGGGGGCACAGTAACAAACATCACAACAGGTTGGGGGGGGGGGGCACAGTAACAAACATCACAACAGGTTGGGGGGGGGGGGGGCACAGTAACAAACATCACAACAGGTTGGGGGGGGGGGGGCACAGTAACAAACATCACAACAGGTTGGGGGGGGGGGGGGCACAGTAACAAACATCACAACAGGTTGGGGGGGGGGGGGCACAGTAACAAACATCACAACAGGTTGGGGGGGGGGGGGCACAGTAACAAACATCACAACAGGTTGGGGGGGGGGGCACAGTAACAAACATCACAACAGGTTGGGGGGGGGGGGGGGGCACAGTAACAAACATCACAACAGGTTGGGGGGGGGGGGGGGCACAGTAACAAACATCACAACAGGTTGGGGGGGGGGGGCACAGTAACAAACATCACAACAGGTTGGGGGGGGGGGGGGGCACAGTAACAAACATCACAACAGGTTGGGGGGGGGGGGGGGGGGGCACAGTAACAAACATCACAACAGGTTGGGGGGGGGGGGGGGCACAGTAACAAACATCACAACAGGTTGGGGGGGGGGGGGGGGCACAGTAACAAACATCACAACAGGTTGGGGGGGGGGGGGGCACAGTAACAAACATCACAACAGGTTGGGGGGGGGGGGGGGCACAGTAACAAACATCACAACAGGTTGGGGGGGGGGGGGGGGGGGCACAGTAACAAACATCACAACAGGTTGGGGGGGGGGGGGGCACAGTAACAAACATCACAACAGGTTGGGGGGGGGGGGGGCACAGTAACAAACATCACAACAGGTTGGGGGGGGGGGGGGCACAGTAACAAACATCACAACAGGTTGGGGGGGGGGGGGCACAGTAACAAACATCACAACAGGTTGGGGGGGGGGGGGGGCACAGTAACAAACATCACAACAGGTTGGGGGGGGGGGGGGCACAGTAACAAACATCACAACAGGTTGGGGGGGGGGGGGGCACAGTAACAAACATCACAACAGGTTGGGGGGGGGGGGGCACAGTAACAAACATCACAACAGGTTGGGGGGGGGGGGGGCACAGTAACAAACATCACAACAGGTTGGGGGGGGGGGGGGGCACAGTAACAAACATCACAACAGGTTGGGGGGGGGGGGCACAGTAACAAACATCACAACAGGTTGGGGGGGGGGGGGGCACAGTAACAAACATCACAACAGGTTGGGGGGGGGGGGCACAGTAACAAACATCACAACAGGTTGGGGGGGGGGGCACAGTAACAAACATCACAACAGGTTGGGGGGGGGGGCACAGTAACAAACATCACAACAGGTTGGGGGGGGGGGGCACAGTAACAAACATCACAACAGGTTGGGGGGGGGGGGGGCACAGTAACAAACATCACAACAGGTTGGGGGGGGGGGGGCACAGTAACAAACATCACAACAGGTTGGGGGGGGGGGGGGGCACAGTAACAAACATCACAACAGGTTGGGGGGGGGGTGGTGGTGAAAGGGTTAAACTGTGTTCTAAATAGCATCGTGGGCGGAGCTCCCATCTGATTACATTGAGGCAGAACGTCTGACCTCAGAGAGATAGGGTTAGTTATAGGGTTAGTTATAGGGTTAGTTATAGGGTTAGTTATAGGGTTAGTTATAGGGTTAGTTATAGAGTTAGTTATAGGGTTAGTTATAGGGTTAGTTATAGGGTTAGTTATAGGGTTAGTTATAGGGTTAGTTATAGGGTTAGTTATAGGGTTAGTTATAGGGTTAGTTATAGGGTTAGTTATAAGGTTAGTTATAGGGTTAGTTATAGAGTTAGTTATAGGGTTAGTTATAGGGTTAGTTATAGGGTTAGTTATAGGGTTAGTGTAACTGAGGGGTACAATTCCCTGACTGTATTAATCAAGTATGGTATCATTAAACCACTACCGTCTTATGTACATTATACTGGCCATACCGTACACGAGTATATGATGAGAACACTTCCCCACAATGAATCGGTTCTACACAAAGTTGTCTTTAAGTATTTATTAGCAGCAAGAATACATAATATACTTTACTTGAATGCGCTTATAAGGCAAAGGAATGTGCGTAGGCAAATCAATAATGAATGTCCATTCTCATATTACGCATGAGATAATAATACAACTTGAATATTAGGAATTATATCTAGGGGATACTGGTAGGGGGGTTCCTACCGGTTGTAAGCCAGCAGGGGGAGGCAATGCTCTAATGCAAAGTCTGGTTCCACGGGGACTCAATAAGCTCCTGCTCGGGGAGGCGGTATTACTCCCTGGATCAGCGGACGAAAGGCAGCCGCTGTAATCCCAGTATGCGTGCAGCACAGGTGGAAGCCGGTCAGCCTCTCCAATAGAGACGGGCTCGAATGATGTTCCTCACGGTAGATCCCACAGCAGTGGGTGTAGACGACTCTTATCCGATCCAACAGCCTGGTACAAAGCAATAATAATAATACTCCAGCCGGAAAGGGGCTCTGCATTCCCCGGTGTAGATCCTCCAGTGCGCGGTACTTCACATTAACTAAGTTGAACTTGACGTTATTCAACCAAGCTCTGATACTTTCCTATCCTATTCGCACGCGGCTATAAGTGCTCTATTTAGACGCACGGTTGCTCCCTTCACTTGGTCGTTGACTCGTGATGAAGGCTTTACTAGTAAGGAGCGAACGATACGTTGAACAAACGTATTAGGATAAAACAAGACTCTATTTTGGGGCAATACGGGCCCACTTCACAGCACGTTGTATCGTAGTGTGAGGCTTCAACTTGTTACTAAGACTTGAACTGAACTGAACTACTTCTGTATTCACCTGCGCCATATTTATATGTTGGGCGAATAAACTAGTACCAGCCTTATTTCTGTCTCGTAGTCCTGGGCAGAACCAGGCATGTACAGACATGTCTTGACGGTAGCTTTGAACTCGACTCTGGGGGTAAGACACTGGCGCTGGTGGCACGCCATCCAATAAGAGAACGAAATATTATGGTCTGTAGTAGGTTAAAGGGATATTCCGTGTATATGTACAAAGAATACACAAGGGATATCAAACTATATACAAATATTATGCAATATATATCAATCAATAAATACATATATTCGGTTTAATCTGACCCTTTGTAACAGTTAGTTATAGGGTTAGTTATAGGGTTAGTTATAGGGTTAGGGTTAGTTATAGGGTTAGTTATAGGGTTAGTTATAGGGTTAAAGGTTAAAGGTTAGGGTTACACTCACCATGCTCAGCTCCTTCTGATACTGTGGCATCTTCTTCAGCATCTGGGAGAGATCCTTTATGTTGGCCTAAAGAACAAGAGAGATCCTTTATGTTGGCCTAAAGAACAAGAGAGATCCTTTATGTTGGCCTAAAGAACAAGAGAGATCCTTTATGTTGGCCTAAAGAACAAGAGAGATCCTTTATGTTGGCCTAAAGAACAAGAGAGATCCTTTATGTTGGCCTAAAGAACAAGAGAGATCCTTTATGTTGGCCTAAAGAACAAGAGAGATCCTTTATGTTGGCCTAAAGAACAAGAGAGATCCTTTATGTTGGCCTAAAGAACAAGAGAGATCCTTTATGTTGGCCTAAAGAACAAGAGAGATCCTTTATGTTGGCCTAAAGAACAAGAGAGATCCTTTATGTTGGCCTAAAGAACAAGAGAGATCCTTTATGTTGGCCTAAAGAACAAGAGAGATCCTTTATGTTGGCCTAAAGAACAAGAGAGATCCTTTATGTTGGCCTAAAGAACAAGAGAGATCCTTTATGTTGGCCTAAAGAACAAGAGAGATCCTTTATGTTGGCCTAAAGAACAAGAGAGATCCTTTATGTTGGCCTAAAGAACAAGAGAGATCCTTTATGTTGGCCTAAAGAACAAGAGAGATCCTTTATGTTGGCCTAAAGAACAAGAGAGATCCTTTATGTTGGCCTAAAGAACAAGAGAGATCCTTTATGTTGGCCTAAAGAACAAGAGAGATCCTTTATGTTGGCCTAAAGAACGAGAGAGATCCTTTATGTTGGCCTAAAGAACAAGACGCATTCTCAAGAAAAATGCCATGACATTTGTAACAATTACTGAACAATAAAATCAAAACTATTAACAACAACATACCTTATCGGTCGACATCCTCTTGCTCTCGCAGAACGTGCGGAGCAGCTCGGTCACTTTCCTGTAACGAGTTAAAGAGTTTTAGAGCCTCAGGTGGAGGAAGTGGATGTACTCTACTATTGCAGGTGTAACTATGTAGGATCAATAAAGGAATATCTTGCACTATGACAGTAATTGTGTCAAACTTACTTGCCGACGTCCGCTATGTGCATATGTCTGAGCTGCACCCATAACTCATCATCTTCATCCAGTAAAACCTCCTTCTCCTTTGAATCTCCAATTCCAGTTGTTTGATAGCTATGAAAACACAGAAAAGCTATGAAAACACAGAAAAGCTATGAAAACACAGAAAAGCTATGAAAACACAGAAAAGCGACGGCACAATTTCTAGCAAGGCATTCCAATTATATAGACTTCTATATGACCTGAGATGCACCTCACTCACTCACTCACTCAGTAACTCAGTTAGCCTCTCTGCCCCAAGTGGCCGCTCACAGGAAATGCACTGATGCATCTATGCCAGTGTGTCCTTCTTGGTATAGACGGGTTTCTATTTTGTAAACACATTGGACCTCATTCACCAACATTGTCATAATATTTCTCTTACGACGACCTCCTTGGAAGGTCATGAGAGAAAGTCGACGACAATTACCCCCGGATTCACCAGCGCGTGGAGAGGCCGTCTTAACTCGCCAAAATGATCACAGCTGCGACGCCCAGAATGAGATACGTCACTCATTGACAACTTGAACGCGTGTTCCAGTTTACTTCATTTGCACACAGACACGCCCGTCCAGCTCATTATAATGCGAGGGCCGTGGGCAAAAAATGGTTCAGCCTTGCCCTGTATTCAACAGGTAGCGAGGAAGCGCTTCGCGACGGATCAAAATTTGATTAAAATGTATTCAACCCAATCCCAGGGTCGCTACAGTATTGGCATCACACTATATAATATACCTATAGTGGAATAGACTATTAATATTCCATACACGCACCAACGTACTGTATAGTCTACCTGCGTAATGAATGAACAGTAGGCTTATATTATTCGAATGACTTTGTTTTATTAGATCAGATACTGCGCGGCTGCCCTACAGTCGTACAGTACGTACAGTACACATCTTAGCATGACATCTCCACAGAGTCGGGGGCGTGAGCGGACCAGACGCCCCAGTGTCCCACAAAAGGCGTGTTGGTCGATGTCGACCTGCAGTAAATGTAGTAAACTGGCACGAGACATGTAGGACATTAAACCTGTAAGCGGTGGTGCGCTCGACTGAAACCTCAAACGATTGTGGCCGTGCCACGCAGAGTCCGGTGCGCTCACAGCACGCCCAACTCCGTGGCGGCCTTAACCCTTTCACTGCTACACGACAGCCGGTTAACCCGTTGACTGAATGCGGAGCTAATGATGCTAATGATGGAGCATCGCCGTCGGTTGTGTGATAGTAAAGGGCTAACCTTCTGTCGTGTGGCAGTGAAAGGGTTAAGATGGCACGCTAAGATGTGTACTGTACGTACTACTATGGGGCAGCTCATACAGTATATACCATCTCCTAATGATAATGATAATAAACTGGACTTTTGAAGAAGTCTTTATTCATCACGCAGCGACACATGCGATGGGGGGCACACAGGAACACAAACGCAATTATTTTGGGTTGCCGATGAAATTGAGTCTCGGCGCTTGACCCATCCAGTCGTCCTTTTTTTAATCATACTTAGTCCATGACTAAGACTATAGTCATATTTATTTGAATTATGATTAATTAATTCCAATGACACTCCCCTGACTAAAAGTTGTTTCAAACTAAAACTGCTGGATGACATTTAGCCAAATCAGCAGCACGGCTGACCCCTGACCCTAACTCACCTGTAGACATCCTGGCTGACCCCTGACCCTAACTCACCTGTAGACGTCCTGGCTGATGTCCAGCAGGTCGTAGGCCATGGCCTGGAAGGTCAGCTCGTGCAGAAGGGGCGAGATGGGGTCAAAGCCACGATCCACAATCAGCAGCTGGGACCGTGCCTTATCAGCACCCTTAAGATAATATATTACTTTATTGATCCCATTAAAGGAAAACTCCCAACATTTTGGGAAATTAGCTTATTTGCCATCTACCCTGGAGTTAGACAAGAAAATGCATACCCTTTTCTTCTTTGTGCATGAGGTAGGAGTAGGAAGACGTTGGGAACTAGGCTAATGGAGGAACCCACTTCCAGTGACTGACGCTAAGCTAGGCTAACGGTGCGTGTCTTCCTACTCCTACTGCACGCACAGAGAAGAAAAGGGTATGCGTCTTCTTGTCTAACTCCAGGGTAGATGGCAAATAAGCTAATTTCCCAAAATGTTGGAGTTTTCCTTTAAGACAACCAACAGAACACATGGTAAGAATGTGAACAATACATTGTTGAGGTGTTCTAAGCAGTAAGATCCCCGACATAGTAACTGTGTTGACCAGTGTTAATACATTTTAGTTTTAATCAAATCTTTGGCGTTCGTTTAAAAATGGAATTTCCGCTGTTGGGCATTAGGTCGAGGTGTCTGCCCACAAGAGCTTAGTGTCGAGAGTCTACAGATAAGATATTAACCCTTTCACTGCCACACGAAGGCCGGTTAACCCTTTACTATCACACAACCGACGGCGACGCTCCCATCATTAGCTCCGCGGATCGTGTGGCAGTGAAAGGGTTAACAAACTCCTGCTACAGACACTTGAAATGTTCTCTTTAGGACAGAAGTGAAGTGGAGGAGGGCAGACTCAGCACTTCATGGGGTCAGGGTTCATACGCTTCCCTTAAAGCCAGAGTTAATATGTCAGGAAATCTTTTTATAGAAGAGATGCAGAGGAAGCCAATGCTACATGTTGTGACGAACATCAGGTGTACTTAGGAAGAGAGAGAAAATGGTAATACGTGCCTTTTGAGATCCAACTCAGGCGCAAGGAAATGTCAACTATGAAAGGTAGAGAAGAGGAAGAGAGAGAGAGAGAGAGAGAGAGAGAGAGCAAGGTCCCAGGTAGAGGAAGAGAGAGAGAGAGAGCAAGGTCCCAGGTAGAGAAGAGGAAGAGAGAGAGAGAGAGCAAGGTCCCAGGTAGAGGAAGAGAGAGAGAGAGAGAGAGAGAGAGCAAGGTCCCAGGTAGAGAGAGAGAGAGAGAGAGAGAGAGAGAGAGAGAGAGAGAGAGAGAGAGAGAGAAAGGTCCCGCGAAGAAGATTGAGAAAGATAATCACCAGGAAGTAGAAACAAAAGCAGCACAAACAAAGTAGAAACCAAGCGGCACAAACACATAAGGGCTTGTGTCGATATTATAGCGGCGGCTTTCAATCGTTCCTAATGAGGAACAGCATACAGCCGTCTAGTAGGGGTGGGGGGAAATATCGATACGTAGTAGTATCGCGATACTTTGCGTGGCGATAGATACTGTATCGATATTTAATTATTTATAAAAAAAATTATATATATTTTTTTGTATAAGGAAGTTGCATTGTTCATTTCAATACCTGTAATAGTACAGTAGTCCACACACACACATGTGCATTCAGCCACACGGACACAAGCCCTGAAGTGTGAAAAGTGTTGGAGCGGCATCATCTCAGTAGGAACCGGTTTAATAAATAATGAGGCCGAGCTGGTTTAGCTTCGTAACGGGACTAGGATGAGTTGGTTTTAACCCTTTCACTGCCACACGACAGCCGGTTAACCCTTTCACTGTGACAATACAGAAGGTCAGCCCTTTACTGTCACACAACCGACGGCGATGCTCCATCATGCGGAGCTAATGATGCTAATGATGGAGCATCGCCGTCGGTTGTGTGATAGTAAAGGGCTAACCTTCTGTCGTGTGGCAGTGAAAGGGTTAAGCCAAGAGTAAAAGACAGGATAGGTGGGTGGTGTGGTGCAGGATAGGTGGGTGGTGTGGTGCAGGATAGGTGGGTGGTGTGGTACAGTACAGGATAGGTGGGTGGTGTGGTGCAGGATAGGTGGGTGGTGTGGTGCAGTACAGGATAGGTGGGTGGTGTGGTACAGTACAGGATAGGTGGGTGGTGTGGTACAGTACAGGATAGGTGGGTGGTGTGGTACAGTACAGGATAGGTGGGTGGTGTGGTGCAGTACAGGATAGGTGGGTGGTGTGGTGCAGGATAGGATAGGTGGGTGGTGTGGTGCAGTACAGGATAGGTGGTGGTGTGGTACAGTACAGGATAGGTGGGTGGTGTGGTACAGTACAGGATAGGTGGGTGGTGTGGTACAGTACAGGATAGGTGGGTGGTGTGGTACAGTACAGGATAGGTGGGTGGTGTGGTACAGTACAGGATAGGTGGGTGGTGTGGTACAGTACAGGATAGGTGGGTGGTGTGGTGCAGTACAGGATAGGTGGGTGGTACAGTACAGGATAGGTGGGTGGTGTGGTACAGTACAGGATAGGTGGGTGGTGTGGTGCAGGATAGGTGGGTGGTGTGGTACAGTACAGGATAGGTGGGTGGTGTGGTACAGTACAGGATAGGTGGGTGGTGTGGTGCAGTACAGGATAGGTGGGTGGTACAGTACAGGATAGGTGGGTGGTGTGGTACAGTACAGGATAGGTGGGTGGTGTGGTGCAGGATAGGTGGGTGGTGTGGTGCAGTACAGGATAGGTGGGTGGTGTGGTACAGGATAGGTGGGTGGTGTGGTACAGTACAGGATAGGTGGGTGGTGTGGTGCAGTACAGGATAGGTGGGTGGTGTGGTACAGGATAGGTGGGTGGTGTGGTACAGTACAGGATAGGTGGGTGGTGTGGTGCAGTACAGGATAGGTGGGTGGTGTGGTACAGGATAGGTGGGTGGTGTGGTACAGTACAGGATAGGTGGGTGGTGTGGTACAGGATAGGTGGGTGGTGTGGTACAGGATAGGTGGGTGGTACAGTACAGGATAGGTGGGTGGTGTGGTGCAGTACAGGATAGGTGGGTGGTGTGGTACAGGATAGGTGGGTGGTACAGTACAGGATAGGTGGGTGGTGTGGTACAGTACAGGATAGGTGGGTGGTGTGGTACAGGATAGGTGGGTGGTACAGTACAGGATAGGTGGGTGGGTGGGTGGTGTGGTACAGTACAGGATAGGTGGGTGGTGTGGTACAGTACAGGATAGGTGGGTGGTGTGGTACAGGATAGGTGGGTGGTGTGGTGTGGTACAGGACAGGATAGGTGGGTGGTGTGGTGTGGTACAGGACAGGATAGGTGGGTGGTGTGGTACAGTACAGGATAGGTGGGTGGTGTGGTGCAGTACAGGATAGGTGGGTGGTGTGGTACAGTACAGGATAGGTGGGTGGTGTGGTACAGTACAGGATAGGTGGGTGGTGTGGTGCAGGATAGGTGGGTGGTGTGGTGCAGTACAGGATAGGTGGGTGGTGTGGTACAGGACAGGATAGGTGGGTGGTGTGGTACAGTGCAGGATAGGTGGGTGGTGTGGTGCAGTACAGGATAGGTGGGTGGTGTGGTACAGTACAGGATAGGTGGGTGGTGTGGTACAGTACAGGATAGGTGGGTGGTGTGGTACAGTACAGGATAGGTGGGTGGTGTGGTGCAGTACAGGATAGGTGGGTGGTGCAGTACAGGATAGGTGGGTGGTGTGGTACAGTACAGGATAGGTGGGTGGTGTGGTGCAGTACAGGATAGGTGGGTGGTGTGGTACAGGATAGGTGGGTGGTGTGGTACAGTACAGGATAGGTGGGTGGTGTGGTGCAGTACAGGATAGGTGGGTGGTGTGGTACAGTACAGGATAGGTGGGTGGTGTGGTGCAGTACAGGATAGGTGGGTGGTGTGGTACAGGATAGGTGGGTGGTGTGGTACAGTACAGGATAGGTGGGTGGTGTGGTACAGTACAGGATAGGTGGGTGGTGTGGTACAGTACAGGATAGGTGGGTGGTGTGGTGCAGTACAGGATAGGTGGGTGGTGTGGTACAGTACAGGATAGGTGGGTGGTGTGGTACAGTACAGGATAGGTGGGTGGTGCAGTACAGGATAGGTGGGTGGTGTGGTACAGTACAGGATAGGTGGGTGGTGTGGTACAGTACAGGATAGGTGGGTGGTGTGGTACAGTACAGGATAGGTGGGTGGTGTGGTACAGTACAGGATAGGTGGGTGGTGTGGTGCAGGATAGGTGGGTGGTGTGGTACAGGATAGGTGGGTGGTGTGGTACAGTGCAGGATAGGTGGGTGGTGTGGTACAGGATAGGTGGGTGGTGTGGTACAGGATAGGTGGGTGGTGTGGTACAGGATAGGTGGGTGGTGTGGTACAGGATAGGTGGGTGGTGTGGTACAGGATAGGTGGGTGGTGTGGTACAGGATAGGTGGGTGGTGTGGTACAGGATAGGTGGGTGGTGTGGTACAGTACAGGATAGGTGGGTGGTGTGGTACAGGATAGGTGGGTGGTGTGGTACAGGATAGGTGGGTGGGTGGTGCAGGATAGGTGGGTGGTGTGGTACAGGATAGGTGGGTGGTGTGGTGCAGTACAGGATAGGTGGGTGGTGTGGTACAGGATAGGTGGGTGGTGTGGTGCAGTACAGGATAGGTGGGTGGTGTGGTACAGTACAGGATAGGTGGGTGGTGTGGTGCAGTACAGGATAGGTGGGTGGTGTGGTACAGTACAGGATAGGTGGGTGGTGTGGTACAGTACAGGATAGGTGGGTGGTGTGGTACAGGACAGGATAGGTGGGTGGTGTGGTACAGGATAGGTGGGTGGTGTGGTGCAGTACAGGATAGGTGGGTGGTGTGGTACAGTACAGGATAGGTGGGTGGTGTGGTGCAGTACAGGATAGGTGGGTGGTGTGGTGCAGGATAGGTGGGTGGTGTGGTGCAGGATAGGTGGGTGGTGTGGTACAGTACAGGATAGGTGGGTGGTGTGGTGCAGTACAGGATAGGTGGGTGGTGTGGTACAGTACAGGATAGGTGGGTGGTGTGGTACAGGATAGGTGGGTGGTGTGGTACAGTACAGGATAGGTGGGTGGTGTGGTACAGTACAGGTGGGTGGTGTGGTACAGTGCAGGATAGGTGGGTGGTGTGGTACAGTGCAGGATAGGTGGGTGGTGTGGTACAGTACAGGTGGGTGGTGTGGTACAGGACAGGATAGGTGGGTGGTGTGGTACAGTACAGGATAGGTGGGTGGTGTGGTACAGTACAGGATAGGTGGGTGGTGTGGTACAGTACAGGATAGGTGGGTGGTGTGGTACAGGATAGGTGGGTGGTGTGGTACAGTACAGGATAGGTGGGTGGTGTGGTACAGTACAGGATAGGTGGGTGGTGTGGTGCAGTACAGGATAGGTGGGTGGTGTGGTACAGTACAGGATAGGTGGGTGGTGTGGTACAGTACAGGATAGGTGGGTGGTGTGGTGCAGTACAGGATAGGTGGGTGGTGTGGTACAGTACAGGATAGGTGGGTGGTGTGGTGCAGGATAGGTGGGTGGTGTGGTACAGTACAGGATAGGTGGGTGGTGTGGTGCAATACAGGATAGGTGGGTGGTGTGGTACAGTACAGGATAGGTGGGTGGTGTGGTACAGTACAGGATAGGTGGGTGGTGTGGTACAGTACAGGATAGGTGGGTGGTGTGGTGCAGGATAGGTGGGTGGTGTGGTACAGTACAGGATAGGTGGGTGGTGTGGTACAGTACAGGATAGGTGGGTGGTGTGGTACAGGATAGGTGGGTGGTGTGGTACAGTACAGGATAGGTGGGTGGTGTGGTACAGTACAGGATAGGTGGGTGGTGTGGTACAGTACAGGATAGGTGGGTGGTGTGGTGCAGGATAGGTGGGTGGTGTGGTACAGTACAGGATAGGTGGGTGGTGTGGTGCAGTACAGGATAGGTGGGTGGTGTGGTACAGTACAGGATAGGTGGGTGGTGTGGTGCAGGATAGGTGGGTGGTGTGGTACAGTACAGGATAGGTGGGTGGTGTGGTACAGTACAGGATAGGTGGGTGGTGTGGTACAGTACAGGATAGGTGGGTGGTGTGGTGCAGGATAGGTGGGTGGTGTGGTGCAGTACAGGATAGGTGGGTGGTGTGGTACAGTACAGGATAGGTGGGTGGTGTGGTGCAGGATAGGTGGGTGGTGTGGTACAGTACAGGATAGGTGGGTGGTGTGGTACAGGATAGGTGGGTGGTGTGGTACAGTACAGGTGGGTGGGTGGTGTGGTGCAGTACAGGATAGGTGGGTGGTGTGGTACAGTACAGGTGGGTGGGTGGTGTGGTGCAGTACAGGATAGGTGGGTGGTGTGGTACAGTACAGGTGGGTGGGTGGTGTGGTGCAGGATAGGTGGGTGGTTGGTACAGGATAGGTGGGTGGCGTGGCGTGGCGTGGTTACACCCTACATACCTCTCCCATGCCAGGGTTGTCGGCCTTGTGAGCGTTCAGACGCTGGTAGACCTCGTCAGCTAGTCGAGCGTTCTCCTCCGGCCCCCTGGGAGACGAGAGGGGGATGGAACTTTAGACGGAGCGCGAGAACACAGAGCCATAACTAATAAAGTAACGTGCATTATAAAACCCTGTGGGCTAGTAGTAAACCTGTGGTGTACCTGCGGTAGTGGAGGCTGGGTACTCCTTCAGTGCGTCACAGAGGGTGGGTTAGTTAGTAGTGGTGTACCTGCGGTAGTGGATGGCTGGGTACTCCTTCAGCGTGGCACAGAGGGGGGGTTAGTTAGTAGTGGTGTACCTGCGGTAGCGGATGGCTGGGTACTCCTTCAGCGCGTCACAGAGGGGGGGTTAGTTAGTAGTGGTGTACCTGTGGTAGCGGATGGCTGGGTACTCCTTCAGCGCGTCACAGAGGGGGGGTTAGTGTACCTGCGGTAGCGGATGGCTGGGTACTCCTTCAGCGTGTCACAGAGGGGGGGTTAGTTAGTAGTGGTGTACCTGCGGTAGCGGATGGCTGGGTACTCCTTCAGCGCGTCACAGAGGGGGGGTTAGTTAGTAGTAGTGGTGTACCTGCGGTAGCGGATGGCTGGGTACTCCTTCAGCGTGGCACAGAGGGGGGGTTAGTGTACCTGCGGTAGCGGATGGCTGGGTACTCCTTCAGCGTGTCACAGAGGGTGGCGATCTGCTCCGCCAGCGCCTCCATGTGGCCTTTGTCTGCAGAAGCAGCGGGGCTGTAGAAGGAGTGCATGGAGGTGGGCTTGTCCAATGAGAACACCTGAGAGGGGAGGGACCAATGAGAACACCTGTGAGGGGAGGGACCAAGTTCAGCTTCTCCATTAGGTCAATTTGTTGTTTTGACTGAAGGAAAATTAGAATGAAAAATAGACACAATTTCTCTCATATTTCAGATTGTATTGCCTATATTTATGTCTTTCTAGTATTACCCTGCCCATACCTGTACCTCCCCAATGCTGCTATGATGCCCGAATTGCTATCAATAAAGGAATACCTTATCTTATCCTGGTATTAATAAAGGAATACCTTATCTTATCCTGGTATTAATAAAGGAATACCTTATCTTATAATACCTTATCTTATCCTGGTATTAATAAAGGAATACCTTATCCTGGTATTAATAATGGAATACCTGATCTTATCCTGGTATTGATATCGACCTGACACCAGGCTCAAATAGGGTATAGATCAATAACCCAGACGCCAGAAATCGGATACATGTTGTAATCCATAGCCATGAAGTGCTTTGAGAAGCTAGTAAAGGGCTACATCTGCTCCTCCCTCCCCATCAACATGGACCCCCTGCAATTTGCATACCGCCCCAACAGGTCCACGGAGGACGCCATATCCCATGTGCTGCACACAGCAGCATCACACCTGGACAAGAGGCAGGGGAACTATGTGAGAATGCTATTCATCGACTACAGCTCGGCATTCAATACCATAGTCCCCTCCATACTCATAGCCAAGCTCAGGGACCTGGGCTTGGGCTATGACCTCTGCCAGTGGGTCTTGGACTTCCTGACTGGCAGACCCCAGGTGGTGAGAGCAGGCAACTGCACCTCCTCATCCATCACCCTCAACATAGGGGCCCCCCAGGGCTGTGTTCTGAGTCCCCTCCTCTACTCCCTGTACACACACGACTGTGTGGCTCAGCGGAGTAGCAATACAATCGTCAAATTTGCTGACGACACAGTGGTGGTGGGCCTGATCTCTGCCAACGACGAGAGGGCCTACCTGGAAGAGGTCAAGGTCCTGGCGGGATGGTGCCAGGAAAACAGCCTCTCCCTGAACGTCAGCAAAACAAAGGAGATGATTGTGGACTTCAGGAGGTCGGGGGTCAAGGACTACAGCCCCCTCAGCATCGACGGGGCACCGGTTGAGAGAGTCAACAGCTTCAAGTACCTCGGAGCCTACATATCCGAGGACTTGACATGGACCACACACATTAACAGTGTGGTGAAGAAGGCACGACAACGCCTCTACTTCCTCAGGCGCCTAAGGAAGTTCCAAGTCAGCCAGAAGATCCTTAAGAACTTCTACTCATGTACAATAGAGAGCATCTTGACTGGCAACATCACCTCCTGGTTTGGGAATAGCACTGCAAAAGACCAAAGCAGACTACAAAGAGTGACACGTTCAGCCGAACGCACAATTGGAGGGGGGCTCCCCACCCTCCAGAACATTTACTACAAGCGTTGCAAGGGCAAGGCTAAGAGAATCATTAAAGACTCCAGTCACCCGAACAACTGCCTCTTCGAACTGCTGCGGTCAGGCAAGCGATACAGGAGTCTCAAGGCGAGCACAGAAAGACTCAGAAGTAGCTTCTATCCCCAGGCCATCAGGCTGCTAAACGAACAATGAATGAACACTACACAACAACAACCACCAAACGCACATAGCACACACATCCACACGCACACACCCACTTTAAACAAACACACTGTAGCACCCACTCCACACACTTTATAGCACACACCCACTTTAAACAAACACACTGTAGCACCCACTCCCCACACTTTATATTTATGGATGAAGGATTGCACTACAACTCGTACACCTTACTGTAAATTGTACCTAAAATTGTACCTCATCCCATTTCTGCTTTGCACTAGATAGTACTGTACATTAGTACACTGCATAGTATTGTGTATTGTATATTATATGGTAACTCAGAACATTGTACATATGTCTATACCGAACACTGTGACCTCATTTTCTTCTTCTAAATTCATGCTATATTATGTTATTATGTTATTTGATACTATCTTGTCTAGCACAGTCTCTGGAGCGTAACAGTAAGAAGCATTTTGTATGAAAGTATTCTGTACTTCTGTATGACAACTATTAAAGAACTTGAACTTGAACTTGAACTTAATATGTCAGAAATGGATTACATCTCAAATCTCTTTCCTGTAAAGACCGAACACTAACCAAGTCTAAACTGTTCAGTGACATGGATCGGTACTCTGTATTGGACGATACGATTTAGGCTCAAACCCCACCCTCTTTTCTTGATTCAAGAAAAGGAGGGCGGATTTTGTATCGGCGTGGAAGATTTGTCACAAGTGTATTTGTCACAAGTGTATTTGTCACCCGAGTGTATTTGTCACGAGTGTATTTGTCACGAGTGTATTTGTCACCTGAGTGTATTTGTCACAAGTGTATTTGTCACGAGTGTATTTGTCACCCGAGTGTATTTGTCACGAGTGTATTTGTCACCTGAGTGTATTTGTCACCTGAGTGTATTTGTCACGAGTGTATTTGTCACAAGTGTATTTGTCACCTGAGTGTATTTGTCACCCGAGTGTATTTGTCACGAGTGTATTTGTCACCCGAGTGTATTTGTCACCTGAGTGTATTTGTCACCCGAGTGTATTTGTCACCTGAGTGTATTTGTCACCTGAGTGTATTTGTCACGAGTGTATTTGTCACGAGTGTATTTGTCACGAGTGTGTCTTCCGCACCTGAGACTCGTACGGCAGGAAAGCAACATTGATCTCCTTCAGGGTCTTGATGACTCGGGCCACTCTGGACCTCCCGATCTTAGCAAAGAGACCATCTGGACAAGCTACAAAAGAAAAGAAATAAACATTACATTTGATATGATTTGATTTGATTTGATTACGGATCCCCATTAGCTGGTGCCATGGCAACCAGCTAGTCTTCCTGGGGTCCACACAAAAAAAAAACATACAAAAACAATTATTGCAAAACAGAATTATTAAAAGCCAGTACTCAACATACAATACACAATGAAACTAACAATTAAGATGGCTAAAATTACATGCAAGCAAAGAAACAGAAAACAAAAAAACAAAAAACAAAATACAGTGTTAAATACAATTTAAGATAGTTTTTAAAATTGAATATTTTTAAGAATTGCTTTTAGAATGCTCATCAATGTTACTAAAACATCAATTTCACCATACCTTTAAAAAAAAACACACAAAGTAATCAGAAGAAGTTTTGGATAACATGGCTGCAGCTACACTCATGCATGACATATATTAATTTCCTTCCGGATTATGGCTCCTTTGAGTTTCTTTTTGAAACTGTCCTTGTTTTCCGTCCGTATGATATGTAATGGGATCCTATTCCAGTATGTTATGGCTCTATACATTGCAGTTTTCTTTAGAGCGTTGGTTCTAGGCAGAGGTAGGGTGAAGCGACTACTTGAAGCATGTCTGGTATTATGGTCATGTCTATCATTGGTGGATAAAGCATAGAATACAATTGAGTGGGTTTACCCAAGGTACAAATGTTCTTTAAAAACCTAATCCAACTGCGTGCTAGTCTCTCCTCCACCCTCATCCACGACAGTCTAGCATGCATTCCCTCCACACTATTCCTTATAGAGCAGTGAAGAGTGAGTCGGGCAGCTCTATTTTGAGTGAGCTGGAGTTTACTAAGCTCTTGCTTTGACACGCTAGACCAAATTGCTGGGCAGTAGTCAAGTTGGGACAAGACTAAAGATTGTACTACCATTTTAATTGTTGTATTCGTTAGGAGGTAGGCATTTATTCTTATTATGGAGATGTTTCTACTCATCCTGGTAACCATGTTATTAATCTGGGTAGACCAAAGTAGTGCCTCGTCAATAGTTACACCCAACAATTTGGCCTCCTTCACTTGTTCAATACCAGCGTCTTGTAATGAGAGACTCAGTCTATGCTCCGACCTTAAGGCATATTTAGAGCCGAGTATAAGACATTTTGTTTTTGCTACATTTAATTTTAGTCTGTTTTCAGTTATCCAATTCGAAATCATAAATAATTCACTCTGAAGTATCTTATTCACTTGTTCTGTGCTCTCAGCGGATGCATATATAGTTGTATCATCAGCATTAATCGCTGTACCTGCACTTTCCAATACATAAGGCATATCATTTACAAATATAGAGTAAAGGAGGGGTCCAAGACAACTTCCTTGGGGAATACCACACTGGAGTGTTACCATATTTGACATGGAACCATTAAATATAACACATTGTTGTCTATTAGACAAGTAGCTTCTCATCCATTCCATGGCAGTGTCTTCAAACCCATGTGTGTAATTTCAATAATAATAGGTCATGATCTACGATGTCAAAAGCCGCACTGAAATTCAAGAGCACTGTGTGGTACAGGATAGGTGGGTGGTGTGGTACAGTACAGGATAGGTGGGTGGTGTGGTACAGTACAGGATAAGTGGGTGGTGTGGTACAGTACAGGATAGGTGGGTGGTGTGGTGCAGGATAGGTGGGTGGTGTGGTACAGTACAGGATAGGTGGGTGGTGTGGTGCAGTACAGGATAGGTGGGTGGTGTGGTACAGTACAGGATAGGTGGGTGGTGTGGTGCAGGATAGGTGGGTGGTGTGGTACAGTACAGGATAGGTGGGTGGTGTGGTACAGTACAGGATAGGTGGGTGGTGTGGTACAGTACAGGATAGGTGGGTGGTGTGGTGCAGTACAGGATAGGTGGGTGGTGTGGTGCAGTACAGGATAGGTGGGTGGTGTGGTGCAGTACAGGATAGGTGGGTGGTGTGGTGCAGGATAGGTGGGTGGTGTGGTGTGGTACAGGATAGGTGGGTGGTGTGGTGCAGGATAGGTGGGTGGGTGGTGTGGTGCAGTACAGGATAGGTGGGTGGTGTGGTGTGGTGCAGGATAGGTGGGTGGTGTGGTGTGGTACAGGATAGGTGGGTGGTGTGGTGCAGGATAGGTGGGTGGGTGGTGTGGTGCAGTACAGGATAGGTGGGTGGTGTGGTGTGGTGCAGGATAGGTGGGTGGTGTGGTGTGGTACAGGATAGGTGGGTGGGTACCCACAACTAACTTCCTATCGATCAGCTGTAGCCAGCTATCTGTAAGAGATGTTAAAGCAGTTCCTGTAGAGTATCCTAATTTGTATGCATGCTGGAAATCAGAATTAATGTTGTTTTCGTTGAAATACTTTTGAATCTGCTTGAACACAATTCCTTCCAATAACTTACCTATTACTGGTAAAATACTAATGGGCCTACTGTTTTTAAATTTAATAAATTTTTTTATAAATATGCTCCAACTAAATCCTCAATTTGAATAAAGTGATTCATCTGATTAAATGATTTAATTTTTTTTTTATTAAATCAACTTTTTTTTTTTATCCACCTTTTCTCCCATTTTCTATATTTTTCTCCCATCCCAATTTCGTATCATCCAATTCAACCCTCCCCTGTCACGAACGCTGTTTCTTGCCTCCCACAAGCCGGCTGCAATGTGGACTAAGTCATACATAGCACAAGTCCCCTCCAGTACTTGAGGTAACAGCAGTCGCATCTTTTCACCTGCGCAGCTCGATCTCTCAGTGGCGAGGAGTAACGCGTGGGAGGCTCACGCTGCCCCCGACACTTCCTGATTCTACTGCGCAGGCGCACCAACCGACCTGTAGGAGTCGCTATCCACAACGCCCGATCCCCACCCATCAGTTTCCCACCCCCTAATACGGCCAATGTGTATTAGTACGGACGGCCAGCTAAACTGAAAGCAATGTGGAGCGCTGGGCTCGAACAGGCAAGCCCAGCGTCTCCGGCATTCGTGGCGAGCGCCTTGCCCACTACGCCACGTAGCCGCCCATTAAATCAACTTTCTTTAATGAATATAACTAATCAGTTTTAATACTATAA
The DNA here is from genome assembly GCF_963971535.1 of Notolepis coatsorum. Taxonomy (NCBI): domain Eukaryota; kingdom Metazoa; phylum Chordata; class Actinopteri; order Aulopiformes; family Paralepididae; genus Notolepis; species Notolepis coatsorum. Next base: position 364,345 of record NC_140178.1, read on the forward strand.
TATTAGTGTAGCTTAATCTTTATCTGCAACTGTGAAGAAAACCCCCATTGGTTTATGAATGAATAGACACATAAAATATATATCTAAAAAAAAAACTTTAAAATTCGAATGTTGATTTAGAATTCGAATGCCAACGTATGAATGAATGAAAACTTTATTTAACAGATTGCAGAATGGGTACAATACAGTACGGCTCAATACATACAATTGTTAAGGGGATGCAGACCTGAGAAAGACGTTTGTCTTGTTTCCATCAGGGTCCCCCATTTTCAATTCATATAGACATTTATGACATACACAACATACATGACATTTATGGCATAGGGACATATAGGTATTTAGTACTGATACATTTGTGACATAACCGGTATTCAAATATACAGTACTGTTACCCCTAGATCCTGACAGAGTATATACATATGATGGGGAGGGGACTGTACATTAGGAGGGGGTGGGTGGGTGGGAGAGAAATATACATACGGCGGGGAGGGAATATATACATGCGGTAACGAACGAAGGTCCGAACGTTCGGGCTCAGCCCTAGTGCTGCATAAATAAAACTGTATACTAGGTAGTTGCATGTGAATATAAATTAATTAATATTTAATAATCTTACTGTCAGTGAAGAAGATATGAGCTGCTTTGTACGTGAAGGCCGTCTCTTTGAAGTCCTGGATCAGAGCGTCGACAGACTGAGGATTCAAGTAAGAGTTCAAAGGATTAGGAGCAAAGGTGCTGTAAGTGGTATTTATTTTGTTAAAATAAGTGTTAAATAGCTCTACATTCTGACAGGCATCACTGATACAGTGTCTGGTCAGTAACATGGGTCTCTCAGTCCCTCCACTCTGCAGTAAACACTGTCATCACTGATATAGAGTGTCTGGTCAGTAACATGGGTCTCTCAAGTCCCTCCACTCTGCAGTAAACAGCCATCACTGATACAGTGTCTGGTCAGTAACATGGGTCTCTCAGTCCCTCCACTCTGCAGTAAACAGCCATCACTGATATAGAGTGTCTGGTCAGTAACATGGGTCTCCCAGTCCCTCCACTCTGCAGTAAACAGTCATCACTGATATAGAGTGTCTGGTCAGTAACATGGGTCTCCCAGTCCCTCCACTCTGCAGTAAACAGTCATCACTGATATATAGTGTCTGGTCAGTAACATGGGTCTCCCAGTCCCTCCACTCTGCAGTAAACAGTCATCACTGATATAGTGTCTGGTCAGTAACATGAGTCTCCCAGTCCCTCCACTCTGCAGTAAACAGTCATCACTGATACAGTGTCTGGTCAGTAACATGGGTCTCTCAGTCCCTCCACTATGCAGTAAACAGTCATCACTGATATAGAGTGTCTGGTCAGTAACATGGGTCTCCCAGTCCCTCCACTCTGCAGTAAACAGCCATCACTGATATAGAGTGTCTGGTAGAGCTGCCGCGGTATCGGTATTACCGCGGTATCGCTGTTACATCATGCCCACCGCAGCGTTGGGCTGAATACCGGCATCACCACTGTTTTTTTATTATATTATTATTACGCTCTCGTTGGGCTTGCGGCTCTGCAGATATACCCTAATTCTCTGTCGAGATTCCAAGCGACCCTATTGGGTACCAGAAAAGTCACATGAAACACTGCAGACCACTGATTGGTCAGAAGAGATACGCGTCACATGCTGGAGCATCTTGCAGTGCTTTTACTTCCTGAATCTCAGCCATGAGCCATTGATCAGAGCTCACAGTCACAACACAGCTAATAGTACGTTAGCTCCCACCGGAGACCGGAGTGGATTACCGACGCCGTCGCTCCTCGGGGAATGAGGCATAATGATTTTACTGCAACGAAATGTTATAATAAAAGCCCTTCGTTCTATACACTTGTCTGATTGAAAACTTTATTAACAGACCGCAGAATGGGTACAACTCGGCACGCTCTGAGCAAAGAAAGGAACTTAGATATTAATTGAGTAACGCTTGCCTTGCTATGGTCCGGTAAATACGAACGTGTAACTATACTAACGTTAATGCCACAAATCGAATGCCTTTGTAATCATAAGTAGTAACGTTATAATAATAAGAAGAAGAAAGGGTCGGGGGGGTAACCGGCGGGCGCGCCGCTACCACCCCTGCTCGCAACACCGAGGGGAGACTTCGTATCCATGTTTCACTTTTAATAACGAATGTGTGCATGCCGAATCCCAAACAATATTCATGCTGCAAAGTCATCCTCTAAAGATAGACATTTAGACTAGAGGCAGGCTATATGCTATAAAGAGTAGACTACAAAAAAAATGCATTCAAACTTTTTTTTTTTTTGTGTGTGTGCGGTAATAACCGCGGCGGTAGGAAATATTTTGCAAATTTGTGCGGTAAGGAAAACATCAATACAGCGGCAGCTCTAGTGTCTGGTCAGTAACATGGGTCTCCCAGTCCCTCCACTCTACAGTAAACAGCCATCACTGATATAGAGTGTCTGGTCAGTAACATGGGTCTCCCAGTCCCTCCACTCTGCAGTAAACAGTCATCACTGATACAGAGTGTCTGGTCAGTAACATGGGTCTCCCAGTCCCTCCACTCTGCAGTAAACAGTCATCACTGATACAGAGTGTCTGGTCAGTAACATGGGTCTCCCAGTCCCTCCACTCTGCAGTAAACAGTCATCACTGATACAGAGTGTCTGGTCAGTAACATGGGTCTCCCAGTCCCTCCACTCTGCAGTAAACAGCCATCACTGATACAGAGTGTCTGGTCAGTAACATGGGTCTCCCAGTCCCTCCACTCTGCAGTAAACAGCCATCACTGATATAGAGTGTCTGGTCAGTAACATGGGTCTCATGTAACGACCAGGACTCACCCTCACCGGGTTTCCCACCCACTGACTCTGCCAATTGTGTTAGTATGGACGGTCGGCCAAGCCGGAAGCACCACAGACCACTTATTTTAACACGTAGACACTTATTCTAACATGTAGACCACTTATTCTAACATGTAGACCACTTATTTTAACACGTAGACTACTTATTCTAACATGTAGACCACTTATTCTAACATGTAGACCACTTATTCTAACACGTAGACCACTTATTTTAACAAAATAAACCACTTACAGCCCAGTCAGACTGTGGCGTAATGAAGGGAGGTGTGGACTCTTACCTTCTCCACGGGGAGATCAGAGAGATCTCTTACCTTCTCCACGGGGAGATCAGATAGATGTCTTACCTTCTCCACGGGGGAGATCAGATAGATGGCCTCCAGGCTGGAGATGGGCTCTCTGCGTTTATTGATGTCCTCCACAACTGAGGGGGGGGGGGGGGGGGGGATGTACCAGTAGTTAAATCAGACCAGTCCGACTCACTTCCTCATAACAGTGTTTGAGTCAAAAACACGTGGTCAGGAAAGGCACCTCACACCATAACAGAGCTGCCAAATCGCTGCTTTAATCAGCCCCTTTCCTGACTGTGATGCACCGAGTGAATCCACAGTCACTTGCTCCTCAATAGCAAACCAACCTAGGTTTACCATGAAGGACTGGTCCTACCCAAACCGTTCATTATACAAGCATCACAGAGACATGTCAAAGGTCCTCACAGCAGCACGAGGGTTTCGGACAGAGATACGGGATGGTTTGAAAGCTCTGCGCTGCTAATAAACATTTTAAATAATTTTTGTAAACATCACAGAGGCAGCGTTCCATTAAAATGGCTTCGTCTCTTCTTCTGCATGTGTGACATCATGCCTGGTGCGCCCAGCATGCAACGCTGCCTTGTGATGTTGACCAGTTTAATTTTTTTTTTAAATGTTTATTAGCAGCGCAGAGCTTTCAAACCATCCCGTATCTCTGTCCGAACCCCTCGTGCTGCTGTGAGGACCTTTGACATGTCTCTGTGATACTTGTATAACGGAAGGTTGGGGCAGAACCAGTCCTTCAGTGCATCACAGTCACGAAAGGGGCTATGCTTTAATATACTTCCTCATACGCTTACCATAATGGTTTCACTTGCTTCATTCAAATTAAAGTGGACATTTTAATTGTATGCGTATACAACTCCGGTGGTGAAGCTTTGATTTCCTAAGAATCACACAGATAATACCGTCTTAGGGATGGAATGGTAATCGGTTTTGCTATATAATTGTTCACAAGTAAAATCCCTCTTTTTACTTATTTCAGGAAATCTTGCCAATTCAAATTTGCTTACTGCACTGGTAGATTATTGTACTTGTTTCAAGCTCATATATTTGCTTAAAACTAGCTTATTTTTTGTCAGACCATTTTTGATACCTGGAAATGTATGTTGTGTTTACTGCAGAGTGGAGAGACCCATGTTACTGACCAGACACTCTATATCAGTGATGACTGTTTACTGCAGAGTGGAGGGACTGGGAGACCCATGTTACTGACCAGACACTCTATATCAGTGATGGCTGTTTACTGCAGAGTGGAGGGACTGGGAGACCCATGTTACTGACCAGACACTCTATATCAGTGATGACTGTTTACTGCGGAGTGGAGGGACTGGGAGACCCATGTTACTGACCAGACACTCTATATCAGTGATGACTGTTTACTGCAGAGTGGAGGGACTGGGAGACCCATGTTACTGACCAGACACTGTATCAGTGATGGCTGTTTACTGCAGAGTGGAGGGACTGAGAGACCCATGTTACTGACCAGACACTATCAGTGATGGCTGTTTACTGCAGAGTGGAGGGACTGGGAGACCCATGTTACTGACCAGACACTATATATCAGTGATGGCTGTTTACTGCAGAGCAGGAGGGACTGAGAGACCCGTGTTACTGACCAGACACTCTATATCAGTGATGACTGTTTACTGCAGAGTGGAGGGACTGGGAGACCCATGTTACTGACCAGACACTATATATCAGTGATGGCTGTTTACTGCAGAGTGGAGGGACTGAGAGACCCATGTTACTGACCAGACACTATATATCAGTGATGGCTGTTTACTGCAGAGTGGAGGGACTGGGAGACCCATGTTACTGACCAGACACTATATATCAGTGATGGCTGTTTACTGCAGAGTGGAGGGACTGGGAGACCCATGTTACTGACCAGACACTATATATCAGTGATGGCTGTTTACTGCAGAGTGGAGGGACTGGGAGACCCATGTTACTGACCAGACACTCTATATCAGTGATGGCTGTTTACTGCAGAGTGGAGGGACTGTGAGACCCATGTTACTGACCAGACACTCTATATCAGTGATGTCTGTTTACTGCAGAGTGGAGGGACTGGGAGACACATGTTACTGACCAGACACTCTATATCAGTGATGACTGTTTACTGCAGAGTGGAGGGACTGGGAGACCCATGTTACTGACCAGACACTCTATATCAGTGATGTCTGTTTACTGCAGAGTGGAGGGACTGAGAGACCCATGTTACTGACCAGACACTCTATATCAGTGATGTCTGTTTACTGCAGAGTGGAGGGACTGAGAGACCCATGTTACTGACCAGACACTATATCAGTGATGACTGTTTACTGCAGAGTGGAGGGACTGGGAGACCCATGTTACTGACCAGACACTATATCAGTGATGACTGTTTACTGCAGAGTGGAGGGACTGAGAGACCCATGTTACTGACCAGACACTCTGTATCAGTGATGACTGTTTACTGCAGAGTGGAGGGACTGAGAGACCCATGTTACTGACCAGATACTCTATATAGCTGTCAAAATGTAGAGCTATTATTTTAACATGTAGAGTTTTTATATATATATACTACTTACAGCTCCTGTATACGTTATTAGTAGCCTACTACTACTTTTTCAGCACATTTAACAATGCAGGGAAAACCAAGACGACTTCGGTCACCATTCGGCTAATCGCGATATCATCCCTCTACTGGTCACGCCCTCTGACCCCTGATGTAGACCCTCCCCCTCTGTACCATGATGTAGACCCTCCCCCTCTGTACCATGATGTAGCCCCTCCCCCTCTGTACCATGATGTAGCCCCTTCCCCTCTGTACCATGATGTAGCCCCTCCCCCTCTGTACCATGATGTAGCCCCTCCTCTACTTACTGGTCACGCCCTCTGACCCCTGATGTAGACCCTCCTCTACTTACTGGTCACGCCCTCTGACCCCTGATGTAGCCCCTCCTCTACTTACTGGTCACGCCCTCTGCCATGATGTCGGACATCTTGCAGCAGGACGACAGGATGCGCATGCTGGTGTGGTCCACGATGAGGACCTGAAGGAACACAGGAGCCAGAGGTTCAGAGCAGCTCCACATCAGGACATCAGGAAAATCATACTTTAGGGAAACAACCACCGTTTACCTTCCATTCTCCCTCCTTCTTCACACTCTTGATGACACCGTTCAGGATCTCTGAGGAGACACAGAGACACATGTTGTGTGGACAAAGTAACGTGCAGAGTCCATAATATATATATCTCTATGCATAGTCTGTTCCCAGGACAGGAAGGCCCTCCAGAGAGTGGTGCGCGACGCAGAGCGTACCACGGGTATTGCACTACCACCCCTGCAGGACTTATATAACAGGAGGTGCAAATCCAGAGCCTGCAGGATAATGAAGGACCCTCACCACCCCAACAACAGACCCTCACCACCCCAACAACAGACCCTCACCACCCCAACAACAGACCCTCACCACCCCAACAACAGACCCCCACCCCCCCAACAACAGACCCTCATCACCCCAACAACAGACCCTCACCACCCCAACAACAGACCCTCACCACCCCAACAACAGACCCCCACCACCCCAACAACAGCCTGTTCAAGCTGCTGCGGTCAGGCAAGCGCCTCCGTATACACACAGCGAGAACAGAGAGACTCGGGCTCAGCTTCTTCCCCCAGGCCAGCAGAACACTGATCTCTCCACACACAAGCACATCCTCAATTACACTCTCTCACACAAATACACTACAAAAAGGTCACTTTAAAAAACTGATCTGTATATTTGTATACATTACTCATTGCCTTATTCTTAAGCTTAGCATTGTATTTTATTCTTATTGCTTTTTTATCATGTCTACTCTATTTTATTATTCCATTTTTTTTTTTTTATCTTTGCACAATCGAGGCGGACATGGCCGCCTACATGTCACTGCATGTCTCATGTCTGCATGGGACAAATACAACTCTTGAATATCTATGCATATTCCATATCTCTCTGCATATTCCATATCTCTATGCATAGAACATATCTCTGCATAGAACATATCTCTATGCATTAGGGGCGTAACGATGCATCGATTAATCAATTCTAATGAGACGATTCAACTGCATCTTGAAAATGTTAGAATCGATTATAATCTAAATTAATCGAAATACATTTTCTTTAATGTTTTTTTTTATTTTTGTATCCACTTTTTCTCCCCATCCCATCCCAATTTTCATATACCAATTCTCCCCTCCCCTGTCTTGAACGTTGCTAGACTATGCCTCCCACAGGTCGGTTGTAGTGAGGATAGAAGCCTTGCATCACGTGTCCCCTCCGGTACACGAGGAGGCATCCTGTCGCATCTTTTCACCTGAACAGTGCGTTCTCTCAGTGGCGAGGAGTAACGCGTGGGAGGGACACGCTGCCCCCGTTGCTTCCCGTTTCCGCCGCACCGGCGTCACCAAAGCGACCTGTAGGAGTCGCTGTCCACAACGTCAAATCCCCACCCACCAGCTTTCCCACCCCCTAACACTGCCTGTTGCGTTAGTATGAACGACCGGCCAGCCGGTAGCAACGCCGAGAGCTGGGCGAGCGCCTTGCCCACTGCGCCACTTAGCCGCCCTAATGTTGTTTTTTGTGTGTATTGTTTTTATTGACCTATAGTCCATTCATGCTGAGTGAATCAGTTCCCCCAGCCACATTAATAGTGTATTAAAACATTTTTGGGGAATTAGAAAATTTATCGAATCGTGGTCAAATGAAGAGATTTCATGATGCATTGAATCGTTGCCTGAATAATCATAATCGAAATTAATCGTTGTGAGGTCGCATCGTTACACGTCCCTACTATGCAGAGAACATATCTCTATATCTCTGTGCAACGTAGGGCTGACCTTCGAAGCTTTTTTTGGCAATCAAAGCTTCGGGGCCGAGCTTCGATTTTAATTCGAAGCGTCGAAAAAAAATAAAAAAAAATAATTTTTTTTTTAATATTTTTTTTTTAATATTTTTTTTTTATTTAATTTTTTTTTTATCTTATGTTGTGGGACTTGTACAGCACTTTCGTAAACGTTGTTGTTTTTAAATGTGCTCTATAAATAAAGTGGGTTGGATTAATTAATTAAGTAGCCCCTTTCGTGACTGACGCATCCAACAAGGTTTCACTCGGCTGTGTGATTTAATTCAAGGTGGATCGCTGTTATCGTTTGAACAACTTCAGATTTCATGGGAACTACCAATCCCCCAAATCAAGAGTGTTTAAGATGAATGAAGTAAGATTTTGATTATTTGAAATATGGCCTGTGTAGACTAAACTATGCACAGAATTATGTCAGTCTACAAGGTCCGGATTCTACATGGTCCGGCAATGTAGACCTTGTAGACTCCACTACAGACCAATTATCAGTGAATGTTCATGCATTTTTAAGAAGGGCAACTTCCACAAAAAAACAAAGAACTCACCAAAACATCTCAGTAGCACCTTATCTAAATGTTATATTTCATATATGGAGATTCATATTTATTTATGTATTGCATGCATTTCTACATTTTATTTCCTATTTTGTTTATTCATCCCAGTATCTTTCTTTCTTATGTGTGGAATTCTACAAGGTGCGCGCACACACACACACACCTACACACACACTTACATTTAGTCATTTAGCTGACGCTTTTATCCAAAGCGACTTACAAGTTCTGTACGACAAGACAGCAAGAAGGGTACAACTCTATCAGCTGAGTAACAATGTTCATCAAAGTGTTGCGTGTTACAGTGTAGGTTAGTTTATTAGGACAAGTGCATGACAGTAAGGTTAGTCACGGTTAGATTTTTTTTTTTTTTTTTTTATCATTTCAGATAATGGTTGAAGAAGTGAGTCTTTAGTCGACGGCGAAAGATTGGACGGGATTCGGCTGTCCTAACTGGGATGGGTAGTTCACACACACACACAAATCGAAGTAAAAAAAAAAAATTGAAAAGAATTTGAATTTGAATTTTTTTTTTTTTTTAAACTTCGATTTTTTTTTAATGTTCGAAGCTTGTGCCATCGAATCGAACGTTCGAAGCTTCGAAGCATTTAAGACAGCCCTAGTGCAGCGTGCACACATCGTCAAGCACCAGCTGGCCAATCACAGAGCACCATCTGACCATATATCACCATCTCCATCTGACCATAGAGCACCTGCTGACCATAGAGCACCATCTGACCATAGAGCACCATCTGACCATAGAGCTCCATCTGACCATAGAGCACCATCTGACCATAGAGCACCATCTGACCATAGAGCACCATCTGACCATAGAGCTGCTGACCATAGAGCACCATCTGACCATAGAGCTCCATCTGACCATAGAGCACCATCTGACCATAGAGCACCATCTGACCATAGAGCACCATCTGACCATAGAGCTCCATCTGACCATAGAGCTCCATCTGACCATAGAGCTCCATCTGACCATAGAGCTCCATCTGACCATAGAGCACCATCTGACCATAGAGCACCATCTCCATCTGACCATAGAGCTCCATCTGACCATAGAGCTCCATCTGACCATAGAGCACCATCTGACCATAGAGCACCATCTGACCATAGAGCTCCATCTGACCATAGAGCACCATCTCCATCTGACCATAGAGCACCATCTGACCATAGAGCACCATCTGACCATAGAGCTCCATCTGACCATAGAGCTCCATCTGACCATAAAGCTCCATCTGACCATAGAGCACCATCTCCATCTGACCATAGAGCTCCATCTGACCATAGAGCTCCATCTGACCATAGAGCTCCATCTGACCATAGAGCTCCATCTGACCATAGAGCTCCATCTGACCATAGAGCACCATCTGACCATAGAGCACCATCTGACCATAGAGCTCCATCTGACCATAGAGCTCCATCTGACTATAGAGCTCCATCTGACCATAGAGCACCATCTGACCATAGAGCTCCATCTGACCATAGAGCACCATCTGACCATAGAGCTCCATCTGACCATAGAGCTCCATCTGACCATAGAGCTCCATCTGACCATAGAGCACCATCTGACCATAGATCACCATCTGACCATAGAGTTCCATCTGACCATAGAGCACCATCTGACCATAGAGCTGCTGACCATAGAGCACCATCTGACCATAGAGCTCCATCTGACCATAGAGCACCATCTGACCATAGAGCTGCTGACCATAGAGCACCATCTGACCATAGAGCACCATCTGACCATAGAGCACCATCTCCATCTGACCAAAGAGCACCATCTGACCATAGAGCACCATCTCCATCTGACCATAGAGCTCCATCTGACCATAGAGCACCATCTGGCCAGTCCGCGTGTAACTGTTCCGCAACAGTAAGTGACTTCCGGGGTAGGCCTGATTGGCCCCAACAGGCACGTGACGCGGCAAACTCAGGACGCGCACCGAGGCTGCTGAGAGCTGTCGCGCGGAAATAGGCTGTCTATTGCCATTCTCTAACACAAACTCTAACCTTAACCAGCTCCTTAACAGCGCCTAAACTTAACCGTTCTAACCTTAACCAACTCCGAAACAATGCCTAACCTTAACCTTAACCATGCCTAACCTTAACCATAGAAAGAATATTGCCATGCTCTAAGACAAACTCTAACCTTAACCAGCTCCTTAACAGCGCCTAAACTTAACCGTTCTAACCTTAACCAACTCCGAAACAATGCCTAACCTTAACCTTAACCTTGCCTAACCTTAACCAGCGAAAGAATACACGTTAAAAAAAAAATCACGTTAAAAAAAAAAGATTTGATGGGATTCGAACTCACCAACAACGGACCGCAGGATCGCAGGACCGCTGCTCTGCCAGGTGAGCTGAAGCGCCGATTGAAAGTCATGGCGTATTTGGACGGTTACGTAATTCCGCAAGCTCTGCCGCTCGGCTCCGCGGAGCGTGCCGCGCGGCAGAGAAAGTTGCGCGTCACATGCCTGTCGGGGCCAATCAGGCCTACCCCGGAAGTCACTTACTGTTGCGGATAAGCTATAAGCGGCCAGTCCTGCCACACGACAGAAGGTTAACCCTTTACTATCACACAACCAACTGCGATGCTCCATCATTAGCTCCGCGATAGTAGAGGGCTGACCTTCTGTATTGTCACAGTGAAAGGGTTAACCGGCTGTCGTGTGGCAGTGAAAGGGTTAAGAATGAAACATCTATTAATTGTACAAATCGGCAACAAGCATTGATTGATTGATTGATATTATACTCATTGATATACGACCAGTAATTCAAAAATGGACAGCAGCTTATATTCTTTCAAGACATGTCAACACCTACTCAAGCTTCTGTGTGCTGAAGATAAGAGTCAAGTTACCACATCATGACACACACACACCACACACACACCACACACACACACCACACACACACCACACACACACACCACACACACACCACACACACACACACGCACACGGACGTTTCCCAAGTGTCACAAGAAAAGCAATAATACTGGATATGAGTTACATTTGATGACTGAACGGAAACTATGACATTCTACCCCCCCCCCCCCACACACACCTGACCGACGTGAGTCACACACACACACACACACACACACACACACACAGTAGCAGAGAGAGACAGTCCATGACGTCAGGGTCACTGGCTGATGGAGACTACATTAATACATTAATACACATTTGAAGTAGTTGAAAAGCAAATACAAGTTATAATCCGTGTGTGTTACAAACCAATAAATAATATCACCGTATTATGTGAAACCTCACGATATTGTGAAAAACAACAGTCTGTACCGTAACGTTAGCAAAGCTAGGTCACATTAAAGATACAGTCTAACGGCATCATTAATAATAAATAATGGAAGATTAGCTGTCTAATAGGGATATGTTATAATATCTAATAGGGTTATGTTATATTAATATCCAATTAATGTAAATCAACGTCGTTGCCCACCAGCTGGGCAACAGGTCACTAGTTCACTCCGTCCAACAGTTAGACACACGCCGTGGCAATAAACCACCATCATTCATATGAATAACAATAAGATTTTTGTATGTTTTTGATAATTGTATGTATTGAGCTGTACTGTACTGTACCCATTCTGCAATCTGTTAATAAACTTTTCAATCAATCAGATGCATTTATTAAATAAATAAACAATACCGTTGATCTGTACCGTCAGCGTCTGAACCCGAACCCTGCCTCTCATTAAACACTCTTGTTGTTGTGAAAGCACACTGTGTGGATAATATAATAATAACTTACTCTCTCCCACCACCGCCTTCAGCCCGCTCGGTGCCATCTGGATATAATATAGAATATATATAATATTAATATCTTCTTGTTGATCTGAGGTCCTGCCGCAGCTTCTCACTTCCTGGTTGATGGGTTTCCTCCTCTGCGCGCGCAGCTTTTGAAAACGATTCACGAGCCCCCCCTGCGTCTACTTCCGGTATTGCACGTTTGTTGTATTAATGTGCAAAATTTAAAGAAAATCCAATAGCGTCTGTGTGCTTTAGAGACTTGAGCAGAATCGTTTCTTTATTTATACCTCACCATTTCTACACTGTACTGTATCTGCATTGTATAGACTGTACATAATACTGTATATTATGTATATTGAACATTTTTGTTTTGTTTACACTTGTTTACGTACTTGACTTTCTTTTATACTTATACTATTGTATCTTGTTATTTTACCTAGCACACTCTCAGGAGCAAAACAGAAAGAAGCATTTCATGCAAAAGTATTCTGTATTTCTGTATTTCTGTATGACAACTAATAAAGAAACTTGAAACTATTATTTTGAAAACCCCTGACCGGAAGTGTTATTGCTGCTGCTGCTGCAGGTCCCGCCCCGTGACGCGCTTCCGGTCTCTAAGCTAAGCTACACCGGGAGGATGCCGTCTATCGAATACGACGAGTGAGTCTTCATGGAAACGTTTAAACAATTATTATAAAACTATTTCAAGTCGTTCAATCATCTAATATTTGTTCTAATAATCTTCCCCACCAGCTCCAAGCCCAGCTGGGCCGACCAGGTGGAGGAGGAGGGAGACGAAGGTGAGGAGCTAACAGGAGCTAACAGCAGCTAACAGCTAACAGAGGAGCTAAAGGCCTCAGGCTGCTTCACGTGGAGCATCTTACTGTCGCTGATTATCTTTAATAACCCTAACCCTAATGTGGATTATCGATATGTTTGGTTATTGGCTGACAAACACCATTTCCTAAAGTAACGTTATATAACAACTGACATTATGGCCCATCAGCAGTGACGTCAGCTAGCTAACTGTAATGTCAGTCAGCAGCCAGTAATGGTGTTTGATTGATTGATTGAAAAGTTTATTAACAGATTGCAGAATGGGTACAGTACAGTACAGCTCAATACATACAATTGTTAAGGGGATGCAGACCAGAGAAAGACTTTCGTCTTGTTTACATCAGGGTCCCCCATTTTCAATTCATCATATGACACATGACATACAGATAGACAGTACTGCTACATCTATACATTTATGACGTACCAGATTTGCAAATACAGTACTGTTTGTGATACAAAAAAAATCCAGAAAAATAGTGTATATACATTTGACATAGAAACTGTGCATTGTTAATGATGTTGACTTGGATCTTATTATATTCAACATTATTTACCATATAATAATCACACAAAACAAACCAAAGACACCAGCCGGTAACGTTAACAAACAACGCAAATGCTTATTCTTCTGCATTATCTTCCGTTAGTAAAATAACCTGAACTGGACTATAGCTTGATGGTCATGTTGGACCTACACTGTCAATCACACCATTCTGATTGACAAGCTAAAAGCAATTGCTTTTGATAGTCTTATCAGTGAGCTGGATGCAATCCTACCTGGAGGGGAGAGAACAGATGGTGGAGGTAAATGGTACCCTATCCCCCCCCCCCTCCCAGTGAGCTGTGGTGTTCCACAAGGAAGCAACTAGGACCGCTACTGTTCCTAATTTATGCAAATGACTACTGCTTGACCTTACTCCTTGACCTGACTCCTAGAACCCACCTCACCCCTGCCCACTTTGACTACCTAGGATGGCTTAGAGTAGACAACAGAGTACAGCAACTTGCAATGGGCCTGGTCTACAAGATACACTATACGACTAAGGTACCCACATGTCAAAATACTTCCCAACGGTCAGTGAATACCACGATCACAACACCAGAGGGAGCTCCACAATCATGTTAAACCCAGATTCGGCTCAAACAAGGGACTAAACACGTTTAGCAATTATGCCACATCAATGTGGAACTCCCTACCCACAGCCGTAAAGGAATGTGAATCACTACCCCCTTTCAAAACCACTCTCAAAGAACACCTACTGGCCCCTGTCCTAACCCAACCCCCTCCAATGTACAATAAATGTCCTATTAAACACAATAATACACGAGACCCTCTTCTTGGGACCAAGTAAGGTTTCGTCGATAATCCAATGTACAGTTACCCCACCACACCCCACCTACCCAACCCCCACCAAAATGGGGGACCCTGATGTAGACAAGACGGAAGTTTTCCTCTGGTCTCCATCCCCTTAACAATTGTGTGTATTGAGCCGTACTGTATTGTACCCATTCTGCAATCTGTTAATAAAATGTTCAATCAATTGATTGATTGAAACTTTTATTAACAGATTGCAGAATGGGTCCCTCCTAGTTACACTTCGTCTTGTTTACATCAGGGTCCTCCAGCTAACGAAATTTTAATACTATTTTTCCAGGTACACTACCAGCTCCCAAAGAAACCCTCAAAGGAAATATCAAAACCATTACAGAATATAAGATCGATGAAGATGGGAAAAAGTTCAAGGTAATTTGTTTTATAAAGCTACATTATAAGCCAACACAGACTGATATGTGGCATCATTCTGTATTATTTGTATTGCATTACCACAATGGTTTGTAAATTAAAATGTATTATGTATTATAAGTCATGCAATGTCTTTGGTTTTCAGATTGTGCGAACCTTCAAGATTGAGACAAGGAAAGCCTCAAAGGCTGTCGCCAGGAGAAAGGTCTGCTTTTAGAGATGTGTTGGAACAGTAGTCGGTTTCAGAAACTATGGTATACGTGACGTGTTTAAAGTGCCTACGTGTGTCTGACATTGACTTTTATCTCCTTTCAGAATTGGAAGAAGTTTGGCAACTCTGAGTTCGATGCAAACGGGCCCAACGTGGCGTCCACCACCGTCAGTGACGACGTGTTCATGGTCTTCATCTCCGCCAAAGAGGTGAGGATGGAGACGGTATCCTGGACCTGTGCAGCCCGAGTCCAGATGTGTGGGCTGGGAGTTTAGAGTCCAGATGTGTGGGCTGTGGGAGTTTAGAGTCCAGATGTGTGAGTTTAGAGTCCAGATGTGTGGGCTGGGAGTTTAGGGTCCAGATGTGTGAGTTTAGAGTCCAGATGTGTGAGTTTAGAGTCCAGATGTGTGTGGGCTGGGAGTTTAGGGTCCAGATGTGTGAGTTTAGAGTCCAGATGTGTGAGTTTAGAGTCCAGATGTGTGGGCTGGGAGTTTAGGGTCCAGATGTGTGAGTTTAGAGTCCAGATGTGTGAGTTTAGAGTCCAGATGTGTGTGGGCTGGGAGTTTAGGGTCCAGATGTGTGAGTTTAGAGTCCAGATGTGTGAGTTTAGAGTCCAGATGTGTGGGCTGGGAGTTTAGGGTCCAGATGTGTGAGTTTAGAGTCCAGATGTGTGGGCTGGGAGTTTAGGGTCCAGGTGTGAGTTTAGAGTCCAGATGTGTGAGTTTAGAGTCCAGATGTGTGGGCTGTGTGATTTGAGAGCAAACTGAATGAGCCACAGATTTTTTTTTTAATCCACTTTTTCTCCTTATTTTCTATTTTTCTCCCATGCCAATTCTCCCCTCCTCTGTCTTGAACGTTGCTAGACTATGCCCCCCACTGGTCGGTTGTAGTGAGGATAGAAGCCTTGCATCACGTGTCCCCTCCGGTACACCAGGGGGCAGCCTGTCGCATCTTTTCACCAGACAGCGCATACTCTCAGTGGCGAGGAGTAACGCGTGGGAGGCTCACGCTGCACCCGATACTTCCTGTCTCTGCTGTGCAGGCGCCCTGACCGACCTGTAGGAGTCGCTGTCCACAACGTCCAATCCCCACCCTTTGACTTCCACCCGCTGGCTCTCTGCCAAATGAGCCAGTACGGCGGCCGGTCCAAGTCGAAGGCAATGCTGAGACTGGGATGAGCCACAGAAATCTGAAGTGTTATCTGGTTTGCTAACGGAAATGGAGTCCACCACCGCACCTATATTGTCTATTCGCAATAATTTCACTGCTGCAACACGACTGAGCTTGAAGCCTGAAGCCCAGCTGAAAGGAGATGGAGATAAATGATGTTCCGCTCCAATGGGACACTTTCCACCAAATCTTATAATGGCAGCTTCACAACAGAATACCTGGGTGCTTGAACTTTGGTGATTGTTTCAGTTCAGTCTATTAATCTGTCATTATTTTTTCCTGTCCCCTTGTAGGACCTGAATGCTACAGACCAGGACGAGGATCCCATGAACAAGCTGAAGGGACAGAAGATTGTGTCTTGTCGTATCTGCAAAGGGGACCATTGGACCACCCGCTGTCCTTACAAGGACACCCTGGGTCCCATGCAGAAGGAGCTGGCGGAGCAGCTGGGTCTGACCACCGGGGACACGACCAAGACTGTCGGCTCAGGTACCTTCATACCCCTAACCCTAGTTACACACAGTCCTCATATCCCTCCTAGTTACACACAGTCCTCATATCTCTCCTAGTTACACACAGTCCTCATATCCCTCCTAGTTACACACAGTCCTCATATCCCTCCTAGTTACACACAGTCCTCATATCCCTCCTAGTTACACACAGTCCTCATATCCCTCCTAGTTACACACAGTCCTCATATCCCTCCTAGTTACACACAGTCCTCATATCCCTCCTAGTTACACACAGTCCTCATATCCCTCCTAGTTACACACAGTCCTCATATCTCTCCTAGTTACACACAGTCCTCATATCTCTCCTAGTTACACACAGTCCTCATATCCCTCCTAGTTACACACAGTCCTCATATCCCTCCTAGTTACACACAGTCCTCATATCCCTCCTAGTTACACAGTCCTCATATCCCTCCTAGTTACACACAGTCCTCATATCCCTCCTAGTTACACACAGTCCTCATATCCCTCCTAGTTACACACAGTCCTCATATCCCTCCTAGTTACACACAGTCCTCACATCCCTCCTAGTTACACACAGTCCTCATATCTCTCCTAGTTACACACAGTCCTCATATCTCTCCTAGTTACACACAGTCCTCATATCCCTCCTAGTTACACACAGTCCTCATATCACTCCTAGTTACACACAGTCCTCATATCCCTCCTAGTTACACACAGTCCTCATATCCCTCCTAGTTACACACAGTCCTCATATCTCTCCTAGTTACACACAGTCCTCATATCCCTCCTAGTTACACACAGTCCTCATATCCCTCCTAGTTACACACAGTCCTCATATCTCTCCTAGTTACACACAGTCCTCATATCCCTCCTAGTTACACACAGTCCTCATATCTCTCCTAGTTACACACAGTCCTCATATCCCTCCTAGTTACACACAGTCCTCATATCCCTCCTAGTTACACACAGTCCTCATATCTCTCCTAGTTACACACAGTCCTCATATCTCTCCTAGTTACACACAGTCCTCATATTCACAAACAGGTTATACCAGGTTAACACTCAGTATAACAGGTTATAACAGGTTAACACTCAGTATAACAGGTTAACACTCAGTATAACAGGTTCACACTCAGTATAACAGGTTAACACTCAGTATAACAGGTTATAACAGGTTCACACTCAGTATAACAGGTTCACACTCAGTATAACAGGTTATAACAGGTTCACACTCAGTATAACAGGTTAACACTCAGTATAACAGGTTATAACAGGTTCACACTCAGTATAACAGGTTCACACTCAGTATAACAGGTTAACACTCAGTATAACAGGTTAACACTCAGTATAACAGGTTATAACAGGTTAACACTCAGTATAACAGGTTCACACTCAGTATAACAGGTTAACACTCAGTATACCAGGTTATAACAGGTTCACACTCAGTATAACAGGTTATAACAGGCTCACACTCAGTATAACAGGTTATAACAGGTTAACACTCAGTATAACAGGTTAACACTCAGTATAACAGGTTAGAACAGGTTAACACTCAGTATAACAGGTTCACACTCAGTATAACAGGTTAACACTCAGTATACCAGGTTATAACAGGTTCACACTCAGTATAACAGGTTATAACAGGTTCACACTCAGTATAACAGGTTCACACTCAGTATAACAGGTTATAACGGGTTCACACTCAGTATAACAGGTTAACACTCAGTATAACAGGTTATAACAGGTTCACACTCAGTATAACAGGTTCACACTCAGTATAACAGGTTAACACTCAGTATAACAGGTTAACACTCAGTATAACAGGTTATAACAGGTTAACACTCAGTATAACAGGTGCACACTCAGTATAACAGGTTCACACTCAGTATAACAGGTTAACACTCAGTATACCAGGTTATAACAGGTTCACACTCAGTATAACAGGTTATAACAGGTTCACACTCAGTATAACAGGTTATAACAGGTTAACACTCAGTATAACAGGTTAACACTCAGTATAACAGGTTATAACAGGTTAACACTCAGTATAACAGGTTCACACTCAGTATAACAGGTTAACACTCAGTATACCATGTTATAACAGGTTCACACTCAGTATAACAGGTTATAACAGGTTCACACTCAGTATAACAGGTTCACACTCAGTATAACAGGTTCACACTCAGTATAACAGGTTAACACTCAGTATAACAGGTTATAACAGGTTCACACTCAGTATAACAGGTTCACACTCAGTATAACAGGTTCACACTCAGTATAACAGGTTATAACAGGTTCACACTCAGTATAACAGGTTATAACAGCTTAACACTCAGTATAACAGGTTCACACTCAGTATAACAGGTTAACACTCAGTATAACAGGTTCACACTCAGTATAACAGGTTAACACTCAGTATAACAGGTTAACACTCAGTATAACAGGTTCACACTCAGTATAACAGGTTATAACAGGTTCACACTCAGTATAACAGGTTAACACTCAGTATAACAGGTTATAACAGGTTCACACTCAGTATAACAGGTTATAACAGGTTCACACTCAGTATAACAGGTTATAACAGGTTAACACTCAGTATAACAGGTTATAACAGGTTAACACTCAGTATAACAGGTTCACACTCAGTATAACAGGTTATAACAGGTTCACACTCAGTATAACAGGTTATAACAGGTTCACACTCAGTATAACAGGTTATAACAGGTTCACACTCAGTATAACAGGTTATAACAGGTTAACACTCAGTATAACAGGTTATAACAGGTTAACACTCAGTATAACAGGTTCACACTCAGTATAACAGGTTATAACAGGTTCACACTCAGTATAACAGGTTATAACAGGTTCACACTCAGTATAACAGGTTATAACAGGTTAACACTCAGTATAACAGGTTCACACTCAGTATAACAGGTTATAACAGGTTAACACTCAGTATAACAGGTTCACACTCAGTATAACAGGTTCACACTCAGTATAACAGGTTATAACAGGTTCACACTCAGTATAACAGGTTCACACTCAGTATAACAGGTTATAACAGGTTCACACTCAGTATAACAGGTTAACACTCAGTATAACAGGTTATAACAGGTTCACACTCAGTATAACAGGTTATAACAGGTTCACACTCAGTATAACAGGTTAACACTCAGTATAACAGGTTAACACTCAGTATAACAGGTTCACACTCAGTATAACAGGTTCACACTCAGTATAACAGGTTATAACAGGTTCACACTCAGTATAAATCATGGTATACCCCCCCCCCCCCCCCCCAGCGGAGTCTGCAGAGCCCGCCCAGCCCGCCGCGGGCAGCAAGACGGGGAAGTATGTCCCTCCCAGCCTGAGGGACGGGGGCACGCGGAGGGGCGAGTCCATGCAGCCAAACCGGAGAGGGGGATGTAAGTATCTATATACAGTATATATATAACCTATATTTATATGAAAGGTGCTTCTCAGTGTTTTAGAGACCGTGTGAAAGCGTTATTAAGTGTCATAATGTGTCAGCTGTTGCTCAATAATGCTCTGAAACTGGAGATAAAAATATATCAAGTCCAGATGATCTGCTGTCCAGTTGGCTCCGCTGTGTTGACGGACGAGGAGATATGAAATGCTGTTTGCTCGTCATCCAAAAACCTCTACATACAGTAACAGGTTATGAGTAATGCACTGTGCAGGACGCCACTGGTCTCTTATCCACTCTGTACATTTACCCTCATTTCATTACATTTCAAACCTTTATTTTAACTCTGAAAAAGTTGAGGTTGGCTTCGGGGAAACCGCTCTACCTCGCTCCACACTGGGGGAGGAGCAAACTCCCCCCACAGTCGGGACACACCCACCCAATTTCCACCGTTGACAAAAAATATCTGAAATGAAGAGGAAGAAGAAAAAAAATTATAATAACCATCGTACTGGCTTTTACTAGTATGCACTCTTCCACTAAGTAATCTACCTTATCTATATTAGTAGCATGTTGTTAGTAAGTAATCTACCTAGCCTAGGCCTGCCGCGATAAGCAATAAATCGATTAATTGCCGCGATAATTAAAATGAATGCAATGATTTTGACGGGCGCGATTAATTGCTATTTGCGCGTTTGTTTTAATGAGGCGGACCCAGTGCCCCTTGTCAGTCACTGTCCGTGTTGGGAGGCGGGCCGCTGGCTTTACTACAGAGCACAGCACAGGAGCTCCGTGGGGCTAACGTTACCCCTCATTGTGTCTATTCTACTAGCATTAACGTTACTCATACAAACAGAGTAAACACAGTTTTCAATCAATCAATAACAACATTAACGAGACCCTCGTTGTGTCTATTCTGCTAACGCTAACGTTACCTCTCATTGTGTCTATTCTTCAAGCGTTAACGTTAGCTGTAACGTTACCAGTCGCGTCTATTTGCTAACGTTAGCATTAGGTAATAACCGGTTTAAAATAAGATAAGATAAGATATTCCTTTATTGATCCCCTTGGGGAAATTCAGGCATCATAGCAGCATGGGGGGGGAGGGGGGAGGGGTACAGGTAGTAAAACAACACAGTATACAGGTAGTAAAAGACAACACAGGCAGTGTAAACAATTTGATCAATATGGTCAATATAATTTACTATCTGACTAGCTGAGGAATATTCACATTATTCACAGTGTCACATGAGGTGCAGTATGCAAGAGGTAGTGTTATAATAATTTACTATCTACTGAGTATACATTAATCAAAGTACCAGGGTAGTCTACTTTGTCCCCCTTGGGTTCCTATAAGTCCCAGGTCAATGTCTGGTAGCAGTCGCTGTCGCTGCCCCCTGTTGTGGGGCCTGGAGGCTGCTAGTCGCTGCCCACTGTTGTGGAGCCTGATGGCCGCTGGTATGAAGGACTGTCCGAGGCGGTTAGTTGAGTGTCGGGGGGGGATGAGTCTGTGGCTGAACGAGCTTCTCATCTTGACTAGCTCGTCGTAGAGGGGGTGGTAGGGGTTCTCCATGATGGCATCCAGCTTCCTTATCATCCCCCTCTCTACCATCACCTCAAGTCTAGGTAGCTCGACTCCCACCACAGAGCTAGCCTTCCTCACCAGCTCACCACCATCCAAAATGGATGGTGATTACCTCACGTTGTGTCTATTCTACTAGCATTAACGTTACTCATACAAACAATCAATAGCGAGTTATATTGATCACGCTATGTACGATAGCCATGCTAAAACGCTAGCACAACATTAGCACCTAACCTAACAACATGCCTTAACAAGTCAGCGATCTTTTTGCGAGACTAAACTCTCCGCTCGGTGGCAAATTGTGTTGATGTCGGTTTTGTTTAATCAATAAATGAGGCAGAATACACAGTGACTGTATCCTTTGTTTATTGCACTTTAAAGTCTAAAACACCGGAAAAGACGGAGCGGTGGGCTTCAAAATAAAAGTTTTGGGAAATACATTTCTCCAAAAAAAAATTCTCTAACCGGTCGCAATAATATCGCTTATCGCGATATTTTCGGGGGCAATTAATCGCCCAGCAAAATGTGTTATCGTGGCAGGCCTAACCTAGCCTATAGCATTTAGCTACCAAGTAATCTACCTAGCCTATACTACGCTAATATGCACAATGCACTCAAGATTGTAGCACCCAAGTTCAACACTGTTTGATGAACAATCTTACCGACTCTGCCAGAGTTGTTCCCTTCCTGCTGACTTGTTGTACAGAACTTGTAAGTGGCTTAATGGACAGGGACCTAGCTACATCGCCAACACTCTAATAAATGACACGCCAGCAAGAACACTGCGATCATCAGCTGCTGGACTACTAGAGGCTCCCAGAAACAGTCAAAAGAGGATCGGTAATGCAGCCTTTATCAACTATGCCCCAAAACTGTGGAACAAACTGCCCCAAAACATCAGGGAAGCCAACTCGCTAGACATCTTCAAAAGACAGCTTAAAACCTATCTCTTTGCTCAGGCATTTCAATGACTTACCTGCACTATTCTTACCCTGCCTACTTTTATACACTGCCTATCAAATTCATGTGTCGGTTCTATGCTAATTTTATCTCACTACCCGTATGCACTGTAATTTAATACTTCTTACTGATGCACTGCTCTGTTGTATGTTAAATACCCTGTTGTATGTCCGTTCTATTTTATAATTTTTAGACTATTTTTATTATTTGCATTACTGAATGAAACCGTAAACAGAGAGCCAATTGGGACGCTAGATCCTAATGTGAAACACTGTGATTTACCATACCTTGCTATGCTCGCTCATGCCTGTATTTTTTACTGTTGTGAAGCACTTTGAACTGCAACCTCTGTATGAAAAGTGCTATACAAATAAAGTTATTATTATTAATGTAATGGTACAGACAGACTTGGTGGTATTGTCTGACAGGATTGTTCCGTCCCTCAGCGGCGGATGATAACGCCACCATCCGAGTGACCAACCTGTCTGAGGACACCAGGGAGACCGACCTGCAGGAGCTCTTCCGGCCCTTCGGCTCCATCTCCAGGATCTACCTGGCCAAGGACAAGAACACGGGCCAGTCCAAGGTGAGTCATGCGTTCTTCAGTTTCCTAGCCGGGCCCTCGCCCATTAGGTAGATTCTGTCAAGTAACGGACGCCGATCGGCCCAGTAGGGAGTCCAACCAGAGATCGGCCCAGTAGGGAGTCCAACCAGAGATCGGCCCAGTAGGGAGTCCAACCAGAGATCGGCCCAGGAGGGAGTCCCAACCAGAGAAGGAACCAATCGGGGCAGCAGGACCCCAGACCCTTGGGGTGCTTTCACACCAGAGCTGTTTGGTCCGGACTATCGGACCAGAGTTTGTTTCCTCGGATAGTCCGCTTGTTTTGGGGTGGTGTGAATGCTCAGTCGAACTCTGGTGCGGACCAAACACGCAAACTCTGGTCCGCCTGAAAACGTAGGTCTCGGTTCGCTTCATCGGACCAAACGCAAGACCTATAGGAAGTGACCTGATAAACTGCATCTTGGGTAGAAGGAAACAAAACAAACACCGCGGCACGCGGCATTCACTGCAAAACAAGCACACAGTAAACATGTCTCGTGGACAGACGTGGGCGAATGACGAGGTGAAAGCCCTGATAGAAATATGGTCAGATGAGCAAATTAAACAGCTACTTGTGGGCACTCATAGAAACAACGCGGTGTACAAGTTGTTTAGCGAGGGGATGGTGGTAATGGGCTTCAATAGAACAATGGATCAATGCCATGTCAAAATAAAAAAACTGCGTCAGCAATATATTAATAAATAAGCAGATAATTCAATTAGATGTCCATAACATTTGTGTTTTTAATTAGCATAGCCTAAATAAATATGAATTCAAGAAGTTAAATACTGAATTAACGACACATATTTATTAACGGGCTGAAAAATCAATTAGACTATTTAATATAGTTGTGGCGGTCGGGTGGCGTAGCGGAGATTGCGCTCGTCACCAATGCAAGAGGCTGCGGTCTCGACTCCCGGAGTCAGCATTGCCTGCGGCTTGGGCCGATCGTCATACTAACTCGTTTGGCTGAGTTAGCGTGAGGGAAGTTGTGGGTGGTAATCTGGCGTTGTGGACATACAGGTCAGGTCTGCTCAGCGAAAGGCAGGAAATGGTGAAGGCAGGAGGGGGGGGAATTGGCATAACGACTAAATCGCAGGCTCGCAGTCACACGCACGCGCGCACACACGTTAGGGCTTGCAGTCACACACTTCCACTTAGGGCTGGGCGATTAATCGATTTTATCGATTAATTCGAATGAATGATTTAGGATGATTTTGAACAAATTTTATCAAGAATTTATAAAAAAAAAAAAGTTTGGTGCGCCTGACAAATTGCAGTGTGAATGCAGACCGAACCAAATGAAGAATGCAACAATGCAACAACCCCCCCCCCCCGGAACCGCACCGAGTCCACCAAACTATATGTGAAAGCGGCACGCCCTAAATCAAATAATTCTAAAGTAGGTGCTAGTGATGGGTTAGGGTTGAGTAGGTGCTAGTAGCTAGTGATGGGTTAGGGTTAAGTAGGTGCTAGTAGCTAGTGATGGGTTAGGGTTAAGTAGGTGCTAGTAGCTAGTGATGGGTTAGGGTTAAGTAGGTGCTAGTAGCTAGTGATGGGTTAGGGTTAAGTAGGTGCTAGTAGCTAGTGATGGGTTAGGGTTAAGTAGGTGCTAGTAGCTAGTGATGGGTTAGGGTTAAGTAGGTGCTAGTAGCTAGTGATGGGTTAGGGTTAAGTAGGTGCTAGTAGCTAGTGATGGGTTAGGGTTAAGTAGGTGCTAGTAGCTAGTGATGGGTTAGGGTTAAGTAGGTGCTAGTAGCTAGTGATGGGGGCTGAATCCAGGCTGTTTTCATTGGATCAGGCCTGTTTAAATAGGTCACTTGATGGTTTGAGTGAAGTCTTATATTTTGACCATGGTTCCAATTCCATTGATTTAAAATTTTTAACCTCTTAAGCCCGACGGGTCCGGTACCGGACCCAAAATCACATCACGTCATAAATCCATGTCTACAGACTGTATGGATTAATGTTGCGTTTTCTGTCTTCAAATGTAGCCAAGAGTAAAGACCCTAATCCTGTCAAAACAGCAGTCATAGTGTATATTCTCAGCCATACGTTTGTTTACCAATGAGTTAAAGTGTTATTAATGAAATATCAGTTTAGGAATTGTATTCATATACGATCTAATTTCGACCAGAAATAAATGTTGTAGTCATTATGAGGAAGGAGAGACGGAGCGCTCAATGAGCGTCGGAATTTTGATAAACGACACTTCTGCCAGCTTCTGTCAATCAAATGACTTGTGGAATAACTTTTTAAATTTTTTTTTTTAATTTGGGGTTTAAGCCAAACTCCAAAACCCCCATATCCATCTCCGGCAAACCCATAATCACCACAGATTCCTTCAAATTTCTCGGCACTCACATAAGCAATAACCTCAAATGGAAAACCAACACAGACCACATACACAAAAAAGCAAATCAAAGACTCTTCTTCCTCCGCCAGCTTAAGAAATACAGAGTCAATAAACATCTCTTGCTCCGTTTCTACCAGGCCATTATACAAAGCATCCTCACCTTCTCCATAACTGTTTGGTACAGCAATCTGGACACTCACTCAAAAAACAAACTACAAAGAATCATCAATAAATCCTCAAAAATAATCTGCACCCCCCCTCCCTTCTCTCGAATCACTCCACCGCCAAATCACAATCAGGAGAGCCAGGAAAATCATCTCTGACCCCACTCACCCAGCACACCACATCTTCCAGCTGCTGCCCTCCGGGAGGCGCTACAGATCCCTGACCACCAAAACATCCCGGTTCAAAAACAGCTTCTTCCCCACTGCCATACGGACACTGAACTCCCTGTAGCACCCCCCCCCCCCCCCTCCCTGTAGTACCCCCCGCAACCCCCCTTACCTCTGCTGACATGGACATGGACAAACTCTGAACTGTATCTATGTAATTGTGTTTTCTTTTATGTACGCTGTAAGTGATGTTATATGTTCTATGTTTTTATGTTGGAACTGCTGGAACTGCTATGCTATGCACTGAAACCAAATTCCACCAGCCTGGCTGGGTGGTCATTAAAGAAATTGAATTGAATTGAATTGAATTTCTCTTATTTTCGGGATTATCTACCACAAAACTGAACGTTATTGGCATAGATTTGAGCGCAGTTAGTTTGTCTACCTTCTGTACAGTAGATTTCATTCACGGTATTTTATGCCAATATCGCTTTGTCTCCAAAAAATATATTTCCCCCCGTTTTACTGGCATGAGAGGGGACCCTATTAACTGTTGCACCGCTGAACATCATGCTGGGTACGGCTCGCTGGCTAAGCAGGTGGCATAACAGTCTGTTAACAGCTGGGGGAACGGAGAAGAAAGATGAAGTTCACACATTTCAAGTGAATGAATGCTTTTGTTCCTGGAAGATATGCTTGTTGCCTGCTCCACTAGCGTTGGCTGTTACTAATGTCAGCAGCCAGCTAGCTTGATTATTAGCATTAGAATAGTTCCAGTGACTATCCCAATAGTTCCCAGTGATCGATGTGAGCCTTGCCCATCCCTTAGTTAGACCACAGCATTATGTTTATAAATAAACATTCACTTTCGATTGATGCAGATGGACGTCCACATTCATATTGACGGATCACATTGCATCAGTTCCATCTCACAGTATTCAGCAGTGGGTCTCAGTTCCATCTCACAGTGTTCAGCAGTGGGGTCTCAGGTCCATCTCACAGTACTCAGCAGTGGGTCTCAGTTCCATCTCACAGTATTCAGCAGTGGGTTATGGTCTCAGTTCCATCTCACAGTACTCAGCAGTGGGTCTCAGTTCCATCTCACAGTATTCAGCAGTGGGTTATGGTCTCAGTTCCATCTCACAGTATTCAGCAGTGGGTTATGGTCTCAGTTCCATCTCGCAGTATTCAGCAGTGGGTCTCAGTTCCATCTCACAGTATTCAGCAGTGGGGTCTCAGTTCCATCTCACAGTACTCAGCAGTGGGTTATGGTCTCAGTTCCATCTCACAGTACTCAGCAGTGGGTCTCAGTTCCATCTCACAGTATTCAGCAGTGGGTCTCAGTTCCATCTCACAGTATTCAGCAGTGGGTTATGGTCTCAGTTCCATCTCACAGTATTCAGCAGTGGGTCTCAGTTCCATCTCACAGTACTCAGCAGTGGGTTATGGGTCTCAAACGCTCGTCTCGTCTGTTTGTCCTCCAGGGCTTTGCCTTCATCAGCTTCCACCGCCGCGAGGATGCAGCCAGAGCGATCGCAGGCGTGTCAGGGTTCGGATACGATCATCTCATTCTCAACGTGGAATGGGCCAAGTAAGTCTTATTGTGTCTGTTGATCTCGTAGACTAGAGCCTTGGAGGAACGAACACGTGTTGCTGATTGGAAGCTGCTCTGACAGTTCCATGTTCCAGAGTCTGGATGTTTTGAGGATTTGCTACTAAGGTCAAAATAGTCATCAATCCTCAGAGGGCAATATTCTATTTGTTTGAAAACAGGAAGTGGCTGTTTGGTAGCTCCTCACCTTTTAGTTTAAAAACAGGAAGTGGCTGTTTGGCTCCTCACCTTTTGAAATCTAAAAAAAAACATTTTCACTGCGACACGACAGCCGGTTAACCCTTTCACTGTGACAATACAGAAGGTTAGCCCTTTACTATCACACAACCGACGGCAATGCTCCATCATTAGTGGTTGATAGTAAAGGGCTAACCTTCTGTATTGTCACAGTGAAAGGGTTAAAGGGATATTTCACTTTAGTAGAACTTGTCAAAAAGCAGCAGACTTACCTCTTATCTAGTCAGCTACAAGTAAAGCTAGTGACCACAGCTAGTTGATCTGCTGTCAACACCAGATGTCAGGCTCCAAGTCTAAATATCATACTTCTGAATTATGAACAAAAGATACAGCAATATTATTCTGTGTAATATATTTTTCTGTAAATCAAAGACTCATCAAATGCCAAAACAAACATGTACATTTGACTTAAAATATTCTGCTTTATTGAAATCTGCACAGCAGTGGTTTGTCAGAAGTATGATATTTAGACTCGGTCCTCAAAATGAATGGAAGTGATTGAGCAGCCTGGGAGGACCGGTGTTGACGGCAGACGACCAGCAGGGGTCACTAGTTTACTAGTAGATGACTTTAGATAAGAGGTAAGACTGCTGAGACTAGTTATACGGAAATATCCCTTTAACCCTTTCACTACCACTCTACCAAAAGGTTAACCCTTTCACTGCGACACTACAGAAGGATAACCCTTTCACTGCCACACGACAAGGGGTTAACCCTTTCACTACCACACTACAGAAGGTTAGTTAGGTGTGGTAGTGAAAGGGTTAACCTTCTGTAGTGAAAGGGTTAACAGGGAATCCTGTTTCTGTTAGGAAACGGTTACACTTTTACTTTCATCCGAGGGAAACATTTTATGCTGTTGCCCTTTTTAAAGAAGCCATAATGCATGTTGATCATTTTTTAGATTAGGTTCTAATGTATCATCATCATACAGCACAACAGAAATATGTTTGGCACCAGAGTGCAAATGTAACATTAAAGTGCAATATACAATGTACAGGTGATTAAACTGGGTATACATTAAGATAACGATAAATGAGTAATAGTGCTGATCAGATGTATGTACAGAGTTGCAGTATTAATATGTACAGTGATACAGGTATAAAGACACTATGGTAGTAAGTCCTACTGGCCAGCAGTGTAACTAGTAAGAGTAGGTAAGAGATATGTACAGATATAGATATAGTATTAATATGTACAGTGATACAGGTATAAAGACACTATGGTAGTAAGTCCTACTGGCCAGCAGTGTAACTAGTAAGAGTAGGTAAGAGATATGTACAGATATTTCATTTCATTTCATTTCAAACCTTTATTTATATAGATATAGTATTAATATGTACAGTGATACAGGTAAAGACACTATGGTAGTAAGTCATACTGGCCAGCAGTGTAACTAGTAAGAGTAGGTAAGAGATATGTACAGATATAGATATAGTATTAATATGTACAGTGATACAGGTATAAAGACACTATGGTAGTAAGTCATACTGGCCAGCAGTGTAACTAGTAAGAGTAGGTAAGAGATATGTACAGATATAGATACAGTATTAATATGTACAGTGATACAGGTATAAAGACACTATGGTAGTAAGTCATACTGGCCAGCAGTGTAACTAGTAAGAGTAGGTAAGAGATATGTACAGATATAGATATAGTATTAATATGTACAGTGATACATACAGGTATAAAGACACTATGGTAGTAAGTCATACTGGCCAAGAGTAAGAGTAGTACGGTATATACAGATATGTAAAAAGGATTGTATGTACAGACAGACAGACATGTTACTTACCGTCCACTGCTTGTCTTTGCAGACCGTCGAACAACTGAGGAGGCATCCAGAATATTCCAGGAGGACGCCAGATTTGATTCTTGTTGTAAAATGTGGCTGTTCCCTAAATAAAGAGGTGTTAAGTGATTCATCGTCATAATTCCCTCGTCACACATCTGGAATAATTAGCTGTGTAGCCGAGATGTGAAAGAAACTGAAGACACTGCATTCTCTCATATCCTTATGCTTGATTGCTCTTTATTGGTCAAGTATATTATGGGCTGGGCACCAAAAAAGGTACATCGATCAAAAACGTATCATCAAAGAGAAGCAGGCTATTCTCGGTCCTTGCTCCACAATGGTGGAACAAACCTT
This sequence comes from Notolepis coatsorum, assembly GCF_963971535.1. NCBI lineage: Eukaryota > Metazoa > Chordata > Actinopteri > Aulopiformes > Paralepididae > Notolepis > Notolepis coatsorum. Next base: position 394,452 of record NC_140178.1, read on the forward strand.
TTTCTTTATATATATATATATTATTCAATAACCAGGGCTTGTATATATCAAACTTAAAGTCTCAGATCAGCCCTGGGGCTGGTTGTGCAAAACTCTTTCTCATTAACCTGTTAAGCTGTAGCCCTATTTTCAGAAATTTTGCTTAAAGGTACATGCCTAAGTAAATGGAAGATTGCTCCACTTCTGCAAGGTCAATTTGCATGTAATAAATTATGATATTTTTTTTGCATCTGCCGGTGAATAACACTGTTACAATTGTGCGCAAACCGAGCTCGCTCACTGAGCTCATTCACCACCTTATTGAGATCAACTGTACAAAATCTAAGCAAATGAATAAAGGGAAGATGATTAAACGGAAGGATTTGTAAATGCAGTAATAAATGATAATCGATTTTAATTATAAATTCATATTTGAACTTGACCTTATTATGGCCAAATCATACATATATGGATAGGGAAAAGGCTCCTCTTTCCAATGGCAGGGTTACATCTGGATTTAGTCATTTCCTTGCGGTTTTATGATAAAAGAGATATAATTAGCATTTTTTCGATAAATTCGTATTTTCGGTAAATCTTACAAAACATCGGTAAAAATGAAAATATACACTTTGACTGCTGTTTTGATAGGGTTATGGTCGTTACTCTTGTCAAAAAAAACGTAACATGAGGACGATTCGCAACGCGCCACTTTGCCGACCTCTAGCGGCTCGGGTGTGCATGATTATTCTATTGGAGGAATATAATCAAATCGATATTAACGTTAACATTGGAGTGGATTTGGGCATTCAAGGGGGTAAAAAGGAAAACACGGACTGGCTCTCAAAGTGTTAAGGGACTCCTCACGTAGAAGACCAAGATATGGAGAAAACCTGAAATAGTGAAAGATTTTATTGCAGACACTGGTCTCAAACAGGTGAAGTGACAACCTGTGGCACGGTGCCAAATAGTTATGGCAAAGACTTAATGAGAATACGATTATGTTTGGAAATATTCAGTGCCTGCCAACAGACATGAATACAATCACGCTTTATGTAGTTTTAAAAAGTGACGCATTCACCAAAAGGCCCCTTGTAGACTACAGGACATTTCATTTAAACCTTTATTTAAACCCGATACTCTCTACAGTGATAGACAATCATAACAATGACATTAAAACATGTACAACTTGATTGACAAAGGTTGGCGATCAAGGTTTTAAACTGCAACAGAGGGGAGAATCTCAAGCTTTAAGGACCGTTGGAGTTCATTCCATGAGCTAGAGGGGCAGCGTGAACATTAAAGGCAACCAACTTGTGTTCAGCTTTTCTCTGATTGGCCACGACGCAGAGCGCGATCATAGCAACATGCAGATTGACCCTGTTCAGAGCAAACTCAGGGACCTTAACACTTTGAGAGCCAGTCCGTGTTTTCCTTTTTACCCCCTTGAATGCCCAAATCCACTCCAATGTTAACGTTAATGTTTTAATTGTTAAATTTTTGAAAATCACTTGTTTTCGTGGAAAAAACAACATTCTATGATAATCGTCTTTTACTGGAATATTCTAGAACGTTGTCATTTGTCGGCCTATTTATGAATAGTTTTCAAATAAACGCTAGATAATCGATAGTATGTGTGCGCATGCACGCTCGTGCCGCGTGCTGATAATCGCTGCTCTTATTTCCTGATGGCTTTTACAGTCAAAACAGCCATATCACATATAGGGGAAACGCTTATATATCCGTGAAAACTAGTCTGATTATCCTAAGACTGATAACATAGATTCCTTACCTGAGATCAGATGGTATCCAAATGGTTTATTCCAATTTCCGATCGCCATTCGAAAAAATCGCTCATTTGATTGATCCATCGTGTATACAGTAAAACACATTCGCCGCGGCACCAAGGCTCCAGAATGAACTCTGGTAGACCCCGGTTACATCAGTGAGAAGTAAAATGTGGAGTCAAATCCTTTCTCCCATTCACTTTCACTGAGTCCAATCCAAAAGGGTGATTTACCATCTGGGAGACGATAGGGGGCGCTTTTTTCACATCTGAGAGCCTGGGGTGACTGGATTTCCAATGGTAGGCTCGCTTGATGCAATATGATTTCAGATCTTCTCGTGATGGGCATTCAACCCGCGGGGGGTAAACCCGAGAAAAGCCGTGAGTGGCATTCAAAGTGTTAAGGACCAGCCAGTCACTAGAACGGGTTCCATAGGATCCAACATTCCAATAATGATGTAGTATAAGGAGGTAGCTTACCAATAATGATGTAGTATAAGGTATCTTACCAATAATAATGTAGTATAAGGAGGTAGCTTACCAATAATGATGTAGTATAAGGAGGTAGCTTACCAATAATGATGTAGTATAAGGAGGTATCTTACCAATAATGATGTAGTATAAGGAGGTAGCTTACCAATAATGATGTAGTATAAGGAGGTAGCTTACCAATAATGATGTAGTATAAGGAGGTAGCTTACCAATAATGATGTAGTATAAGGAGGTAGCTTACCAATAATGATGTAGTATAAGGAGGTAGCTTACCAATAATGATGTAGTATAAGGAGGTAGCTTACCAATAATGTAGTATAAGGAGGTAGCTTATCAATAATGTAGTATAAGGAGGTAGCTTATCAATAATGTAGTATAAGGAGGTAGCTTACCAATAATGTAGTATAAGGAGGTAGCTTATCAATAATGATGTAGTATAAGGAGGTAGCTTATCAATAATGTAGTATAAGGAGGTAGCTTACCAATGATGTAGTATAAGGAGGTATCTTACTGTTCTAAGCCCCAGAACCTCCTAATCAGTTTGACAGACTCATAAACCGGTGATCTGACCGTCCAGCGCACAGCGTCCTCCACGCTGAGACTTCCAGGCCCCCTCAAATCTGATAAGTCCGTCGAACAGTCTGATGCTCGCCTTGTCCCCCCGCGTCAAGGTTGCTAGTCTTGAGAGTTGCAAGCTCTACATTTTATTTAGCAAGCAAATAGTGATAATCATTAGATAATAATTTCCTAGTAAATCCATAGTCACTGGTGAGTGTACATCTCATGCAGCTGATATGGTCGTTACATCATCATCATCAAACCTTTATTTGAATAGGCAGGTTAATTTAAGAACAAGTTCTTATTTTCAATAACGGCCTATTTGGGGGTAAAAAGCCCCCTAGGGGAAAGGGGATGGGGCATAAAATAAAATAATAATAAAACACAAAGGAACATTATTAAAAAGGCAGGACATACATACAGAGCAACAACTGAACTGAACAACAACTGGCGGACAACAGAACAATAGTGGCAGCATGGTGTTAGCACACGGAGAAACATCTACATGAGTGCTCTAGGGAGTTTGTTAAAGTTTCCTTAAACAATCTAATTGAAATAAACGTTTCCATATTTAAGGTGTTTTGTAGTGTGTTCCAGCTATCAGCTGCTGCGTACTGAAAGGAGGAACGGCCTTGTGAGGAGTTGGCATGGGGGGCGTTTACCAGGATATGTGTGGCTGACCGGGTGTGGTAATTTGGGAGTGGACGAGGGTGGACTAGGCGAGTAAGGTGAGGGGGCTTACGGCCTAGAAGTGTTTTATATACAAAGGCTAGCCAGTGGATGTTGCGTCTAATCTCCAGGGAGGGCCAGTTTACTAGGGAGTATAGCTCGCAGTGGTGGGTCCTGTAGGGGGCATTGGTAGCGAAGCGAATGGCGGAGTGATATAGGATATCTAAGCGCTCTAGATCACCTTTACGGGCCAAGCTGTAGATTACATCGCTAAAATCAAATAGCGGCAGGACAGTCATCTGGACCAGGGTGAGTTTAGCAGATCTAGTGAAGGAGGAACGGTTCCTATACAGAAAGCTAAGCCTTGCTTTGACTTTGGCCTGCAGTTTAGTTAGGTGTTCAGAGAAGGAGAGTTTGGTGTCGATCCACACTCCCAGGTATTTATAAGAGGTGACCAGTTCAAGCTTTTTGCCATCGGCGGCTACAATGGTGCCAGTCTGGGAGGTACCCTTGTGGCCGAACCACATAACTTTGGTCTTGCTGGTGTTTAGGACCAGGCAAAGGGCGGAGAAACCAGCTTGGATTTTTAGAAAGCTCTCCTGGAGTTTTCAGGACAGCATCCGGGGAGGGACCAGAGGTGTACAGGACTGTGTCATCAGCATAGAGGTGAATTAGGGCGTTTCCAGCGAACTGGCCTATGTTGTTTATATAGATGGAGAAGAGGATTGGAGCTAGTAAGGAGCCATTTGTAATCTACCAAATGGTTGCTGTCAGGAAACCCCCTCGTCTTTCTGTCCTATTTTACTCTGGTTTTAGAGCAAAAACAGACATCTTTACACAGTATACCTAAAACCTGTACATAGCCTACTGAATGCAGTATTCTATGTCATGTTTCTTCCCGAAGGACAATAATACTATATATTATTCCTCACGAAAGATGAGCTGAACGCCAAGTGCAGCATTGTAAATCTAACATTTAGAAAAAAGTTGGAACACCATCTGAGGGAGGTATTCCTTATTCAACCGGCCTAATTCCAAGCTTCAATACACCGCAAGGCTTTGTAATATAGACGCTAAAAAAAATAGAATCATAGTGTAGCTTACCAGTATTTGTGAAGAGTAACATGAAGAAAAGATCCAGTTTTCAAAAGTGAAGTTTTAATTAGAAATACAAGAGTTTACAGAGTTTTGTGAAAAAGGTAAAGTCATACAAAAGAATGCACAATTATTCCAATAAGTCTACAAATATAGTCGCATGATCTTTAAGGCAAAAAAAGGCGATCAAGAATAGAGAGCGCTCTACTTGCCTGCAGGGTGTTTTTATATATATATACGATACTCATATAGTCATAAAAACACACCTTGTTATAGTACAGTACCAATCAGCGTGCATGGCTGGAATTACATGGCCACTCCTTAAGTAGAAGTACTTTCATACTATAAGTATTTCACTAAACAGTGGTTTATAGTGGTTTACAAAGTTAATGAAGTAGAAGTACTTTAATAAAGAAACTTTAACTCCATGTTTAAATCCATCTAAAAAGATAAGTAAAAAACAAATAGACGAGCAATAAAACTGAATGAGTGCAAAGGCTTGCAGGGTGAACGTAATTAATAAGGTGAGACGGACACAGACCCATTTGATAAGAGCTTTATTTGAAATATTACAACATATAAAAACTACATACAATTTATTCCACATTAGGTGGATATGTCCAAATACATGTTAAAACCACATTTAGAAACTCGTACACGGAATGATATAGAATGTCCAGAGAGTGACGGAACAACGCATTAACAACCACTTCCTGTCCAGAGTGTGACGGAACAACGCATTAACAACCACTTCCTGTCCAGAGTGTGACGGAACAACGCAGTAACAACCACTTCCTGTCCAGAGTGTGACGGAACAACGCAGTAACAACCACTTCCTGTCCAGAGTGTGACGGAACAACGCATTAACAACCACTTCCTGTCCAGAGAGTGACGGAGCAACGCATTAACAACCACTTCCTGTCCAGAGAGTGACGGAGCAACGCATTAACAACCACTTCCTGTCCAGAGAGTGACGGAGCAACGCATTAACAACCACTTCCTGTCCAGAGGCCTCAGTGACGGAGCAACGCATTAACAACCACTTCCTGTCCAGAGGCCTCAGTGACGGAGCAACGCATTAACAACCACTTCCTGTCCAGAGGCCTCAGTGACGGAGCAACGCATTAACAACCACTTCCTGTCCAGAGGCCTCAGTGACGGAACAACGCATTAACATCCACTTCCTGTCCAGAGGCCTCAGTGACAGAGCAACGCATTAACATCCACTTCCTGTCCAGAGGCCTCAGTGACGGAGCAACGCATTAACAACCACTTCCTGTCCAGAGGCCTCAGTGACGGAACAACGCATTAACAACCACTTCAGTTGAGAAGAGAGGGACGCAGGCCTAGTCTGCTGGGAGAGGGTTCTGGTTAGAGGGACGCAGGCCTAGTCTGCTGGGAGAGGGTTCTGGTGGTTAGAGGGACGCAGGCCTAGTCTGCTGGGAGAGGGTTCTGGTCGTTAGAGGGACGCAGGCCTAGTCTGCTGGGAGAGGGTTCTGGTGGTTAGAGGGACGCAGGCCTAGTCTGCTGGGAGAGGGTTCTGGTGGTTAGAGGGACGCAGGCCTAGTCTGCTGGGAGAGGGTTCTGGTGGTTAGAGGGACGCAGGCCTAGTCTGCTGGGAGAGGGTTCTGGTGGTTAGAGGGACGCAGGCCTAGTCTGCTGGGAGAGGGTTCTGGTGGTTAGAGGGACGCAGGCCTAGTCTGCTGGGAGAGGGTTCTGGTGGTTAGAGGGACGCAGGCCTAGTCTGCTGGGAGAGGGTTCTGGTGGTTAGAGGGACGCAGGCCTAGTCTGCTGGGAGAGGGTTCTGGTGGTTAGAGGGACGCAGGCCTAGTCTGCTGGGAGAGGGTTCTGGTTAGAGGGACGCAGGCCTAGTCTGCTGGGAGAGGGTTCTGGTTAGAGAGACGCAGGCCTAGTCTGCTGGGAGAGGGTTCTGGTTAGAGGGACGCAGGCCTAGTCTGCTGGGAGAGGGTTCTGGTGGTTAGAGGGACGCAGGCCTAGTCTGCTGGGAGAGGGTTCTGGTCGTTAGAGGGACGCAGGCCTAGTCTGCTGGGAGAGGGTTCTGGTGGTTAGAGGGACGCAGGCCTAGTCTGCTGGGAGAGGGTTCTGGTGGTTAGAGGGACGCAGGCCTAGTCTGCTGGGAGAGGGTTCTGGTTAGAGGGACGCAGGCCTAGTCTGCTGGGAGAGGGTTCTGGTTAGAGAGACGCAGGCCTAGTCTGCTGGGAGAGGGTTCTGGTTAGAGGGACGCAGGCCTAGTCTGCTGGGAGAGGGTTCTGGTGGTTAGAGAGACGCAGGCCTAGTCTGCTGGGAGAGGGTTCTGGTCGTTAGAGGGACGCAGGCCTAGTCTGCTGGGAGAGGGTTCTGGTCGTTAGAGGGACGCAGGCCTAGTCTGCTGGGAGAGGGTTCTGGTGGTTAGAGGGACGCAGGCCTAGTCTGCTGGGAGAGGGTTCTGGTGGTTAGAGGGACGCAGGCCTAGTCTGCTGGGAGAGGGTTCTGGTGGTTAGAGGGACGCAGGCCTAGTCTGCTGGGAGAGGGTTCTGGTGGTTAGAGGGACGCAGGCCTAGTCTGCTGGGAGAGGGTTCTGGTGGTTAGAGGGACGCAGGCCTAGTCTGCTGGGAGAGGGTTCTGGTCGTTAGAGAGACGCAGGCCTAGTCTGCTGGGAGAGGGTTCTGGTGGTTAGAGGGACGCAGGCCTAGTCTGCTGGGAGAGGGTTCTGGTCGTTAGAGGGATGCAGGCCTAGTCTGCTGGGAGAGGGTTCTGGTCGTTAGAGGGACGCAGGCCTAGTCTGCTGGGAGAGGGTTCTGGTCGTTAGAGGGACGCAGGCCTAGTCTGCTGGGAGAGGGTTCTGGTTAGAGGGACGCAGGCCTAGTCTGCTGGGAGAGGGTTCTGGTGGTTAGAGGGACGCAGGCCTAGTCTGCTGGGAGAGGGTTCTGGTGGTTAGAGGGACGCAGGCCTAGTCTGCTGGGAGAGGGTTCTGGTGGTTAGAGGGACGCAGGCCTAGTCTGCTGGGAGAGGGTTCTGGTGGTTAGAGGGACGCAGGCCTAGTCTGCTGGGAGAGGGTTCTGGTGGTTAGAGGGACGCAGGCCTAGTCTGCTGGGAGAGGGTTCTGGTGGTTAGAGGGACGCAGGCCTCTAGTCCGACTCCATCTTCTCTTGCTTCACGACGTCGCCTGCAGGGAAACGTGAAGCAGACATGAGTAGAGATACCAGAGTGTCTCACTTAATTAAGAGCCAAATCCATTTTCACGACCATTGTGGCAAAACACTGAACAGCCGGTTTCACTTTCACGCCAATTTAAATTCTCGCCGGCTACATACGAGCTCTCGGACGCACCGAGCTCACAGTAACCCGCAAACAAGTTACTTAAATACCAACGATATTTCATCCCGACAGCCAGGCCCCAAAAAAATTAATACTTGTGCAAATTAAATCTAAGACTTTAATACCTTGAGAATTGAATTCCCTGTAGATGCAGTGTCTACATTATTATAATAAAGTAAAGCGTTTGACACATCCGTCAGTTTAGATGAGACATGAACACGCTAAGACATGAACACGCTAAGACATGAACACGCTATGAACACGCTACAGGTAGAACCTTTACTGCAGTGGTTCTGTAACGACCTCCCTGCTCATCACAACACGGTAACACCATTTAAACTTTTATTAAAACAGCATCTTTTGGCAAGTGATATCTGAACAAATGTAGAAACTATTGAAATGTATGAAAGTCTTTTTTTAATTTTATATATATATATACTGTATATAAATGTTTTCCAAATGTGATGTAAAAGTGAGTTACAATTGAGGTCAAATACGCTTATTGGAAGTTGAACTATGCATTGCAACGTCATTATGCATCAACATCAATTTAGTTACATTAGGCTGTTTGAACAAATGTGTGGCATAGTGTGTACAGTTTGTATTCTTCCCCATTTCACATAGTTTGATTATTGGAGCTCGTCATGTGGAGTAGTCCAAGTCTCTAATGTTTACTTGTATGTTATGATGTCAGTATTATGTTGTCATGTTTACTTGTATTATTATGATGTCAGTATTATGTTGTCATGTTTACTTGTATGTTATGATGTCAGTATTATGATGTCATGTTTACTTGTATGTTATGATGTCAGTATTATGATGTCATGTTTACTTGTATGTTATGATGTCAGTATTATGTTGTCATGTTTACTTGTATGTTATGATGTTGTGGACCCCCCCCCCCCCCCCCCCCCCAGGAAGAGTAGCTTCTGCGATGCTGTAGCTCATTGAGATCCTAAAACACAAAACTATGTTCTTCCTTCATCCTCTGAACAGAGCGGATGAAAATTGAACAATGTTCATAACCTCAAGTATGAAGTCATTCTGAAGTGACAGAGTTTATAAAGAGTTACCCGATTCATTCTCTTCCTTTATAGCGGATTCATTCTCTTCCTTTATCCGCTCCAAGATGCACTTCTTGATCTCCATGCCGATGGCCCTGGAGAGGGGCGGGGGCACAGCGTTCCCAACCTGGCACACAGCGGGGGGGGGGGGGGGGGGGGGGGAACATGTCAACAAGAAGCATCTTCATACATCAAGAGGCTGTTGGTCTGTAGCTAAAAAAATAAACTCTGTCTGGAATGTATGATGATTTACACATATCTACCGTAAGTGGTTCTAGCATGAGTCACTGAATATAAATATCTTTGTGGCTAGATGAGAAATTTACATTTAAATTCCATGTGGACAACCTTGCCTCCAAGTTGACAGAAAATTGGCTTCCTATACAGAAACGGCTTTCCTTTCATTAGTAGGAAGCATTAGTTCACTTTTAAGGCCCTTATTGGTAAGCTACCTCCTTATACTACATCATTATTGGTAAGCTACCTCCTTATACTACATCATTATTGGTAAGCTACCTCCTTATACTACATCATTATTGGTAAGCTACCTCCTTATACTACATTATTGGTAAGCTACCTCCTTATACTACATCATTATTGGTAAACTACCTCCTTATACTACATCATTATTGGTAAACTACCTCCTTATACTACATCATTATTGGTAAGCTACCTCCTTATACTACATCATTATTGGTAAGCTACCTCCTTATACTACATTATTGGTAAGCTACCTCCTTATACTACATTATTGGTAAGCTACCTCCTTATTGGTAAGATACCTCCTTATACTACATCATTATTGGTAAGATACCTCCTTATACTACATCATTATTGGTAAGCTACCTCCTTATACTACATCATTATTGGTAAGATACCTCCTTATACTACATCATTATTGGTAAGATACCTCCTTATACTACATCATTATTGGTAAGATACCTCCTTATACTACATCATTGTTGGTAAGCTACCTCCTTATACTACATCATTATTGGTAAGCTACCTCCTTATACTACATCATTATTGGTAAGCTACCTCCTTATACTACATCATTATTGGTAAGTTACCTCCTTATACTACATCATTATTGGTAAGCTACCTCCTTATACTACATCATTATTGGAATGGAATTTTGGAACCAGTTCTAGTGACTGGCTGCTCCTCAACACATCCTGCGCCATAAACGTCGTACAACGGGTTTCAAGTTCATGCGAATTCTGCCAATCCACGGCGTACAACGTTATTGAGATCATATTTAAATTTTTCGCCATGTTATTCCTAATTCCCTCACGGAGCCTGGTCTGATGCAGTGGGACTCGGCACAACTCTGCAACGCTTCAATACTGCCCCCTCGTGGATGATCGGCGAGTTGCCAAACCGGAAATGGCCGGTTGGATCTCTGCATCTCCGAAATGCGTCCGGCCACTCGCATATTGTTGCGGGACTGTATACACACGTCCATGTGTAGCGATCGCTGCCATAACGCAATAATCGATACCGGAAATGGATTTAGGCGATCGCGTCAAATAAGTGGGATCTTTTTCCTCCAGTCTCATCGCCCAACGGTAAGATGAGGCTGACGTTAATTTCAGCCTGTTTGTTTATCATTATCCATGCAAACCGCTCTGATCAATATATCACCCATACTACATAAAGCATTTAACGACGATCACGGAATTAAACTAAAAGCTATGGAACACCCTGCCTATGGACATTAGGGAGGCTAGATAAAGCTATGGAACACCCTGCCTATGGACATTAGGGAGGCTAGATAAAGCTATGGAACACCCTGCCTATAGACATTAGGGAGGCTAGATAAAGCTATGGAACACCCTGCCTATGGACATTAGGGAGGCTAGATAAAGCTATGGAACACCCTGCCTATGGACAATAGGGGGTGCATTAAATATTTTCAAAAGTATGTTTAACACTTTAAGTGCCGAAAACGTGTTTAGGCGTCTTTCCTAGCCATGCTAAAGTTGCCGAGGACGCCCTAACTCGTCTTTAATATCAATATTTCAAAAATCTGTGATCATATTTTTCCTCCGCAGCCCTGAGACACAGTGCTGGCCTCCTCTCAACCCTCTAGCGGTTCAAGAGCGCCATCTGGTGGCCGATCGGCAGAAGCGCCAAACAGGAAGTCATGTGGATGAAGTGCTGATCACCCATATTACTTCCGGCCACTCTATAGCTCCCGCGACTCCATCTTGAAACACTCGATAATAGATCGCTCGCCCTAACTCAATAAACAACGTTATTTGGACGTATATACTATGATACAACCTGGAAATGGACCGGGTATTTCGACATCCCATAATGGAAAACTGTCTACCCCACGCTGATCGCCCAACGGCCTGCGGAGACTGGGGTGAGTTTTAGCGTGTAGTATTACCGTGTTCGACACCAACTGCTATGATGAACATTTGAACCACATTAGATGAATGTTATAACGTTGCCCGCGGAATTATAAACGATCCCCCGCCCATCCGGTCATCATCAGATGATACGTAGAAACTTCTAGAAGCACGTCCATTTGAAATTTTTCATCTGGCACCGATCGCTACCAAACTGTATTTGATCATCAATATAATGCATTTGGGGCTATAAATCACGTTCTGGAGAAAGCTGCAGAAAGAGATGAAAACATACTTATACTTTAGATCATATTTTAGTATGAATATGTGAATGAAAAAGTTTAACGTTCATACACCCTGAACAATACATATAGGACATTGAATGGGCCCTAATAATGGCAATCTAGCAATAGAATTTAAAAAGTTATAGCCCTGCAAAGAAGGGGAACTTCTCCATAGACAAATAGAGCTGGCAAGGGATGGTATATCATGAATTTAACCTTCGGCAGTTAAAGTGTTAAAAACATACCTCTTCACAATATTAGTCAATTTTATGTCTGCAGTTTATGCATTGCTTTTATTTTCTCTGCTAATCTTTATGCAAATTGTACGCTCATTTTATGCCCATTATGTCATCACTGCTGCAAAGCACTTTGGGCTGCGATTCTTGTACGAAAGGTGCTACAAATAAAGTAAATTATTAAAATGTTGGTACATTTCCCCCCCGAGAGTACAAGCTCCAGGGAGCTGTACAGGGTACAGTCCACCTGCTCTGCTGTACCGACTGTTGTAGGAGCTTCAGTTTGTAGGACTGTACCTGGAGGGTTCAGTTTGTAGGAGCTTCAGTTTGTAGGACTGTACCTGGAGCTTCAGTTTGTAGGAGCTTCAGTTTGTAGGACTGTACCTGGAGCTTCAGTTTGTAGGAGCTTCAGTTTGTAGGACTGTACCTGGAGCTTCAGTTTGTAGGACTGTACCTGGAGCTTCAGTTTGGAGGACTGTACCTGGAGCTTCAGTTTGGAGGACTGTACCTGGAGCTTAAGTTTGGAGGACTGTACCTGGAGCTTCAGTTTGGAGGACTGTACCTGGAGGGTTAGGTTACTGTACCTGGAGGGTTAGGTTACTGTACCTGGAGGGTTAGGTTACTGTACCTGGAGGGTTAGGTTACTGTACCTGGAGGGTTAGGTTACTGTACCTGGAGGGTTAGGTTTGTAGGACTGTACCTGGAGGGTTAGGTTTGTAGGACTGTACCTGGAGGGTTAGGTTACTGTACCTGGAGGGTTAGGTTTGTAGGACTGTACCTGGAGGGTTAGGTTACTGTACCTGGAGGGTTAGGTTACTGTACCTGGAGGGGTTAAGTTTGTAGGACTGTACCTGTCTGTGTTTGTCCAGGATGTTGCCGAAGAAGCGGTAGGTGTCGGGGAATCCTTGAGAGCGTGCGCACTCCCTCACACTGACCACACGGTGCTGCTCCGCATGCAGGACGCGCCCCTGCAACACAACCATCACAGTCAACCCAGAGCAGCAACACAACCATCACAGTCAACCCAGAGCAGCAACACAACCATCACAGTCAACCCAGAGCAGCAACACAACCATCACAGTCAACCCAGAGCAGCAACACAACCATCAGTCAACCCAGAGCAGCAACACAACCATCACAGTCAACCCAGAGCAGCAACACAACCATCACAGTCAACCCAGAGCAGCAACACAACCATCAGTCAACCCAGAGCAGCAACACAACCATCAGTCAACCCAGAGCAGCAACACAACCATCAGTCAACCCAGAGCAGCAACACAACCATCAGTCAACCCAGAGCAGCAACACAACCATCAGTCAACCCAGAGGAGCATCTTTGGTTGCATCTTGCGTTGTATGTGAATACCCGTTTTGTGATCCGTGTTACGAGTGTTGACAAAGTTCACATTGGGTTCTTGAAGTGTAGTGGTGACAGTAAGTGTGTAGTGGTGACAGTAAGTGTGTAGTGGTGACAGTGTGTAGTGGTGACAGTAAGTGTGTAGTGGTGACAGTAAGTGTGTAGTGGTGACAGTGTGTAGTGGTGACAGTAAGTGTGTAGTGGTGACAGTGTGTAGTGGTGACAGTAAGTGTGTAGTGGTGACAGTAAGTGTGTAGTGGTGACAGTAAGTGTGTAGTGGTGACAGTGTGTAGTGGTGACAGTAAGTGTGTAGTGGTGACAGTAAGTGTGTAGTGGTGACAGTAAGTGTGTAGTGTGTAGTGGTGACAGTAAGTGTGTAGTGGTGACAGTAAGTGTGTAGTGGTGACAGTAAGTGTGTAGTGGTGACAGTGAGTGTGTAGTGGTGACAGTAAGTGTGTAGTGGTGACAGTAAGTGTGTAGTGGTGACAGTAAGTGTGTAGTGGTGACAGTAAGTGTGTAGTGGTGACAGTAAGTGTGTAGTGGTGACAGTGTGTAGTGGTGACAGTAAGTGTGTAGTGGTGACAGTAAGTGTGTAGTGGTGACAGTAAGTGTGTAGTGGTGACAGTAAGTGTGTAGTGGTGACAGTAAGTGTGTAGTGGTGACAGTAAGTGTGTAGTGGTGACAGTAAGTGTGTAGTGGTGACAGTAAAGTGTCGTCGGAGCCCTATAGGCTTGGAAGACCATCGTGAGAAAAACAAGAGTTACTTATGGACCCATGTCAAGCCACACCCTCTTTTCTTGATACTCCAATCACAAATGCTGCTTGAAAGAAACAGTTGCGATTGGAGGATGGAGAAGAGGGCGGGGCTTGGTCAATACAGTCTGCTGATCCTACAGTCTACAGTCTGCTGGTCCTACCTGCTTGCCCATGGGCTCGGGGTTGGTGACGGTGGTGCTGAAGAACCCGTCCCACTCCAGCCTGCCGTACAGCCCGGCCCAGTGGTTGTGGCGGTTCCCCGTGTGAGGAAGACACCAGGGGATCAGGGTGTTGAACTGCCTGTCGGCCGGGTCACATGGCGTCCCTGAGACCAGACAAGACCATCAACATCAACTCATGGGACGCCAGTCACGAGTATAGTCGGGTTAACTCACCGACGCTTGAGCGCCAGTCAAGAGTATAGTCGGGTTAACTCACCGACGCTTGAGCGCCAATCACGAGTATAGTCAGGTTAACTCCCCAACGCTTGAGCGCCAATCACGAGTATAGTCGGGTTTTAATCAGCATTTATTTTATTAGCGATATCCATTCATTTTAATCGATCCAACCTGATGTTATCGTTGGGAATGGGTCTGAGCTCGCAAAAGGGCAAATATCGCCGCCTATCGTCTCCCGGATGGTATTGCACATCATTGGATTGGCTTGGCTGGGACTGTACATAAAAAAAAAATGTCCGGTCCGGGTTTTGCTTCTCGCCCATGCAGTATCGTTGTACCACGTTGACTGGGGACATTGAGCAGCGTGGATTATGCGTTTTGGACTATAACGTTGGATCAATGGACACGATCGATATTTGGAATGGTGATCAGGATTTGGATTAATCTTTTTGCAGAACATCTGATGTGAGGTAAGGACAGTGAGGTAAGGACAGTATTGGGTTAATCAGTTGTTTCTTTCATAGTGATCACAACGTGTCTGTGTGTGTGTGCGTAACGTTGGTGCTGAGCAAGGCACGGATAAGAGATTTTTCAGCCCGCTTTTGTATCGTGCATATATAGGGTTAGGGTTAGGGTTATATATACACGATAACACATATACTATAGATAATCTAGGGTTAGGGGGAAAATGACAACGTGTTGTGTATTCCACTAAAGGGCTATTATCGTGTATTTCTCTGGAATTACTAGAAAATCTCCAAACCTATACTCTTATTCAAAACGGTGTAACCAACGGAAATGTACCGATGAAAAAACAATCAGTTTCGTACATGTTGACTGCAAGCAAGTCATTGATAAGCGACGGGTGTGTTAGACCCATAGCCATAATTTGAGATATATTTTAAGCACTCGCAAATTTCCCCATCCTCCCATTGATTAAAGCGGTGGCGTGCTAGCCCTAATTTGGTCATATGGGCGTGGCGGTGAATGAGTTAACACATCTGCTCTGCCCGCTCGGAACATTTCAATCTGGCTACTCTATACTCTTGGGGGGCTTGGAATGCCATCCGTGTCTAACCGCTCGAAGTCGAGGACGCTGAAGATATTTGGATTTTCGCTTCATGCTGATCGGTTTGGGAGCGAACGCCGTCTGGGGATGGATTTGCTTAAAAAATATTTTGGAAAGACTGCAATCCTTGGCTCTGGCCAGGATTGAGGTCTGCCACATTGAACTGCTTAAGAGACTCACTGCGTACCAGGCAGATAAACACCGGAGATCTGCAGTAGGGGTGGACGGTATAAACGGTATACGGTATAAACGGTATGAATTTGCTCTACGGTATGGATTTTGCCTATACCGTGTAACCGGTAGTGCAGCTCTAAAATAGCAATGACGTCATGTAACCACAGCGCGACTATTTCACTCGCATTTGCCCCTAAAAATAGATAGAATTAGTCATAGATAATAGATATGTGCGAACTGGAAAAAGTTATTTAGGAGGCTTCGCGCAGTGCCAGCCCCTCCCGCACGCATGTAAACACGGGTCTACTAGTAGTCTAGTGGGACGGGACGTCTCCCTGAGCTAACGTTAGCTTAGCTACCGTTACAAAATGACCCAGTCAACTATTCACTTTTAGTTTAATACATGATGAGGCATTGTCTAACCGAACGGTATCTAGTCGGCCAGCTACCGATAGCTCCTGACATCAACAAACGCTCCATCAAGTCTAGTAGAGAGTAGACGTGTATGATAGCTCCGTTAGCCGTTAGCTCACGTTAACGAAAGTTAGTTCACCGTTCAAAACGAAATGTCCCATTGAACTAAATAATTCACTGAGGCGTTGTATTAACGTTATATATCCGGCTAGCAGTAGCTACAGATAGCTCCTGATATCAATGTCTTATAACACTGATTCGATGCGTATTCGAGCTGAGGGCTTGCTGAGCACAGTCAAGTAACGTTATGCCAATAGGGTCCAGGTGCAGCGCCGGAGAATCCTGGCCGTAGCTCTGCTCGAGGCTACTCGAGTATAGGTGCAGATGCAGCTCTGGAGAATCCTGGCCGTAGCTGGAGGCTACTAGAGTACACACAGACAGTGGAGCTTGTTGCGTGGTGGCGATGTCTCGCAGATAATACAAGTACAAGTCTAATTATATAATATATATATTTTATAAAAAAAATATATATATATATATATATAAAATAAAAATTTTTTTTATCAAAAACGATGATACCGTGATATATACCGTTACCGTCTATGCTTCAGATTATACCGTGATATAAATTTTAGACCATACCGTCCACCCCTAATCTGCAGTCATTCTGGATATTGCAGAGAAAATTCAGGCCGCGCTAAACAGTGTTTAAATTTAAATTGGGGCATTTTTCACTAAGGGAAGCATTATTCTACTCCCAGTGCCTCCCTGCCAGCAGAATATTTCAGAATTCTGTATTTTGCTTTGTACGCTCATTTTACCATCAGAAATAGTGTCTAATAAGTGGGAATGAATAAATGTCCACAATTTAATAAGATATAACAGTCCATTTAATGTTTTTAAGTGCTGCAACTCAGAAATAGTTAAATTTTACACAATATTTTTCAAATAGTATTGTGACAAAATAAAAACACATTTCAAGTGTAAACAATTTTTTTTTATCACAATGTAAGTAGCCTAGTTATATCTATTCTCGGCTTGGGAGGGGGGGGGGGGGGGGGAGCGGAGCGGAGCTAAGTTAACAATATACTAGTTATCACCATACATAACGCTTACCGTAATTCCTCTAATAGTAACCCCGGCTTGTATTTGCTTAAACTGTAGCAGGTACCAGGCTTGTATTAGGAGGAGGCCTGTATAAGAGGGAGGCCTATATTTCAAATTTTCAAACGGATCATAATGAATAAATCAACATTTTGTGTCAGTTTGAACCCAGTAAAATGTACTGGGTTCATTTATTGAAACCAAGTACTGTATGAAATAGTAAACAGTGCAATTACAGGTGGTCACTGGTCATTTCCACGTTTTCAAAGTGAAATCAAGTAACTAGCTCAGTATGCAGCTCAGTATATTAGTAACCCGGCTTGTATTAGGAGGCCGGCTTATAATTGCTTAGCTCAAGAGCGCACCCGGCCATTAATAGAGACCCGGCTTGTATTTGGGACCCGGTTACTATTAGAGGAATTACGGTATATTGAAACACGTTGACATTAGGGCCGTTCTTTCAACCTAAAAGTGCACTTTCAACCTCAAACCTAAATTCCTTAGCGACCCGTGTTGCCAATGTAAACAAATCAGCGCGCACATTCGAGACGGATACGAAATGAGTCATACGGAACAAATAACGTATAATGGAGGCTGAAATTAGAGCAATGTGAGTCACAAACTCACGACAGTAGTACACAACTACACAGATGCACAAAATTGATTCTGCATTGATTAAGTGATAATCAAAACCCAGCTTAAGCCATTAAACCCCTGTAGTGAATCGCGAAGCCAAGAAGCTATCCTTTCTAGTCCTATGTACTGTAACGTTGCATAGCTATTTCATCACAATAGTGTCAGTGATTAGCCTCGCCCTCTAGCTGTATCTATTGTGATCACCAGGGATCATCGTTAGAGAGCTGGTGTGTGTTGAAGCACAGTGTTTTTCCGTGTTCCTGACATGGCTTTTGGAGAGTGATCTTCGCACGTGTTTTGAGAGTCCAGTCCACGGCATGTTGACAGAATTAGCAAAACACCTTATCGCCGGTCATATACAAGTCATTAGGATACTGCGCTGCTCTGAATTTAGGGCCTAGTGTGGAATTTCTTCCGACGTTAACACCAAAGCAGCTAGACGCTTGGACAATGCTGCGTGTTGTGTGTAGCGTCCCCGGTCTTGTTTGCTTTGCACTAGGGATGTCCCGATCCGATCATGTGATCGGGAAGGGCAAAAAAAAAAAAAAAAAAAATGTATTCAACAACCATGACCATGTTCACATCTTAAACTCATACTGAGGCCTTAGTTTTGGTTTTAAATTGCATATCATCATTCATTTATTTATTGTCACAGAGCAGAAGAATTTTGCCAAAACAAACCAATAGTATTCAGCTGCAGAACGGCAGACCAGCCACACTCTCAGACCCTCTTGATTTAATTATACATCAAATGATTTATGTCAAGGATTGCAATGCCTCGCTTGAATGAAGTTAACTTTTCACCTGGATAACGTCAACATTCAGGGTGAATGTAATGTGAGAAATTGGGATGTAAAAAAAGAAAATTTATCGGATCGGGAAAGATCGGTATCAGTAGATATCGGATCGGGAAAGATCGGTATCAGTAGATACTCAAAATCACATGATCGGGATCGGATCGGGAGCAAAAAAATGTGATCGGGACATCCCTACTTTGCACCAAACGTTCCATGTTCTCCCGAACACGGCATTTCAGTCCAGATTAGGGCAAATTCTGCAATATTCCACGTTTACAGTTGATTCCGTTTTTATTGGTAAATTCCGCGATTCCGTGAACGCGGATTTCATATGGCTCTACATTAACACATGGTCCTACCTCCTGAGCAGCTGCAGAGGGTTAAACACATTAACACATTACCTCCTGAGCAGCTGCAGAGGGTTAAACACATTAACACATTACCTCCTGAGCAGCTGCAGAGGGTTAAACACATTACCTCCTGAGCAGCTGCAGAGGGTTAAACACATTAACACATTACCTCCTGAGCAGCTGCAGAGGGTTAAACACATTAACACATTACCTCCTGAGCAGCTGCAGAGGGTTAAACACATTAACACATTACCTCCTGAGCAGCTGCAGAGGGTTAAACACATTAACACATTACCTCCTGAGCAGCTGCAGAGGGTTAAACACATTAACACATTACCTCCTGAGCAGGTGCAGACCCCCCGCAGGGTTAAACACATTACCTCCTGAGCAGGTGCAGACCCCCCTCAGGGTTAAACACATTACCTCCTGAGCAGGTGCAGACCCCCCGCAGGGTTAAACACATTACCTCCTGAGCAGGTGCAGACCCCCCTCAGGGTTAAACACATTACCTCCTGAGCAGGTGCAGACCCCCCTCAGGGTTAAACACATTACCTCCTGAGCAGGTGCAGACCCCCCTCAGGGTTAAACACATTACCTCCTGAGCAGGTGCAGACCCCCCGCAGGGTTAAACACATTACCTCCTGAGCAGGTGCAGACCCCCCGCAGGGTTAAACACATTACCTCCTGAGCAGGTGCAGACCCCCCGCAGGGTTAAACACATTACCTCCTGAACAGGTGCAGACCCCCCTCAAGGCGCCCGTGCTGCTGCGCCCGTTCTTCTTGTCGTGGTGCGAGTAGCGGAGCTTCTTGCTCATGGTGCCGTCCTTCAGCCGCACCTCCAGGTTGGGCAGGTCCCTCCAGTCGGAGCCGGGGGCCAGAGGGATGTGTCTCATACGGGCCGCCACCAGGGCACTCATGTCCTGAAGCAGAGGGTGAGGGTTAGGACCAGGGCACTATGTCCTGAAGCAGAGGGTGAGGGTTAGGACCAGGGCACTATGTCCTGAAGCAGAGGGTGAGGGTTAGGACCAGGGCACTCATGTCCTGAAGCAGAGGAAGTACATCAGTTATAAAAAATACTAGGTTTTGTATTTTCAGGTGTAAATCAGTCCAAATGATTTGAACATACAGTACATGGTTAGGGTTATCCAACTTGCTGGTGTGAACGCACCTTGCAGATGTGGTCTCGGAGGGTTAGTTAGATTCAGGGGGGTTGCTGGTGTGATGTGATCTCGGAGGGTTAGTTAGATTCAGGGGGGTTGCTGGTGTGATGTGATCTCGGAGGGTTAGTTAGATTCAGGGGGGGGGGGTTGGTGTGATGTGGTCTCGGAGGGTTAGTTAGATTCAGGGGGGGGGGGGTTGGTGTGATGTGGTCTCGGAGGGTTAGTTAGATTCAGGGGGGTTGCTGGTGTGATGTGGTCTCGGAGGGTTAGTTAGATTCAGGGGGGTTGCTGGTGTGATGTGGTCTCGGAGGGTTAGTTAGATTCAGGGGGGTTGCTGGTGTGATGTGGTCTCGGAGGGTTAGTTAGATTCAGGGGGGGTTGGTGTGATGTGGTCTCGGAGAGTTAGTTAGATTCAGGGGGGTTGCTGGTGTGATGTGATCTCGGAGGGTTAGTTAGATTCAGGGGGGGGGGGTTGGTGTGATGTGATCTCGGAGGGTTAGTTAGATTCAGGGGGGTTGCTGGTGTGATGTGGTCTCGGAGGGTTAGTTAGATTCAGGGGGGTTGCTGGTGTGATGTGGTCTCGGAGGGTTAGTTAGATTCAGGGGGGTTGCTGGTGTGATGTGGTCTCGGAGGGTTAGTTAGATTCAGGGGGGTTGCTGGTGTGATGTGGTCTCGGAGGGTTAGTTAGATTCAGGGGGGTTGCTGGTGTGATGTGGTCTCGGAGGGTTAGTTAGATTCAGGGGGGTTGCTGGTGTGATGTGGTCTCGGAGGGTTAGTTAGATTCAGGGGGGGTTGGTGTGATGTGGTCTCGGAGGGTTAGTTAGATTCAGGGGGGTTGCTGGTGTGATGTGGTCTCGGAGGGTTAGTTAGATTCAGGGGGGGTTGGTGTGATGTGGTCTCGGAGGGTTAGTTAGATTCAGGGGGGGTTGGTGTGATGTGGTCTCGGAGGGTTAGTTAGATTCAGGGGGGGTTGGTGTGATGTGGTCTCGGAGGGTTAGTTAGATTCAGGGGGGGTTGGTGTGATGTGGTCTCGGAGGGTTAGTTAGATTCAGGGGGGGTTGGTGTGATGTGGTCTCGGAGGGTTAGTTAGATTCAGGGGGGTTGGTGTGATGTGGTCTCGGAGGGTTAGTTAGATTCAGGGGGGTTGCTGGTGTGATGTGGTCTCGGAGGGTTAGTTAGATTCAGGGGGGTTGCTGGTGTGATGTGGTCTCGGAGGGTTAGTTAGATTCAGGGGGGGGTTGCTGGTGTGATGTGGTCTCGGAGGGTTAGTTAGATTCAGGGGGGGGTTGCTGGTGTGATGTGGTCTCGGAGGGTTAGTTAGATTCAGGGGGGTTGCTGGTGTGAACGCACCTTGCAGATGTGGTCTCGGAGGATGGGCTGGTACTGCGTGCCCCGGATCTGCCTCTGGAACCAGGACTGGGGCTCCCCGTTGTAGGAGATCTCCAGGCCAGCCGCTCCGTTACGGATCTCCGGCAGGTCAGACATGGTGTCCCGGACTGTGATGGTCCTGTAGATTCCCCCGTTACCTCTGTGGGGGGGAGGAAAGCAAACAGTTATGATTATATAGGATAAAGAAAAAGACTGCTAGACAAGACAGCTGGTAAGATTGATAATAGAATTGTCAGGGTTCCCATTCTGGAGATGTTAAGACTCCTTGGTGTAACTGTGTGTGTAGCTGATGTTAGACTCCTTGGTGTAACTGTGTGACTCCTTGGTGTAACTGTGTGTGTGTAGCTGATGTTAGACTCCTTGGTGTAACTGTGTGACTCCTTGGTGTAACCCGTGTGTGTAGCTGATGTTAGACTCCTTGGTGTAACTGTGTGACTCCTTGGTGTAACTGTGTGTGTAGCTGATGTTAGACTCCTTGGTGTAACTGTGTGACTCCTTGGTGTAACTGTGTGTGTAGCTGATGTTAGACTCCTTGGTGTAACTGTGTGACTCCTTGGTGTAACTGTGTGTGTAACTGTGTGACTCCTTGGTGTAACTGTGTGTGTAGCTGATGTTAGACTCCTTGGTGTAACTGTGTGACTCCTTGGTGTAACCCGTGTGTGTAGCTGATGTGTGTAGCTGATGTTAGTGTAACCGTGTGTGTAGCTGATGTTACCGCGTGACGTTGCTGAAGTACTTCTTCTCGTCCA
Organism: Notolepis coatsorum; assembly: GCF_963971535.1. Lineage (NCBI taxonomy): Eukaryota > Metazoa > Chordata > Actinopteri > Aulopiformes > Paralepididae > Notolepis > Notolepis coatsorum. The sequence goes on from NC_140178.1 coordinate 416,640, forward strand.
CCACCACGTTCAGGGAGCAGGCTCGGGGGGCGAACACGTGCAGCGGCTCCGGGTAGCGAGGAAGCTTCTCCCCGGGAGCTGCAGCCAAGATGATCGCCCTGCGGCGGGTCTGGGCCACGCCGTACTGACCAGCCTGCGGGCGGAGGGGGCGCAGTTAGAGACATGAGGCCTAGCTAGCATCACTCTGTATATTAGTTTAAACATGGTATTGTGTGGTGAACTTTGAAACTGTACAGACAGGGTCTGGGCACAGGCGCTGTGGGAGCGATTGCAGACGGCAGCACAGAGGTCATCCGCAGAGGTGCTTTAGCATCAACAAAGATAGCTGGTCGGCTCGGGAGGGGAGAAGCCGTTGCTATAGTGATGATAGGGTGGGGTTGCTATGGGCTGGTCGCAGTTGCTAGGGGAAAGACGTTATAGCTGAGAGTTTCTTCCGGTTCGAGTCAGACAAGCCAGACGAGCGTCGACAACGAGACAGCAGAGATAGCTCCAGGAGGGGAGCCACAAGGACATAGCTTGAGGCCAACGGAACATGCTTCGGCTAGGGAGCTAGGCCGCAACCATCAAGCTCCGGCTAACAGGACAGGCTTCGGCTAGGGAGCTAGGCCGCAACCATCAAGCTCCGGCTAACAGGACAGGCTTCGGCTAGGGAGCTAGGCCGCAACCATCAAGCTCCGGCTAACAGGACAGGCTTCGGCTAGGGAGCTAGGCCGCAACCATCAAGCTCCGGCTAACAGGACAGGCTTCGGCTAGGGAGCTAGGCCGCAACCATCAAGCTCCGGCTAACAGGACAGGCTTCGGCTAGGGAGCTAGGCCGCAACCATCAAGCTCCGGCTAACAGGACAGGCTTCGGCTAGGGAGCTAGGCCGCAACCATCAAGCTCCGGCTAACAGGACAGGCTTCGGCTAGGGAGCTAGGCTGCAACCATCAAGCTCCGGCTAATAGGACAGGCTTCGGCTAGGGAGCTAGGCCGCAACCATCAAGAGAGATAGTTATTAATTTAATTAATAGTTTTCACCTTTCAATTTGTTTCGTTTGTACGAGACGTTTTGTTTATGAAAATGAACATAACCATCCAGGAAAGAGATCACATTTCCAGTGTTAATTCTTCTGATTACAGATGCATCAACGGGGTGAAACAGTGCGACAGCCAGTAAGATTATCAACAAAATAACAAACACAACGCAGACTTCACGGACGGGTTGATAGGTTGGAACACCAAATCTAAACACTATACTCCAGGGACGGGCACGAGTAATGTTTACCAGATAAGAGTACTTTATGAATTACTTTAGTGCTCGAGTAATTGTTTAGGGAAATCTATTTTTAGAAGGCATCTTTTTTTTTTATCCACTTTTTCTCCCATTTTCTATTTTTCTCCCATCCCAATTTTCGTATCATCCAATTCAACCTAGGGCTGGGCGATATGGAAAAAAATCATATTGCGATAACGATATGATAATGTTATCATATTTCTCGATATCGATAATTATCGAAATTGTTATAAGTATAAAAAAAAAAATGTTTTTAAACAGAACAGATTTATGTTTATTTTGCAGCAATTCTTTGTCGTTGCCGCCATCTTTAGTGTTACATCCCCTCACACTCCAGTTCTCAGGCTCCATCTTTAGTGTTACAGCCCCTCACACTCCAGTTCTCAGGCTCCATCTTTAGTGTTACATCCCCTCACACTAGTTCTCAGGCTGCAGCTGGTTTAAAAGCGAAAGTAAACCGGCTTCTCTGCTGGCTGTGGCTCCAGGGGAGTTGAACAGTTCTGGCTCTGCTAGTTTATTTTCGATCTTTTGGCGCTTTTTTGGTGGACAAACCACCGCACATGTGCACCGTGACTGGTGACTAGCTCTGCTAGCACACATAGCCTACTGTGTACAGACGGTTTCAAACTATTTTAAATTAGAAAGCAAACAAAATAAATGGACGAGAGAAAAATAAATCTCAATTTGGTCAGTATTGTCATTTGGACAAGCAAAGCCATTACTTTAAGTTGCAGGCAAGAAAGACAAGTCTGTCCACTGTCTCTGGTTTTAAAACTGCCCTGTTGCAGGTCAAAAAATAAATAAAAAAATTCGATAGATTAAAATATATCGCGATATTTATCGTTATATTGCCCAGCCCTAATTCAACCCTCCCCCGTCTTTGAACACCGTTTCTTGCCTCCCACAAGCCAGCTGCAATGTAGACTAAGTCATACATAGCACGAGTCCCCTCCGATATGAGGTAATAGCAGTCGCATCTTTCCACCTGCGCGGCTCGATCTTTCAGCGTCAGGGGTCTGGGCTTTGGAGGGGCCCCGCCCCCGTCGCTTCCTGATTCTACTGCGTAGGAGTCGCTGTCCACAACGCCCGATCCCCAACCATCAGTTTCCCTCCCCCTAATACTGACAGTGTATTAGTGCGGACGACCAGCTAAACTGAAAGCAATGTGGAGCGCTGGGCTCGAACAGGGAGGCGAACCTGTTCGAGCCCAGTCTCCAGTATTCGTGGTGAGCGCCTTGCCCACTGCACCACGTAGCCACCCTTTTAGAAGGCATCTTAAAGCGCCTGGCAATCTCACACACTACAGAAAGTACCTAAGGTGATCAATCACTCACCTGAAGGATTCCAAAGGTACACTGGTAACCCATGCGCACCAGACAGCGAATCGTCAGCTTCAAGACCATGGACTTCTTGAACGAGACAAAGTTCCTCACATTCTCCAGCAGGAAGAACTTGGGTCTGTAGTAATCACAGTAACTGCAAGAGAAGGTAAACTAGTTATTGTACTGCGAACTCTACCAAGAAATAGTCAAACGCATCCAACCATCTGTTGGGGCAACGGAACATTTCACAAGCTCTATGTAAATGGTGCATTTATATAACAGCTTTTATCCAAAGTGCTTTACAATTTGTTCCTCACATCTTACCCATTCACCTCACACAGATGGCGGAGGCAACAATGCAAAGTGCCAACCTGCTCATCGGAAGCAATTAGAGGTTAAGTGTCTTGCTCATGGACACTTAGACATACTGCCCGGGAATCGAACCAGGAACCTTATTACCAGACGACCACTCTACCTCCTGAGCCACTGTCACCGCTTCTCAACATGAGAATTGGGGATGGGCAAGACTTGATAGTCATCCGATAGTCACTTTGAATACTAATTGAATCTGTGCCCATCCCTGGTGAGAATAATGAAGCCATGCTGCTCACCTCAGGTAGGAGACCACCAGAGAGCTCTTGAACTTGGAGTAGGTTAGGGTTAGGACTCACCTCAGGTAGGAGACCACCAGAGAGCTCTTGAACTTGGAGTAGGTTAGGGTTAGGGCTCACCTCAGGTAGGAGACCACCAGAGAGCTCTTGAACTTGGAGTAGGTTAGGGTTAGGACTCACCTCAGGTAGGAGACCACCAGAGAGTTATTGAACTTGGAGTAGGTTAGGGTTAGGGCTCACCTCAGGTAGGAGACCACCAGAGAGTTCTTGAACTTGGAGTAGGTTAGGGTTAGGGCTCACCTCAGGTAGGAGACCACCAGAGAGTTCTTGAACTTGGAGTAGGTTAAGGTTAGGGCTCACCTCAGGTAGGAGACCACCAGAGAGCTCTTGAACTTGGAGTAGGTTAGGGTTAGGGCTCACCTCAGGTAGGAGACCAGAGAGCTCTTGAACTTGGAGTAGGTTAAGGTTAGGGCTCACCTCAGGTAGGAGACCACCAGAGAGTTCTTGAACTTGGAGTAGGTTAAGGTTAGGGCTCACCTCAGGTAGGAGACCACCAGCGAGTTCTTGAACTTGGAGTAGGTTAAGGTTAGGGCTCACCTCAGGTAGGAGACCACCAGAGAGCTCTTGAACTTGGAGTAGGTTAGGGTCAGGGCTCACCTCAGGTAGGAGACCACCAGCGAGTTCTTGAACTTGGAGGTTAGGGTTAGGGCTCACCTCAGGTAGGAGACCACCAGAGAGTTCTTGAACTTGGAGTAGGTTAGGGTTAGGGCTCACCTCAGGTAGGAGACCACCAGAGAGTTCTTGAACTTGGAGTAGGTTAGGGTTAGGGCTCACCTCAGGTAGGAGACCACCAGAGAGTTCTTGAACTTGGAGTAGTCTCGGGAGTTGAAGCGGTTCATGCCACTGAAGCCCTGGCAGGGGGGCCCTCCGCACAGCATCTCCACGTCGCCCTTCTGGGGCAGCTTCTGGCCCAGAGAGTTGGTCTTCTCTCCGGACATGACCAGCTTCAGCAGCACGTTGCAGTCCTCCGTGAAGACCGTGGTGCCGGGGTTGTTCAGCCGGAAGGCCTGCGCTGCGGGGTCCCACATCTCTATCGCCCACAGCGTCTCGGAGATACCTGGGGGGGGGGGGGGGGGGGGAGATGGTCACTATAGAACGTTCACTACTGATGACTGATTATCACAGGATTGCCAAGGACCGCCTTATGGCCATCCAGAACTTTAACACCTCAGAGTCTGAGGGCAGCCATGCTGCGTGGCGTTTTCACGGCCAACAAAGACCGAATGTCCTCCCCTTGGATGAACTTAAGTTCTTCCATTCCTCAAATTTAGGACATATACTAGTGAACAAAAGAACAGCGTAGTTAAGGAGATGCTGTGAGAACTCACCCGCCTGGTGGAATCCTTCAGACAGACCGCCGCAGCCAGAGAACACATCCAGCGTACGATACTTGGGCACTTTAGGTTCCTGAGGCTCCTGCGTGTCCTGAGGCTCCTGCTTCCCTTTGCCTTTACCTGCAACAACAGCTCTGAGCTCAGTGAAGACGCCCCAAACAGTCAAACCAAGACTAAACTAATTAACTTTTCAGAGGCTAGAAAGGGCCCAACTCGTTTACCTTTGCCCTTTCCTTTGCCTTTGTTGATGACTTTCGAACGGGCATGGTTAGGGGGGTCCTCGAAGCTCTTGGTCTTGGCATTGTACGCCTGTGGGTTAAGATAAGATAAGGAAAGGATCCATCACATTAGATGTTTTGTACACGTGATCTCAAGAAGGTACTGAACGAGGGCGGTCAGGTGGCGTAGCGGAGATTGCGCTCGTCGCCAATGCAAGAGGCTGCGGTCTCGACTCCCGGAGTCAGCATTGCTTGCGGCTTGGGCTGATCGCTATACTAACCCGTTTGGCTGGGTTAGGGGGAGGGAAGCCGTGGGTGGTAATCTGGCGTTGTGACCTACAGGTCAGGTCTGGGCGCCTGCTCAGCGAAAGGCAGGAAGTGGTGAAGGCAGCATGACCTCCCACGCGTTACACTTCACCAATGAGAGCCCTCGCTGCCAGGTGAGAAGAGAGTCACTGGCTGTCGCCGCATGTGTCGGAGGAAGCGTGCGGATGACTTCAGGGTTCCCTTGTACCGACCGGTAGGAGAACATGCGCGCAACAACCAGGTACGGGAGGGGGGGAATTGGCACAACGACTAAATTGGGACGGGGAGAAAACAGAAAAATCGGAGAAAGAGAGGATAAAAAATAAATAAAAAAGTACTGAACAAGCTCAGTGGCAGTTTTTCATGTCTGGTCATTATTAGCATGGTGTTATTCACTGTCAAAGATGCAAAGAAAAATCATAATTCATATTCTCCTTTGTTTCATCATAATTTAAGCAAGCCTAGTAATAGACACCATATTTCTGACACTGGGAATACATTCACTGAGGTCCATAGATGTCCCTAGATACCTTCACTGAGGTCCCTAGATACCTTCACTGAGGTCCCTAGATACATGGACGTTGTAGAAGTGGAGCAATCTTCCATTTACTTGGGTATGTACTTTTAGGAGAATTTTCAGAAAATATGGCTAGGGCTTAAGAGGTTAATAAACCAATCGCATAATTGGTCAAATTGTAATCTACTGGAAATAGAGCCTGACCTCCAGGAAGTAGAAGCGGTCTGGTCCTCCGCTGGAGAAGTCGTGGACAGACTGGATGAGGTCCTCAGCGTACTCCACCCGGCAGCGGCCCAGAGCCTCGGACAGGCTGACGGTCGCCTCCTCATCGCTCCAGTACAGCTGGTTGATGTCCGTGTGGTAACCGCCCTTCATCCCTTTGTGAGTGTTCTCGGGTCTGGAGAGGGGACAAGAGAGAGACAAGAGACGAGAACTGGTGCTTTAGTTTAGTGTTCAGGTCTGGGGGAGAGACAACTGTCAAATTTAACACAGAACATGATCAGAACCTGATCAATCAAAACATTTGAGTTGCAGACAATTCTGAAGTATTAAAATAAAATCAGTCAGGGCGGTCAGGTGGCGTAGCGGAGATTGCGTTCGTCACCAACACCGGAGACGCTGGATTCGCCAGTTCGAATCCAGCTCACAGCTCCGGGGTTGTCACCAGCTTGGCTGGCCGTTCACACTAATACAATTGGCTGTATTAGAGGGTGGGAGAAGCTGGCGGGGTGGGTCCGGGTCGTTGTAAACAGCGACTCCTACAGTTCGGTCGGGGCGCCTGCTCAGCGCGGATAGGATCTAAGGGGGGTAGTGTGATCCTTCCACACGTTACACCCTCTCAGTGAGAGTCCGCGCTGCCAGGTGAAAAGAAGCGGTTGATTGGCTAGACGTGTGTCGGAGGAAGCACGTGGTAGCCTCCACTCTCCCAGACCGACTGTGGGGGTAAGTGCGCAGCGACCAGGAAGGGGATTGGGAATTGGCATAACGACTAACATTGGGATGGGAGAAAATCGGAGGAAAAAGGAGGGGGAAAAATATCAAAAAAAAAAAAAAAAAAAATAGAAATCAGTCAATTTACAACTTTATGATGTTCAATTAAGTAGAGTCTAGGGCTGTCCCCGACTAAGGATTTGGATAGTCGACTTATAATTGGCCAAAATTTGCAGTTAGTAGACTATTAGTCGACAAGAAAAAAGTATAATATTTGTATTTTATTTTATTATTTAATTTTTTTGTATCATTCCATTTGGGCTGTGGGGGGTGCTTAACACATTGGGGACGGACCACGGAGAAATACGTGTTTCGAATCCATGCGTTGTGGACAGAAGCACGGATATATCCGTGGGAAGTTGTTATTGCTTTTATTCCATTTTAATAACTTATTCAAGGTCGCCGAGCGGCACTGCAGATTTACCCTACTCTTTGAATTCGCCAACATGCAATACCGGCCAGATCCTCTTAGGGGCGCTATCGCGATAATAGAGTGTTCCCTGTGGCAGAAGTTCTCTTTTTTTGGATCTCTAATGTAGTTTTCTACTCATCTGAAGCGATAGCTATTGTCTGTTGCACGGGACACGTTTTGAATTGTGGATTTCACTATGCAATAAGGGGATTTATCATCAGCCAATGGACATATCGATCTACCAGATGGCGATGGTTAACGGGGAAATGCTTGGGGGGATCCAACCGGCTGATGGTAAGATCTTTTTCACGTAAATTACAGCCCGATCGGGCATTGTTTTGATAGCCATCCAGGCGATCGGCCTATGTGGCTAGTTAGACGAACACGGTTATTGGTAATCAATAATAATAAACAACGTCCCCCGCCAGCCCCCCCTTTCATGCATACATGCTTTGGGATCGTGCCGATCATATGCAGTTTGAGTTATTTCTGTAGCATCTGTAAAACGGAAATGCCATTGGATATAACGTTAGCAGCTATTAGCCCTATATCTAGCTTTCCAGAAAATATACTAGTCCCAAATCCCGTATAACGCTTATATTCACGACGCTATAAAATGAGAACCTATTGATGATTTTTTTTTCTTTAAGCCATTTTGAAGGGATGGTTTATGGACTCAATTGACAATGAGAATGGACAGATAGCAATACTATAAAGTATAGATTTAGCTGTACAAACAGCCCCACGTCTGTTTACATTCCCCGGTCCTCTTGCGATTAATTAGACTCATCCCAATGGCCCCGAATGTGTTAATGTCTGAAGGAGTCGACAGAAGGCTTCTTGTCCTCTGCGAAAGCATGCGATTGGTCCACTGATAGATACATCGATATTTGTCTAGTCTAGTGTGTTCATTAGATGGGTGAAATCCTCTTTCAGTGCCTCTGTGCCTGTTTTCGTAGGCAGTTAGCCTCTGGTATGCGTGTCATTAGCGTTAGCCACGCTTCTAGGCCCCTTTGCTTTTGGAAAGAATAATTTTTATTTTTTTTTTATTCATAATTTCTTTTTTTATTCGACTAAGAGGTTGGCAGTCCACTACGGCTCCTTTCGACCGATTAGTCGACTAATAGGGGTCAGCCCTAGTAGTCACACCCCTAACTGAAGTTTACCTGCTGAACTGATTATGTAACTGAAGTTTACCTGCTGAACTGATGATGTAACTGAAGTTTACCTGCTGAACTGATTATGTAACTGAAGTTTACCTGCTGAACTGATGATGTAACTGAAGTTTACCTGCTGAACTGATGATGTAACTGAACAGGTGTAGGGCTGTCTTAAATACTTCGAAGCTTCGTTCAATGGCACAAGCTTCGAACATTTAAAAAAAAAAATCGAAGTTTAACACTTTGATCGCCATGGGTTAAATTCATAATTTACCATCCCTCGCCAGCTCTATTCGTCTATGGAGAAGTTCCCCTTCTTTGCAGGGCTATAACTTTTTAAATTCTATTGCTACATTGCCATTATTATGGCCCATTCAATGTCCTATATGTATTGTTCAGGGTGTAGCAACGTTAAACTTTTTCATTCACATATTCATACTAAAATATGGTCTAAAGTATAAGTATGTTTTTATCGTTTTCTGCAGCTTTCTCCAGAACTTGATTTATAGCCCCAAATGCATTATATTGATGATGAAATACAGTTTGGTAGCGATCGGCGCGAGATGAAAAATTTCAACTGGACGTACTTCTAGAATGATCTACGTATGATCTGATGATGACCGGATGGGCGGGGGATCGTTTATAATTCCGTGGGCAGCGTTAGATGATTCATCCAGAGTGGGTCATATGTTCATCATAGCAGTTTATATGGAACACGTTAGAATATAACGCTGAATCTTACCGTATGTTCCTCGCGCCGTTGGACGATCAGCGTGGAGTAGACCGTTTTCGATTATGGGATGTAGAAATGCCCGATCCATTTCCAGGTTGTATAATAGTATATACGTCCAAATAACGTTTATTGAGTTAGGGCGAGCAATCTATTCTGCCCTGTCAAGGCAGACCGCAGTAACTTCAAAAAAGTGAAACTGAGAAAAATGGCTTTAAAGTGTTTTGACTTGCCATCCAAAATGTGTTATAGGTAGATAGATGATAGTACCCAGATTTAACATGTATTAATGAAGTAATCTTTAGGCATACAAAAATATGACATAATTATTTTAATTAACCCCCAAAAAGCAGATACTGCACTCTGCTGCACGATTTCCTTAAATAATTATACAGGTAATGTACAGGCAAAGTGCAGTAACTTCAAATACAATGTTGTTTTCCCTCCAGCTTTCATAACTTAACCTAGCCATTTTATTTGGATCATCATCATTCCAATATATTCAGGTGTTAAATTTCATTTTCAAAATGGCTAGGTTAAGTTATGAAAGCTGGAGGGAAAACAACATTGTATTTGAAGTTACTGCACTTTGCCTGTACATTACCTGTATAATTATTTAAGGAAATCGTGCAGCAGAGTGCAGTATCTGATTTTTTGGGGTCAATTAAAATAATTATGTCATATTTTTGTATGCCTAAATATTACTTCATTAATACATGTTAAATCTGGGTACTATCATCTATCTACCTATAACAGGTCTGCCTGGTTTTTGAGTGTGATTTTGTAGTTACTGCAGTTTTTAAAACCCCATATCTCCAAAACTGAGCGACATTAACATCTGAAACTTGGTCACAAGATAAAACATTTATTGACAAGTTCAATTTCACTCATAACTCAATTTTGACTTTTTTTGAGTTACTGCGGTCTGCCTTGACAGGGCAGTATTATCCAGTGTTTCAAGATGGAGTCGCGGGAGCTATAGAGTGGCCGGACCACATTTGCATGAGTACTACTGGTTCAAAGGTTAATATCCGGTTGGCGATCTGCCGATCGGCCACCAGATGGCGCTCTTGAACCGCTAGAGAGTTGAGAGGAGATCACACTTGTGTCTCAGGGCCCCGGAAAGGGAATATGATTTCGATGACAGATTTTTGAAATATTGACATCAAAGACGAGTTAAGGCGTCCTCGGCGGAATGAGCATGGCGGGGAATGACGAGTTCCGGCGTTTGGCGGTTAAAGTGTTAAAAAAAAAAAATGTTTTATTTTTTTTAACTTCCATTTTGTTTTCTGTTCGAAGCTCGAAATAACGTTTATCCATTCAACTAGCTGCTGTACTGCTATGGTAGCTAGCCTAGCCGCAATGCTATGGTCGATCCCATTCACGTTAGCATGTAAGCTAACAACAACAGGTTTAGTCTCTCGCTTTTCGATTTTAATTTTTTACTTCGATTTGTGTGTGTGTGTGAACAATCCACTTTATTTATGGAGCACATTTAAAAACAACAAAGTTTACCAAAGTGCTGTACAAGTCCCACAACATAAGATACAATTATTATTATTATTTTTTTTTTAATCAAAGCTTCGAATTAAAATCGAAGCTCGGCCCCAAAGCTTCGATTGCCAAAAAAAGCTTCGAAGGTCAGCCCTAAACCTAACCTGCTGAACTGATGATGTAACTGAACTTTACCTGTAGAACTTGTAGAGGCGCAGTTTGACCTCCGACGAGTCGGCCTTGCCGTTGCTGCGCCGGTGGCAGAAGATCTCGCGGATGCGTCCGATGCGGAAGGGCTCCGGGGCGTCCTGGTTGGAGCCCTTGATGTAGTCGGAGGACTTCCTGTAGTACTCGGGGTACAGGTCCTCGTCCACGTCCTCCTTCCTGTGGGAGCGCTTCACGGGGCTCGCCGCCTTCACGCTGAAAACAAGCAGCGGCAGAGTTCAGCTGGACCGTGTGGAAAAATAATTTAATACCAATACAAATATCGATAACTATCTATATGAAAAACGTTATCGTGATCAAATGTTGCAGTCACCTGAAGGTGAAGGTGTCGGGGGGGTTAGGGCTCACCTGAAGGTGAAGGTGTCGGGGGGGTTAGGGCTCACCTGAAGGTGAAGGTGTCGGGGGGGTTAGGGCTCACCTGAAGGTGAAGGTGTCGGGGGGGTTAGGGCTCACCTGAAGGTGAAGGTGTCGGGGGGGTTAGGGCTCACCTGAAGGTGAAGGTGTCGGGGGGGTTAGGGCTCACCTGAAGGTGAAGGTGTCGGGGGGGTTAGGGCTCACCTGAAGGTGAAGGTGTCGGGGGGGTTAGGGCTCACCTGAAGGTGAAGGTGTCGGGGGGGTTAGGGCTCACCTGAAGGTGAAGGTGTCGGGGGGGTTAGGGCTCACCTGAAGGTGAAGGTGTCGGGGGGGTTAGGGCTCACCTGAAGGTGAAGGTGTCGGGGGGGTTAGGGCTCACCTGAAGGTGAAGGTGTCGGGGGCATGTAGGGGGTTAGGGCTCACCTGAAGGTGAAGGTGTCGGGGGCATGTAGGGGGTTAGGGCTCACCTGAAGGTGAAGGTGTCGGGGGGGTTAGGGCTCACCTGAAGGTGAAGGTGTCGGGGGCATGTAGGGGGTTAGGGCTCACCTGAAGTTGAAGGTGTCGGGGGGCATGTAGACGCTGTCCCCCACCCTGAACTGCTCTCCCTTGAAGCAGGCCAGAGCGTACAGCACCTTGGACTCACGGCCCTCAGGGTCCAGAGGCTCAGAGGCGCGCGGCGTCTCCTGCTCCTCCCTGGCCTTCACCCTGCTGCAGCTCCCACAGAACCTGATCACAGATCAATACACAGAGATCAATACTGTCTCCTGCTCCTCCCTGGCCTTCACCCTGCTGCAGCTCCCACAGAACCTGGTCACAGATCAATACACAGATCAATACTGTCTCCTGCTCCTCCCTGGCCTTCACCCTGCTGCAGCTCCCACAGAACCTGATCACAGATCAATACACACAGATCAATACTGTCTCCTGCTCCTCCCTGGCCTTCACCCTGCTGCAGCTCCCACAGAACCTGATCACAGATCAATACACACAGATCAATACTGTCTCCTGCTCCTCCCTCGCCTTCACCCTGCTGCAGCTCCCACAGAACCTGATCACAGATCAATACACAGATCAATACTGTCTCCTGCTCCTCCCTGGCCTTCACCCTGCTGCAGCTCCCACAGAACCTGATCACAGATCAATACTGTCTCCTGCTCCTCCCTGGCCTTCACCCTGCTGCAGCTCCCACAGAACCTGATCACAGATCAATACACAGATCAATACTGTCTCCTGCTCCTCCCTGGCCTTCACCCTGCTGCAGCTCCCACAGAACCTGATCACAGATCAATACACAGATCAATACTGTCTCCTGCTCCTCCCTGGCCTTCACCCTGCTGCAGCTCCCACAGAACCTGGTCACACACAGATCAATACACATACAGAGCAATACTACATACAGGCAGAGCAATACTACATACAGATCAATACACATACAGGCAGATCAATACTACATACAGATCAATACACATACAGGCAGATCAATACTACATACAGCTTCCACAGAACCTGGTCACACACAGATCAATACACAGATCAATACTACATACACACAGATCAATACTACATACAGCTCCCACAGAACCTGGTCACACAGATCAATACTACATACACACAGATCAATACTACATACAGCTCCCACAGAACCTGGTCACACACAGATCAATACTACATACACACAGATCAATACTACATACAGCTTCCACAGAACCTGGTCACACACAGATCAATACACACAGATCAATACTACATACACACAGATCAATACTACACTACATCAATGGCACCTGAGACAAAACACACTGTATCCTATATAATTGTATTTGAATTCACCTTGTTTTTCTGTTTTTCTGTTTATTTACATTGAGTACAGCTTGTGTTATATTACGTTTTATTGTATTTTCTTGTATTTTTCTTTTTTTATGGCCATCTTGGTCTATGTCATTTGTTAAGTAATTGGTAAAGTATATTATTATATACTTATTGTTATGTGTCTTGTAAGCCCATATGGGCTGGGCATACATCTGTATGTAAGACACGAAAATAAAAAATATCAAATCAAATCAAATCACTACATACAGCTTCCACAGAACCTGATCACACACAGATCAATACACAGTCTAGGGGTGGACGGTATAAACGGTATACGGTATAAACGGTATGAATTTGCTCTACGGTATGGATTTTGCCTATACCGTGTAACCGGTAGTGCAGCTCTAAAATAGCAATGACGTCATGTAACCACAGCGCGACTATTTCACTCGCATTTGCCCCTAAAAATAGATAGAATTAGTCATAGATAATAGATATGTGCGAACTGGAAAAAGTTATTTAGGAGGCTTCGCGCAGTGGGCGTGCCAGCCCCTCCCGCACGCATGTAAACACGAGTCTACTACTAGTAGTCTAGTGGGACGGGACGTCTCCCTGAGCTAACGTTAGCTTAGCTACCGTTACAAAATGACCCAGTCAACTATTCACTTTTAGTTTAATACATGATGAGGCATTGTCTAACCGAACGGTATCTAGTCGGCCAGCTACCGATAGCTCCTGACATCAACAAACGCTCCATCAAGTCTAGTAGAGAGTAGACGTGTATGATAGCTCCGTTAGCCGTTAGCTCACGTTAACACAAGTTAGTTCACCGTTCAAAACGAAATGTCCCATTGAACTAAATAATTCACTGAGGCGTTGTATTAACGTTATATATCCGGCTAGCAGTAGCTACAGATAGCTCCTGATATCAATGTCTTATAACACTGATTCGATGCGTATTCGAGCTGAGGGCTTGTGAATGTGATTTAACGTTATACCAATACTAGGGCCCAGCTGCAGCGCCGGTGAATCCTGGCCGTAGCTCGAGGCTACTCGAGTATAGGTCCAGCTGCAGCTCCGGAGAATCCTGGCCGTAGCTAGAGGCTACTAATGTACACACAGACAGTGGAGCTTGTTGCGTGGTGGCGATGTCTCGCAGATAATACAAGTACAAGTCTAATTATATAATATATATATTTTATATAAAAAAAAAATATATATATATAAAAAAAAAAAAAAAAAATTTAATCAAAAACGATGATACCGTGATATATACCGTTACCGTCTATGCTTCAAATTATACCGTGATATAAATTTTAGACCATACCGTCCACCCCTAATACACACAGATCAATACTACATACACACAGATCAATACTACATACAGCTTCCACAGAACCTGGTCACACACAGATCAATACACACAGATCAATACTACATACAGCTTCCACAGAACCTGGTCACACACAGATCAATACACACAGATCAATACTACATACACACAGATCAATACTACATACAGCTTCCACAGAACCTGATCACACACAGAGGCAGTGTGTGAATATAGTCGATGGAAACATGGCCAGCAGGGGAGGAAATTAGGCCACTTTACTCGCCAATTGCGAGTATTTTTTACGTTTGGCGAGTAATTCATGAAGAGCACTCGCCAGTCTGGCGAGTACTAGTAATTACAAAACAAAACAAAAAAATCATTCTGCAATCTGCTGATTCGCTCACTGACACAAACCGAACTCTGACTCCCCCCTTGATTCCTCCCATTTGCGCCACATAATAATCAGACCATAACCAATGAACATCATCGTTGTACAGATGCGCTCTAAGCTCCTCCAATGAACACTCGTTTTCTAGAAGATGCCGCCCATCTAGGGGAAGTGGACAGACCACTGACTGCGCGCAGACCTACAAACTCCTGCCACCGGCAGCCGGCTTGACAACGTAGACAAACTTACAAAAACACATGAGTGGATGAAAATAATTGCATGTAGAGTCGTCGCTTTCGGATATCGGTGCGGTCTGACATGGGGGCGAACAACAGCACGCGACGCGTCTCCTTCGAGTCGGATGAGAATGACAAGTCAACAACATTAGCCGGCTAGCTACCTAGCATGTAACAAGCTACCATAACGCGCATTCATCATAGTGGACTATACTGAGCGGCTTTGCTTAAATGCAGCCGAGTGACATTTTATTATTACCGGGTTTCCCAGCATATCACCACTCGCCCATATGCCCTTCACAACGGTGATGTTGTCATATTTGGCATTCAGAATACACCCGCTGAACCCCTAGCGTTGTCGATTCGGTTCCAATGTATTGTCATCTTACAGCACAAGTACAGTACAACCAGAATACATTTGGCATACAACCAGAGTGCAAATGTAACAAGTCAAGTTCAAGTTGTTTTATTTAGCTATTACATTACAGTGAAATGCTTGGTTCTTTCACTGCCCAACCCAGTATTGATTGAAAACTTTATTAACAGATTGCAGAATGGGTACAATACAGTACAGCTCAATACACACAATTGTTAAGGGGATGCAGACCAGAGAAGGACTTTAGTCTTGTTTACATCAGGGTCCCCCATTTCAGTCCTGTTTGCTTAATGCCTTGTCCACTTCCTCCACACTCCAATATGTTATGATGAATTGAAAATGGGGGACCCTGATGTAAACAAGACGAAAGTCTTTCTCTGGTCTGCATCCCCTTAACAATTGTATGTATTGAACTGTACTGTACCCATTCTGCAATCTGTTAATACACTTTTCAATCAATCAATCCCTTCAACCCTGCTCCTGTCAAACCTGCTCTTTCCATTCCCTCCATCATGTCCCCCCTTTCTGATGAATATTTCCTGCACTTAAGAGTCAGACACACATTCCTAGTAGTTGAGCTGTGATGAATGAAAACTTTATTTAACAGATTGCAGAATGGGTACAGTACGGCTCAATACATGCAATTGTTAAGGGGATGCAGACCAGAGAAAGACTTTCGTCTTGTTTACATCAGGGTCCCCCATTTTCAATTAATTTTCAATTCATAATTCAGTATAACCTAGACCAGCCCAACCCAGCATCTTTCACTGCCCAGTTCAGCCCAACCCAGTCCAGAATAGTTCCCTCTTTCATGTTAATATGTGATTTAATGATGTAATATTTTGAAGAGTAGAGACAGTGTGATTAATTTACTATGATTGAAAATCAATTTAGACGAAGACGTACAAAGAAGTAATTATCACAATTAGCGATTTTTTTTGTCTGGTAAAAAATCTATTTGGCTGGTAAAAAAAATCAGATACCCGCCAGTTGGCTGGTAAGCCAAAAAGTTAGTTTCCTCCCCTGATGGCCAGTGTGTGAATATAGTCGATGGAAACATGGCCAGTGTGAATATAGTCGATGGAAACATGGCCAGTGTGAATATAGTCGATGGAAACATGGCCAGTGTGAATATAGTCGATGGAAACATGGCCAGTGTGAATATAGTCGATGGAAACATGGCCAGTGTGAATATAGTCGATGGAAACATGGCCAGTGTGAATATAGTCGATGGAAACATGGCCAGTGTGAATATAGTAGATGGAAACATGGCCAGTGTGTGAATATAGTCGATGGAAACATGGCCAGTGTGAATATAGTCGATGGAAACATGGCCAGTGTGAATATAGTCGATGGAAACATGGCCAGTGTGAATATAGTCGATGGAAACATGGCCAGTGTGAATATAGTCGATGGAAACATGGCCAGTGTGAATATAGTCGATGGAAACATGGCCAGCGTGTGAATATAGTCGATGGAAACATGGCCAGCGTGTGAATATAGTCGATGGAAACATGGCCAGCGTGTGAATATAGTCGATGGAAACATGGCCAGTGTGTGAATATAGTCGATGGAAACATGGCCAGTGTGTGAATATAGTCGATGGAAACATGGCCAGTGTGAATATAGTCGATGGAAACATGGCCAGTGTGAATATAGTCGATGGAAACATGGCCAGTGTGTGAATATAGTCGATGGAAACATGGCCAGTGTGAATATAGTCGATGGAAACATGACCAGTGTGAATATAGTCGATGGAAACATGACCAGTGTGAATATAGTCGATGGAAACATGACCAGTGTGAATATAGTCGATGGAAACATGACCAGTGTGTGAATATAGTCGATGGAAACATGACCAGTGTGAATATAGTCGATGGAAACATGACCAGTGTGAATATAGTCGATGGAAACATGACCAGTGTGTGAATATAGTCGATGGAAACATGACCAGTGTGAATATAGTCGATGGAAACATGACCAGTGTGTGAATATAGTCGATGGAAACATGACCAGTGTGTGAATATAGTCGATGGAAACATGACCAGTGTGTGAATATAGTCGATGGAAACATGGCCAGTGTGTGAATATAGTCGATGGAAACATGACCAGTGTGTGAATATAGTCGATGGAAACATGACCAGTGTGAATATAGTCGATGGAAACATGACCAGTGTGAATATAGTCGATGGAAACATGGCCAGTGTGAATATAGTCGATGGAAACATGACCAGTGTGTGAATATAGTCGATGGAAACATGACCAGTGTGAATATAGTCGATGGAAACATGACCAGTGTGAATATAGTCGATGGAAACATGACCAGTGTGTGAATATAGTCGATGGAAACATGACCAGTGTGAATATAGTCGATGGAAACATGGCCAGTGTGTGAATATAGTCGATGGAAACATGGCCAGTGTGAATATAGTCGATGGAAACATGGCCAGTGTGTGAATATAGTCGATGGAAACATGGCCAGTGTGTGAATATAGTCGATGGAAACATGGCCAGTGTGAATATAGTCGATGGAAACATGGCCAGTGTGTGAATATAGTCAATGGAAACATGGCCGTGGAGACGGGGTTAGGGTTAGGTGTGGAGGCGGGGTTAGGGTTAGGTGTAGAGGCAGGGTTAGGGTTCGGTGTGGAGGCGGGGTTAGGGTTCGGTGTGGAGGCGGGGTTAGGGTTCTGCTCACCTGTACTTGCAGTCCTCCTCCTGCGGGGCGGCGGGGGGGTGCTCGAAGCGAGCGCAGTCCCCCTCGTACCAGAACTGGTAGAAGAAGCTCTTGCCGTCGTCCTCGATTGTCTCGTCCTCGTCGTCGTCCACGCCACCCTGAGAACCACACCATGGTGTCAACGACCACACTGAACCATGACCTCACCCTCCACAGGGCTCCCCTCACCCTATAGGGTGTGGGCAGCAATAACTAGCTTTTTCACCAAACTTCACTTAACCCTTGTCCATTCCTGGTACCGTTTTCTACTTTCTGGGATTTTTTTTTGTGTGTGTGTGAGCACAGCGGTGTCTGTGTTTATTATTATTTCATGAAATTGGGAAAATATTTTCATTTTACATATATTTTCATTATGTCAAAAGCTTATGATTTGAAACGCTCTAAAACAAAGATTAGCATAGGGTACCCTACGCTGTACCTGGGGTCCGTTTTCATCAGCACCGCTCCCATGTTAAAAGGCATTTTCTCTGCCATCATTCGTTCAATTCTAGATAGAATTACCAAATGCAATGTGTAATGTCTAATGCAATGCTAGAACGAATTTTAAAATGTGCTGTTCACGATGTAGGACACACGGTGGCGCAATTACTCTACAGCCAACTTTGCCGGCACATAAGCAGACAGGGGGCGGTGATCATGCCGGCGAATGTGGCTGCAACTTCACCACTCTGCTCGGGTGGGTGGGGGGGGGGGCAGCGCTCAACACAAATGAACCACATTTCCACCTCTCTTCCGCGTCCTCTCTCCTAGCGCGTGTTACAGGCTGACATACGAGACCCCCAGGCCCGCCTCCGCTTCTATGAGGAAGTGTGACTAGAGCTCTCTTTGCGGAAGTACTCTGGTAGTCGGCCGACAGCGATCTGTGTTCAGAATTATACCGGGAGATTGAGTATTGCTCGCCCGCAGAATATATTAATAATAATCAGCGCTTACTAACGTTTAGCGTCTCCGCTATTTCTGACCGAATTAGTCAACCTCTTTTCTAATGGCAGATTCTTATTCAGAGGTATTTCGTCGAGTTTACATACGCTGTAATGTGGCATCAGAAATGTATAGAAATATGACTGTTTCTCCGTTTTTTTCCGATAAAAACTGACGTGGTATCAAACTAACACGAATTTAAGTGGTTAAAATTCCAAAATATATGTCATTTGTTACAGATATCTTGAGATTAGGCTATTAATGTTAATCATGAAAAAAAAAAAAAAAAAAAAAAAGTAAACAGTTAAAATTATATGGCTTTGATCCAAGGCCCATTTTTGTCAAAATCCTTAGGAAGCCACATAAAAGGTGCCTCTTGATCATCAAACTAGAATGAATTTCCCTATTGGGATTAATAAAGTGCAAATCTAACTTTCACCAAACGTAAAATAAATTTCTCTTTCTTTTTAAAATAGTCCTCAAATCATTCATTCGAATTAATCGATAAAATCGATTGATGGCCCAGCCCTCACTCTGCCCAGGGCTCCTCACCTCCATGAACCAGTTGTCGGACGGCGCCTTGTACACTACGTCCACCTTGGCCTCCACGTAGTTGAGCTGCATGTCCTCGCACTCCTCCACCAGCATCAGCTCCAGGGGGTCAGAGGACTCGCCCAGCACCGTGTCGGTGCCACGCAGGAACCAGTGGGCGTGGAACATCTTCCCACTGTTCTCCTCCCACATGGATGTGATCCTGAAGATGTAGATATACATCAGCTATAGAACACCTTCCCTCTGTTCTCCTGTAGATATATATATATATATAAGCTATAGAACACCTCTGTTCTCCTGTAGATGTAGATATATATATATCAGCTATAGAACACCTTCCTCTGTTCTCCTGTAGATGTAGAGATATATATATATATATAGAACACCTTCCTCTGTTCTCCTGTAGATATATATATATATAGAACACCTTCCTCTGTTCTCCTGTAGATGTATATATATAGATCAGCTATAGATCACCTTCCTCTGTTCTCCTGTAGATGTAGATATATATATATATCAGCTATAGAACACCTCTGTTCTCCTGTAGATGTAGATATATATATATATCAGCTATAGATCACCTTCCTCTGTTCTCCTGAAGATGTAGATATATATATATATCAGCTATAGAACACCTTCCTCTGTTCTCCTGTAGATGTAGATATATATATATCAGCTATAGAACACCTCCCCTCTGTTCTCCTGTAGATTTAGATATATATATCAGCTATAGAACACCTGTTCTCCTGTAGATGTAGATATATATATCAGCTATAGAACACCTGTTCTCCTGTAGATGTAGATATATATATCAGCTATAGAACACCCGTTCTCCTGTAGATGTAGATATATATATCAGCTATAGAACACCTGTTCTCCTGTAGATGTAGATATATACATCAGCTATAGAACACCTTCCTCTGTTCTCCTGTAGATATATATATATATCAGCTATAGAACACCTTCCTCTGTTCTCCTGTAGATATATATATATATCAGCTATAGAACACCTTCCTCTGTTCTCCTGTAGATGTAGATATATATATATATCAGCTATAGAACACCTCTGTTCTCCTGTAGATGTAGATATATATATAGATCAGCTATAGAACACCTCCCCTCTGTTCTCCTGTAGATGTAGATATATATATATCAGCTATAGAACACCTTCCTCTGTTCTCCTGTAGATGTAGATATATATATATATCAGCTATAGAACACCTTCCTCTGTTCTCCTGTAGATGTAGATATATATATATATCAGCTATAGAACACCTTCCTCTGTTCTCCTGTAGATGTAGATATATATATATATCAGCTATAGATCACCTTCCTCTGTTCTCCTGTAGATATATATATATATCAGCTATAGAACACCTTCCTCTGTTCTCCTGTAGATGTAGATATATATATATATCAGCTATAGAACACCTCTGTTCTCCTGAAGATGTAGATATATATATATCAGCTATAGAACACCTCTGTTCTCCTGAAGATGTAGATATATATATATCAGCTATAGAACACCTTCCTCTGTTCTCCTGAAGATGTAGATATATATATATATATCAGCTATAGAACACCTCCCCTCTGTTCTCCTGTAGATGTAGATATATATATATCAGCTATAGAACACCTCTGTTCTCCTGAAGATGTAGATATATATATCAGCTATAGAACACCTTCCTCTGTTCTCCTGAAGATGTAGATATATATATATATCAGCTATAGAACACCTTCCCTCTGTTCTCCTGTAGATGTAGATATATATATATCAGCTATAGAACACCTCTGTTCTCCTGAAGATGTAGATATATATATATCCGCTATAGAACACCTTCCCTCTGTTCTCCCACAGAGATGTGATCCTGAAGATATACGTCAGCTATAGATCAGTCCTCCCACATTGAAACTGTATTAACAGATTGCAGAATGGGTACAGTACAGTACAGTACAGTACGGCTCAATACAAATGCTACGAGGATGACGACCAGAAACAGACTTTCGTCTTGTTTACATCAGGGTCCCCCATTTTCAATTCACAGGGATGTGATCCTAAAGATATATAAACAGACAAAAAGTTTAGAAGTGTGCATTTGGTAGATTATTTCTCTATTGTAACAATGCTTCTCGTTACATTTTATACCGTTGGAAAGCCCGTTTTATTTCCCTTTTAAATGGCGCCCCATTTGTAAGGAACATGAATTTGTGGGATGAGCAGCACAGCGGAGTATGTGCTATTACATGTTAATCAGAGTGTGGTATTACATGTTAATCAGAGTGTGGTATTACATGTTAATCAGAGTGTGGTATTACATGTTAATCAGAGTGTGGTATTACATGTTAATCAGAGAGTGTGGTATTACATGTTAAGACATTAATAACATACCTGGCCAAATAGAGAGGAGTGGACGGGTCTTCTGAGGAGACGGAGACACAATCTCCCACCTCCACCTCCATGTTGTTCACGTGGACCTTCCTGTAGTACTGCCTCTTCCCCACCGTCTGGGAGAACACACACGTTACTGTTACTGTTGACCATTAGCCTCACAGGAAGGACATGTTTACTGTTGACCATTAGCCTCACAGGAAGGACATGTTTACTGTTGACCATTAGCCTCACAGGAAGGACATGTTTACTGTTGACCATTAGCCTCACAGGAAGGACATGTTTACTGTTGACCATTAGCCTCACAGGAAGGACATGTTTACTGTTGACCATTAGCCTCACAGGAAGGACATGTTTACTGTTGACCATTAGCCTCACAGGAAGGACATGTTTACTGTTGACCATTAGCCTCACAAGAAGGCACCATTAGCCTCACAGGAAGGCATCATTAGCCTCACAGGAAGGCATCATTAGCCCCACAGGAAGGGACCATTAGCCCCACAGGAAGGCATCATTAGCCCCACAGGAAGGGACCATTAGCCTCACAGGAAGGGACCATTAGCCCCACAGGAAGGCATCATTAGCCCCACAGGAAGGCATCATTAGCCCCACAGGAAGGCATCATTAGCCCCACAGGAAGGGACCATTAGCCTCACAGGAAGGGACCATTAGCCCCACAGGAAGGCATCATTAGCCCCACAGGAAGGCATCATTAGCCCCACAGGAAGGCATCATTAGCCCCACAGGAAGGCACCATTCCAACACCGTGAGAGATGTACCTCGACAGCCGCTCCGATCCAGGACAGCTTGCTCTGAGTCTGCTTCTTCCTCTTGGCCTGAGACTGCTTCTTGCTCATGGGCTTCGGGAGAGGGACGACATCATCCTCCTCGATGTGTTCGTCATCCTCCGCCTCCTTCACTGCAAGGTTGGGACATCTGGAGAGCGGGCGGAAAGTGTCAAATTATATATAAAGAAAACTATTAAATTATGGTAGGGTTAGGACTATTAGAGTCCATCCTGGCCTGAACAAGGGTTCCAAAGAAAACTATTAGAGTCCATCATATGGCCAGAATGGACAAGGGTTCAGTGCTAGGCTCACACTACCTAAATGCAGCACTGAACGGCACAGGAAGTCCTTCATTCCGACAGCCATCAGACTAACGCATCATCACTGTGCCTCACTGCATCACTGAGCACAGAGTGACAGTTACCATCTTCCTGGACTCTTACTTTTGAAACAGCACTGTGCAATATTACACCTACTGTAGACTTTACTGTATATTTGATTCCATTTTTATTCTATTTTATTCTATTCTTATCTTAGGCAATTTGATTTGTTTTGTTATTCTTATTCGTGACCCGTTCCGTTTAACTGTTTAATGTTGAGCGATTTGCAGTGTCAAATTTCACTCTGGATAATAAAAAGTATTTCTATTCTATTCTATGTAATTTTGGAGAAACTAGAGGACATACGGACAAACCGTTTCCTCCAGTGAGACAAGTGAAGATAAATAATCAACTGTGATTCAAAATGTCACCGTAGGCTACCCCTTTAACCCTTTCACTGTGACAATACAGAAGGTTAACCCTTAACTATCACACAACCGACGACGATGCTCCATCAATAGCATGATGGAGCATCGCAGTCGGTTGTGCGATAGTAAAGGGCTAACCTTCTGTATTGTCACAGTGAAAGGGTTAACCTCTTATGCCTGATCAACCCGGTACAATATTTATTTATGTCACAAATAGTGATTAAATGATGCAGTGTTTCTTTTTCAAATGTAGCCAAGAGTAAAGACCCTAACCCTATCGAAACAGCAGTCAAAGTGTATATTTTCAGCACTACGTTTGATTACCAATGACTTTAACTGTTATTAGCATTAAGTTATCAGCGCATTGCACCAGAAACCACAGTCATGAAATCGGTGTAGTCCTAAGGAAGAGGAGACCCAGGGCTTTCATAAAACGACACTAACCATCTCACATCACTGCAGTCAAAGCTGCAGCCGCTTGGCGTGAATAAAAGACAAGAAAATCGTGATTATATCTCACGGGTCGAACAAAACTTAAACGTCAATGTCATGAAATACAACGTATACCGTTTCTTTCTGTGAACGTCTAATTAAAAAATAAATAAACATGTCATAATCCGGTAAAAATGGCGGTAACCCCTGTAAATCATCTGCCCTTTATTAATTTCCTTAGATTTTTAGTACACTTGATCTCAGGTGCTGAATGAGCTCAGTGGCAATTTTTCACTTTGTCAATGTAGCATGGTGTTATTAACCATTAAAGATGTACAAAAATAAATGATATTCTCATTTGGTTCATTACAATTTACTCAACCCTAGACACAACATTTGACACTGGGAATACATTCCCCCAGGTCCATAGATGCCAAGAACATGCAAATGTGAGAGAATGTGAACAAACGTATGTATTTCTTTTGTCGACAGCAAAGCGCAGTCGTTTATTAAACAGCTCGTTCCTTCTAGGCTGTTTTTAAAGGAGGCTCTGGAGTTCATTACAAAATAGGCAGAATGAGGTCATGGAACTTGGGACCATGTGTTTGGAACATAGTTAGCGGATTGGATTCCAAGCCACAGAATGTGATCTGGGAGAAGAACACCGACTCACCTCCTCTTCCGACAAGCTTGCTTGCTTTTGCCACCTCCTCCAAATTTGATCATGTCTTTGCAAGACGTACACTTGCCACAGTCCGAAGATTGACAAACCTAAGAGCAGAAAAAGTAGGAACATGCAAGACGTTCCTTATGGTCAAATCTGTTAAGAGCTTCTATTCAATTTACTTCTATTATTCACTTTTGAATCCAATATAGGTGAATAGAACTAATGTATTTTCTAAGAGGTTTGGCATTCAACCAGAGTGCAAATGTAACAGTAAAGTGCAACAGCAATATACAGGGGATTTAAACTGGGTATAAAATAGTACTAATGAGTAATAGTGCTAATCAGATGTATGTACAGAGTTATAGTATTAATATGTACAGTGATAAAAGGTATAAAGACACTATGGTAGTAAGTCATACTGGCCAGCAGTGTAACTAGTAAGAGTAGGTAAGAGATATGTACAGATATAGATATAGTATTAATATGTACAGTGATACAGGTATAAAGACACTATGGTAGTAAGTCATACTGGCCAGCAGTGTAACTAGTAAGAGTAGGTAAGAGATATGTACAGATATAGATACAGTATTAACACTTTAATCGCCGGAGACGCCGAAACACGTCTTTGATATCAATATTTCAAAAATCTGTGATCGAAATCATATTTCTCCCCTGGAGACCTGAGATATACTGCAGAGCACCACTCAACTCTAACGGTTAAAGAGCGCCATCTGGTGGCCGATCGGCAGATCGCCCAACAGGAAGTCATGTGGATGAAGTGGTGCTCACCCATATTTCGTCCGGGCACTCGCTATCGTTAGAGGGACTCCATCTTGATAACACGGGACAGCGATCGGTTGCAAATAACTCGGTAAACAACATGATTTGGACGTATATACTATTATACAACCTGGAAATGGATCAGGTATTTCTACATCCCATAATAGGAATATCTCTGCTCCACGCTCATCGCCCAACGCTATGAGGAAGCTACGTTAAGATTCAGCGTTTTTTTTAACGTGTTCCATATAAACTGCTCTGATGATCATATCACCCACACTAGATGAATGATATAACGTTGCCCACGGAATTATAAACGACCCCCCGCCCATCCGGTCAACATCAGATGATACGTAGTAACTCCTAGAACCACGTCCAGTTGACATTTTTTATCTCGCACAGATTCCTAACAAACTGTATTTGATCATCAATATAATGCATTTAGGGCTATAAATCAAGTTCTGGAGAAAGCTGCAGAAAACGATAAAAACATACTTATACTTTAGACCGTATTTTAGTATGAATATGTGAATGAAAAAGTATAACGTTGCTACACCCTGTACAATATATATAGGACCTTGAATGGGCCATAATAATGTCAATGTAGCAATACAATTTAAAAAGTTATAGCCCTGCAAAGAAGGGGAACTTCTCCATAGACAAATAGAGCTGGCGAGGGATGGTAAATTATGAATTTAACCATGGCGATCAAAGTGTTAATATGTACAGGTATAAAGACACTATGGTAAAGATCCAGACCCACTGACCTCACAGACACCACAGCGCTGCCGCTTGAGGCCATTAGCCTCGTTCTGATCGATCTCGTCGGAGAAGAAGGTGTCAAAGATCTGGTAGACCAGCTTGGTGGTGGTGGCCCTGGTGGGCGTCTTGCCCTCCTTGTCTATCTTGGTGGGGTGGCGGACGGCCTGGCGCCGGGCCTGTCTCCTGCGAACACAAGGGGAGGAGGAGGGAGCGCTCATTGATTGGCCGAGGGGATGAAGGACCCGCACCGCCACACCATGGAGCCATGCGATGAGAAACAAGCAGACAAGACAGGAAGATGTTCCATGCAGAGTTCGCGTTAACCCTTTTACTGCCACACGACAGCCGGTTAACCCTTTACTATCACACAACCGACGGCGATGCTCCATCATTAGCTCCGCATCCGCGACAGAATGTATTTAGTTGGGGACGGCACTAGTTCTGAATTACAAAACTAGACATCCAGCTTGAATGCCAACTTCAAGTTACAGCAGACGTCATGGCTCCTTTAGATCCCACTTAGTGTTCAGAACTCAACCATCTATTCCCATTAGAGACAAGAGTCTACGCCAGGGGTCCCCAAACTACGGCCCGCGGGCCAGATCCGGCCCGCCTCCACATTTGGCCCGGCCCCCTAGAGCTTAAAAAAATAATATATATATATAGAAATTGATTTTTATTTTATTTTTTTTGTGACAGCATTTCCATGGTCTGTGCTGAATGTTTGTTAGTGTTTGATATTTGTTGGTTTAGTACTTTTAAACATCCATTTTTAGTAAGTAGTAGTTTTCATTTGATCCTATAATTTTCTCATTCACCGATTTGTGGACTTTCTTTTTGTGTCCTGAAAGGCACCTTATAAAATGCATTATTATTATTATTATCCAGGAGGGAAAAGACACTTTGGATAGTAGGGACTGCATCTCTGCCTGTCCTGGCAGTAGTTCGATACATTTGGCCCGGCCCGCTGAATACCAGAGACGCATTATGATTTCTTTTCAGTCTGGCCATGTGAATCCTAGACTCTCCAATGTCAAATAGAACGGAATAATGGAGAAAAGGTTAGGTAAGAAAACAATTTATTCAGCATGCAGGGTATTTAACATGCAGTGGTCAAACGATAATTTTTTAGTTCAACGCAAAGAAAAGGCTGTTTGTCTCATCTGTCGAGAGGCAGTGGCGGTATTCAAAGACTACAATCTGCGCCGAGACTATGAATCCCATCACAAAGACAAGTATGATAGCTTGCAAGGCGAAATGCGGGCAGACAAACTCTCAAAGCTAAAAAGTGGAATGTTGGCTCAGCAGAATACATTTGTACACCAAGCTCAGCTGAACCAGATGCAATGAAAAACACAAATTGGTGCAATGAAAACTGTTTTTAAATCCTAGCATGAACTCTGGTAAGAATGCTGGTAATAGTCTAGATCAGTGGGGCCCAACCAGTCGATCGCGATCGACAGGTAGATCGCGGGCTGATTTCAAGTAGATCTTGATTAATAAAATTCGATTATTAAAAAAAAAAAAAAAAAAAAAATCAACTCTTCCTCTCCTTGTTAACTACAACAAGCAATGCTGTTTGTTATTTAAGATGAGGTCAGACTCGGCACTGACAGATTTGTGTTCATTATGCTGCTTTTATAAAGCCTCAAATGACGGCTTACAATATACAATTTTGGCTGGTAGCTCTCGGGCTAGGTGGTAAATAAAAAAGTAGATCTTGGTTCAAAAAAGGTTGGACACCCCTGGTCTAGACGACCTCAAAATGCTTCACACTTAGCGTCACAAACAGGTGGAGGAAGCGTTCAGAACCAGGCCTACCTACCAGGACAACAGCATGCTGCGTTAAGGAACGTTAGAGGAGGGTTAGACACGAGGAGAACATCAGGGAACGTTAGACATGAGGAGAACATCAGGGACCGTTAGACATGAGGAAAACATCAGGGACCGTTAGACACGAGGAGAACATCAGGGACCGTTAGACATGAGAACGGGGAACAAGCAGGAACACAACCAGCTAAACTCAAAGGATACAGTCAGAAAGGTCTGAAGCATTAGAGCAGGGAGGGGCACAGCTCACAACACTGGGAACGAGAGCCGTCCCGAAGACGGTTTTTAGGATTCGAACTTCGGCAGGGTTTTTCAAACGGACCATCGATTTTAAATCATATGAGAGAGAGACTCACACCAACCCTCACTGTAGGATAAAAATCGGGCCCTACCAGTTGACATTATCAGCCAACATTAGTTTACGTCATCGAACGGTCACATGTGCTCCCAGAAAAAAATTTCCGGTTCAGTACTGTCGAGTCTCGACTTTAGGCACATTGCGCCGCACATAACGTAGAACATATGGTTAGTAAGAGTAGTAGCAGCATCGACTTACTGGTCACAGGAGTCTTCAATAACGATGGTATTTCATTTTGTGAATAATCTTTTTTTTATCCACTTTTTCTCCTTATTTTTCATTTTTTCTCCCATCCCAATTTCGTATCGCCAATTCTCCCTTCAATTCTCCCCTCCCCTGTCTCAAACGCTGCTAGGCCATGCCTCCCACTGGTCGGCTGCAGTGAGGACCAAGCCTTGCATCACGTGTCCCCTCCGGTACACGAGGAGGCAGCCTGTCGCATCTTTTCACCTGAACAGTGCGATCTCAGTGGCGAGGAGTAACGCGTGGGAGGCTCACGCTGCCCCCGATACTTCCCGATTCTGCTGTACAGGCGCACCAACCGACCTGTAGGAGTCGCTGTCCACAACGTCCAATCCCCACCCACCAGCTTTCCCACCCTCTAACACTGCCAATTGTGTTAGTATGAACGACGGGCCAAGCCGGTAGCAACGCCGATAGCTGGGCTCGATACCAGCATCTCCTGCGTTAGTGGCAAGCGCCTTGCCCCCTGCGCCACTCATTTGTGAATACATTTGTTTAAACAACATCTTTGTTGGCAGACTGCTCCTGCCATCTTAACGTTAGCAAGCTAAACGTGCATAGCATCGATTAATTTCCTGATCATGTATGACGTGACCCCTCCTCACCACGACTGTGTTGCGTGTGACTTCAAATTATTGTTAACACATAGTACGGTGATATGATATTTTTTGTGTGTAAAATAACAGGGAAAAAGATTTAAAGCGGAGGTTCGAACTAGGGCTGGGCGATTAATCGATTTTATTTTCAAGAGGCACCTTTTATTTGTTTTAAGTGAAGTTTGGTGAAAAAGCAAGTTATTGCACTATTAATCCCAATAGGGACATTTGATCAAGAGTAACCTTTATTTTTTTTATTCAAATGAAGATTGGTGAAAGTTAGGTTTGCACTTCAATCCCAATGGAAATTCCTCTTGGTTTGATAATTTTTTGTGTAAAATAAAAACAAAGCTTATTTGAATGATTTCCTTGGCATTTCTAGTTGTTTTTTTATTATTATAATTTTTTAGCATTTTTACAGCTTTATTGGTCACGCAGGACCGACAGAGGAGAGGGCGAACGGGAGGAGAGGTGGGGAGGACATGCGACAAATAACGACGGGAGCTGGGATCGAACCCGGGTCGGCCGCGTAGGTGCGCGAGGCACTATGGTATGCGCCACGAGGGCGCCCCGGCATTTCTAGTTTTTAAGAGAAGAAAATCAATTAAGATCGTAAATCGGATGTGGTGTGAAAAAATCGGAGATTTAATTTTTAGGCCATATGGCCTAGCTCTAACCCATTAATTAAGATTAGAGTTCCAACGTAACGAACGAGGTCCAAACCGTCGAACGTTTGAGGTTTTTCGGGGAATTAGTGAAATACAGAGAAAACAAAGCATTCAACGCTACTATGTAACCGGTCTCTTCATCCTTCTTTACCGTTATGCTACCTGGCAGAGAGCTGTACCCAGCATGCCGTTCAGCGGTGTAACGGTTAATAGGGTGAATGAATGAAAACTTTATTTAACAGATTGCAGAATGGGTACAATACAGTACGGCTCAATACATACAATTGTTAAGGGGATGCAGACCTGAGAAAGACGTTTGTCTTGTTTCCATCAGGGTCCCCCATTTTCAATTCATAGACATTTATGACATACACAACATACATGACATTTATGGCATAGGGACATATAGGTATTTAGTACCGATACATTTTGTGACATAAACGGTATTCAAATATACAGTACTGTTACCCCTAGATCCTGACAGAGTATATACATAATGGGGAGGGGACTGTACATTAGGAGGGGGTGGGTCGGTGGGAGAGAAATATACATACGGCGGGGAGGGAATATATACATGCGGTGGGGAGGAGACTGTCTATTAGGAGGTGGTGGGGGTAACCTCTAACATAAATATATATAATTTAATTTAACGACTACTGGAATATGGATGCCTGTTACGAAGGATCAGATTAAACCGAATATATATATTTATTACTTGATATATATTGTATAGTATTTGTATATCGTCTGATATCCCTTGTGTATTCTTTGTACATATACACGGAATATCCCTTTTACCTAGTACAGACCATAATATTTCGTTCTCCTATTGGATAGCGATCCACTAGGCGCCACGGCCATACCCCCAAGGTCTAGTTCAAAGTCACCGCCAAAGACATGCCTGGACATGACCGGCTCTGCGCAAGAATACGAGACAGAAATAAGGCTGGTACTAGTTTGTTCACCTAACGTATAAATACGGCGCAGGTGAATACAGAAGTACTGTTACCCAATAAGTTGAAGCCTCACACCACGATACAACGTGCTGTGAAGTGGGCCCGTTTTGCCCCAAAATAGAGCCTTGAGACCGCGTGCGAATTGATAGCTGAAGTGTCAGAGTTTAACGCTGTACCGTCGAGTTCGACCTATTCTATTATTCAGTAATAGTCTATGTATAGTGTATCGTGCGGCTACCGTTCTACAGTGACCAGCATTACCAACGCTTCCTCGTACCTAGCTAGTGTGCTTATCCAGGCTGGGCGGCTTAACCTGGTGCCGTCATCCGAGGAGCCCTAGACGAGGACAGTGTGGATATGTACACTGGATAACCTACCCGACGACTACAGAGCCCTTTTCGGCTGGATTATATTTGCTTTGGTCCTGTATCTGATGGAGCGGAGAATCGTCTACACCCACAACTGTGTGGGATTTACCCTGTGAGGAGCATCGTCGAGCCCGCCTCTAGGACGCCTGAGGCTGGCTAGCTTTCCTCCATGCTGCACTGCATACCGGAGAATAGCTGTTGTTCGTCTGCGGATCAAGAGATTATTGCACTGTCTCCTGTACCTGGAGTCTCCCTATTCTTCGTTGACCCAGACTTTCGTTACCGACAAATCCTCTCCCCTGCTGGCCTACAACCGGAGGGACCCTACTAGTATCTCCCGCTGCCCTACTAGTGTACCATAGATATAATTCCTATGATACAGGTGGTATTCATTATCTCCTGCGTAATATTCTAATGGACTTACGCTCTTGACCTATTCATGCACATTCTTCGCCTTACAAGCGCAACTCTAATTCTCAAGTAATGTAAGATAATCTTCGTGCTGCTAATAAATATTATTCTAACCAATATTGTTGTGGAACCGTGTCATTGTGGAGGTGTTCATCTCATATACCTGTGTACTGTATGGCCAGTAGTAATGTACATAAGTCAGTAGTGGTTTAATGATACCATACTTATTCAATACAGTCAGGGAATTGTACCCCTCAGTTACAATGCCCATCCCTACATTAGATACCAAAAATATAAATATTGGTAAATAAAAAGGGCAGTTGCGGAGACTGTACCGTTCCAAATGCTGCACATTTGGTTTAAATGGAAACTTGCCACTCATTGGCTACAACACTGACCAATAGTTTTCGCCATCAGTGGATGATTGGCAGTTCTGGAGCGTCGGGAGTCCGGGTGGTCATCCGCCGCGTGCCGCGTAAAAAGACGCTCGCCTGGCATATCGCCATGTAAGTCGAGAACAGATTTGGTCGAGTGAGGTGGCGTTCGACGGGCAACAAATAGATATTTCGAACAGTAATTTATGTTTGCCGAAAAATGCAGACGCTAGACGCTCGCAAAGTGCCGTGACTTTCGTGCGTTCCGTGCACGTTATTTGGTTAAGTTGGGGACAGCCCTACTTTTTTTTAATGCTATATTAGTCATTACTGGAGCGGTAAGCACAGCCACTCCTCCTGCCTCCCTCCGCACTTTCCAGAAGCAATTAAAGACCAATAGATGATTATGAAGATGTAACGTATGAAGATGTAACGCATGTGAAGATGATATCTTGAGAAAATGCACGTATACAATATTGCAGCTCACACTTTTCTACCTAAAGTTGAACCTAAAATAAGTTTCAGACGACATGTTTAACGATTATATTATATTTATTTCATATCATATTTGACACACCATCGCTAGATGTACAATAATTATCATATTTGTAGGATAAAAGCAGCTAGATGTACAATAATAATCATATTTGTAGGATAAAAGCAGCTAGATGTACAATAATAATCATATTTGTAGGATAAAAGCAGCTAGATTAGGGTTAAAGGTTAAAGGTTACCTCTTGCCCAGCGTGACCCCGGCCAGCTTGATGAGGTCCCTCATGCAGGGTTAGGGTTAAAGGTTAAAGGTTACCTCTTGCCCAGCGTGACCCCGGCCAGCTTGATGAGGTCCCTCATGCAGGGTTAAAGGTTAAAGGTTAAAGGTTACCTCTTGCCCAGCGTGACCCCGGCCAGCTTGATGAGGTCCCTCATGCAGGGCGTCACGATGATGGGCTGCTCGTCGGGGTCCCCCGCCTCGTCGTAGCTCTCCACCTGCTCCACCACGAACTGGGCGTGGCGCAGCAGCGTGTCCTCCGTGAAGCGGTTGAAGTTCAGCCCAGCAGGGGGCACTGTGGTCTGAGGAGAGAGAGGGGGGGGGGGCAGCACAGAGGTCACAGAGGGCAGGGGGTCAGCAATAGGGCTGTCTCAAATACTTTTCAAAATGGGAAAATAAAAGATTCGAATACCGGTATATATAAAAAATATATATATATTCTATTTTTTTTTGTGCAAAATCAACTCTGCCTCTTTGTTAACTACAGCAATGCTGTTTGTTATTTAAGATGAGGTCGGACTCGGCACTGACAGATGTGTTCATTGTGCTGCTTTTATAAAGCCTCAAATGACGGCTTACAATATTTCATGAAAGCAAAGTGTTGTTTGTCTAAGATTTAAAAAGGTTTAAACTTTACAGCACTGACAAAGTTGAACAAAGTGCTGTACAAGTCCCACAACATAATTATTTTTTTTTTATAGAAAAAATTATTATTATTATTATTTTTATCTCGAAGCTTCGAATTAAAATCGAATCGCGGCCCGAAGCTTCGAATGCCAAAAAAAAATTCTAAGGTCAGCCCTAGTCAGCACAGAGAAAAATAGACAGAAAAACATAATTTCCAATAAAACACAGAAATGCTAAACATATGTTCGCCGATCTGCCCAATATTGCTCAAACATTCACAAGCACTCACCTCGATCTTGTTGAGGAGGTCCTCATAGGAGACATCAGGGTTCTTCTGCAGGAACTCCACCACGATCTTACTCATGTAGATCTTCTCCTGCATCAGGGCGAAGATGGGGGCGTACTCCTCGCTGGACTGCATCAGGATGTAGTCGGCAAAGGCTGAGATGGGAGGGGACCAATATTAAGTGAGTTACCGATACAGGTAATAAACATTAAGAAACTGGAGGGAATATCTAAAACGGGTTTATGTTAACCTGTTCCACCCGTGGAATATTTTCTGAAAATCAGTCTAAAATAGATACCTAGGTAAATGGAATATTACTCCACTTCTACAAGGTCCACTTGCATGTTCTTGGTATCTAGGGACATCTATGGACCTCCGGGAATGTATTCAGTGTCAGAAATATTGTGTCTATTACTAGGCTTGCTTAAATTGTGATGAAACAAGGAGAATATGAATTATGATTTTTCATTGCATCTTTGACAGTGAATAACACCATGTTAAAAATGACCAAACATTGAAAACTGCCACTGATCTAATAAAGGGAAGATGATTAAACAGAAGGTTCTGTAGATACAGTACTGAATTCTCCCATCCGGACCAATGCAATTTGAAATATTATAGAATATAGAATAGGAGGCTTATAAATTACCTTATTATAGCCAATTCGCACATGTATATATATACTAGGGCTGTCAAAATTAATGCTTTAACTTGAGATTAATTTAAATTATTTAAATCATTAAAATAAATTAATCTAGATTAATCTATGGAGTGAAAAATCTTCAATTTTAGCGCCGCAGATATAAGAAAGAGGTCTAGCTGAGTCAATGTTGATGGTTTTGTTGAACATTTGTATTTCACAGGAGAAAAAAGTAGTAGAACGCGCTCACCTCACTAGACTTGACACTGGGTGCTGTAACCTCTAATATCATACATAAAAATAGGGAAACAATGTCCAGGCACGCACTTTTGTAGATCTCTTGTGGGAATGTGTTGTCACTTCCTATGTTGTCACTTCCTGTTTGTCTTGTATATACTAGGGTCACTTACCCTTCATGCTTCATGTATTTCACAGGAGAGAAACTGTATTCAAAGAAAGCTAGTCTTTGAATCTAAATATACTTTGTGTTGATTTTACATTAATTCCATGATTTTACTCAAGTAAATATCTGTTACAAGCTTTGGTCTCAAGTAGAAAAATGCTATTTTTAATCTAGATTAATATACAGAAAATTGTGTAGTTAATTTTTTTTATCTATTGACAGCACTAATATATACATATATTATCTTTCAAATGCCCGAGTTCAATTTGGATTTAGTATCACCAGGCGTGCATAAGAACAGATAATGAAATCTACTGTACTTTTTTATTTTCACCACAGCGCAACCATTTTGAAACAAATTTCAGATGCAATTGTCGCATGAACCCCATAGAAATGTACAGGAAGTGTCGTTTTGAAAAATTCCAACGCTGATCGACAGCTAGCGATGTCTATTACAAAATGGCCACAAAGAAACTACAATTCCCATGGTTAAAAATTTCCAAAATGGTCACCCTCTCGGAATAGACTTGACCACATCGAAAAGTTAAATCTATCTAATGACACTTTTAACCTATTGCTAAACTAACGTATTGATGATAATATACATTCTACATGCTGTTGTGACATGTGTATGATGTTAATACTTGAATACGTTTGAAATTAAAATCGCAACTTTTATACAACAGTCTAAAAAATATTGATTTATGACCAGATGTCATTTCGGGACCGGTACCGGTCCCGTCGGGTGGAAGAGGTTAAAGGGGACATTCATTGCTATTCCTTTCACTATTTGGGCAACTTTACACAATTCCTGTGAGTCTATGGAATAATTCATTGTTTTATATTTTTAATCAAGTACTCAAAAGCAAAAAATTTCGACTTCAAGATTTCAAGCCGTTTTGGCTGGGCCCATAAGCGCTTTGAGTGACAGTGACCAACAGTCTGCGACTGGCAGACGGAGAGAGAGAAAGATTGAGGGGGATACTAATTAATTTTGCCACGGAGGGGCATAATCCCACGTGACAATGCATTGGTAACTTGTTTGAAATGACTATACCCCTGTGAATATTATTGCACGGATCGGAATATGGGCGTGTGCGTGGGAGACCCATACCAGCCCCGTGCGCCGGTCGGGGTTTGCGTGTGTAAATGCGTGCGTTTCTCTGCGCGCCTGTCGAGATTGTGCGTGTGTAAATGCGTGCGTTTCCCCGACAGAAGCTCTCGTCCCTCTCCCTCTCTGCCTCTGTCAAAACCTGCTTGAGGAAGTGTCGGGTATTTCCACTCACTGTTGTTGAGCGAATGGTTGCGCTACGACCATAGAGGGGGCGTTACTGCAGATCAGCTCCTTGCTACGTAGGATAGCGAGTCAAATCAGAATAGCTTAGTTCACTGGGGGAGGAGATTGTCTCAACTGAATTAGAGCAATGCGCCAAAATGAGGATTAGAGAAACAGACCCATTGATACAAACCCCCATTGCTATAAAACAATGCTAAACACTGGAAAAGGCCATTTATAAGACACAGGACATTTAAGTTACCTGTTGTGAAGCCAATCAAAGCCTTTTCTCCACCATCGAAGCCAGTGATCCACCAGGCGTTGATGGGCCCAAGACTCTTGGCAGGAACACCACCTGGAAGAAACACAACCCCGGCATTCAAGCAGATTTCTGCAGCAATAGAGGCCTAAATCACAAGTTTAAATCAAGAGATTCGAGGGAGTACTTCCCATCGATGTAGTACAGCCAATACATTCTCACAACTACCGCGCCATCAGAAAACTCAGGTTTTCTACCTAGAAGAAAACAGCTTCTTCCTCATGAAATTTAAAAAGGTGGAAACACTGAACTTTATGCATTACTGCCACTTGGTAGAAAGAGTGATGGGACCAGTAACCTTGATACACAATACACTCTCTAGCCTCTAGATGGTGGTATACACAGCCCAGTGAGTGATGGACCAGTAACCTTGATACAGATCACTCTGTAGCCTCTAGGTCAGTGGTTCTCAAACTTTTTACACCAAGTACCACCTGAGAACGTAGCTGGCTCTCCAAGTACCACCATATGACTGGCGTTAAAATGCAGTCTATTCAGCTAAGCACAGTTCACGCAGGAGGCAAATGTATTCCTAATAGCATTATTTATTGTTAACTTTTGTCAGCCACAGCCACAATGTACAAAGGGTAACACTAAAACTAGCAAACGCTTCCACACAACTCATACAATGCAAGGGGCATTGAGAACATAATAACTAACATTCTCACATAGCAAGTGAGAAAATTAAGAACAACTGCATTTCAGCAAATGTACTTAATTCTCTCTATCTCTCTCTCTCACACAGCAAGCGATTGTCCATCATTCTCTCTCACACACACACACACAATTATTTTGTTACAAAAACTTAATTTCCTGCATTCTGGTGCAGGCATTTTTGAATTTTTACCCTTTAAATGCCAGTGTTTGTGATGGGCATCACAAATTATTGTAAAAAAGAAAAGAAAACACATATTCAATACATTTTTTAATGTTTACCCTTTAAATGCCAGTTTGTGTGATGGCATCACAAATTATTGTTAAAAAAACACAAAAAGTAAAATATTTTCAATATATCAAATGCAAAGTAAATTTTTCTGGGGGGGGGATTGTTACAGGCTAGGCATGTGTCAATGATTAGCAGCAACACAGATTTTGATGGATTTTTTGTAATGTCAGATTTTTTATCTGACATTACAAAAAATCTAAAAATAAATGGTTATGATCAGGGCTGAAGTTGAATTAAAGATTTATGACTGTTTAGACTGCATTACTCTCTGTCACAGTGATCTCCTGGTTGTTCCCCACTTAGGTTATCTAACTATCGCGCCACCGCAACCAGAAACACTGGCCTGGCCTGCTTCTAAGTTCAGTGGCCTGACTGCAAAAAAAATTTTTACTGGATGTTTACTGTTAAAGTGGAGATGAAGCAGTGAGCAATGTGATCCTAGTTTGTTTGTTGTGTACCTTGTGTAAGACAGGGTTCTATAATCAAATGTGAAATCTATCTTATTTGTCTGAAAAATATAATATAATATCCCTGTTTTCAACATGGGCGCCGCCATTTTGTTGCTGACGTCATGGCTGACGTCATGCCGTGGGTTGGGTGTATACACTCTGGTTAGCTGCCTATGGTGAATGGGTCAGTTAGCAAATAAAATGTTGCCTACAAAACAACGGGACCGCGGTGGTTCTGTTTGTATTGCTCCTGGCTGTTCAAACTAATTTTACCATGTGAGAGAGAGGAAAGTTGGTTAATTTCCACAAACTACCAGTGAAAAAAACAGTGTTGTTGACATGTTGGCTCGGGCTGGCTGCACTCAGGCGGCGCGACCAGCCTGTTGGACAGGGAAGGAGGATCTGCAGAGAACACTTCATTGCCTCGGATTATGTTGTTGGGGTGGGATGTTTGTCCAGAAGACCACTAATCAGCTGAAGCCGGACGCGGTTCCCTCGGTCTTCGACAGACAGACCGGCGTTAGCTCTCGGGAGCGATCGCTAGCTAGTTGGCACCAGCCGGGGCCCGGCGTTAGCTCTCGCTAGCTAGTTAGCGTTAGCAACCGGAGCGTCGCGGAGCATTCAGCCTGCTGGCTACCTAGACCCACTTCAACCAGCGTCGCGGAGCATTCAGCCTGCTGGCTACACAGCTTGTCGGTGTGCTGGAGCCTCTGCAACGGTAGCTGGCTCCAGTCTCCAGCACACCGACAAGTTGTGTAGCAAGCAGGCTGAATGCTCCGCGACGCTCCGGTTGCTAACGCTAACTAGCTAGCGAGAGCTAACGCCGGGCCCCGGCTGGTGCCAACTAGCTAGCGATCGCTCCCGAGAGCTAACGCCGGTCTGTCTGTCGAAGACCGAGGGAACCGCGTCCGGCTTCAGCTGATTAGTGGTCTTCTGGACAAACATCCCACCCCAACAACATAATCCGAGGCAATGAAGTGTTCTCTGCAGATCCTCCTTCCCTGTCCAACAGGCTGGTCGCGCCGCCTGAGTGCAGCCAGCCCGAGCCAACATGTCAACAACACTGTTTTTTTCACTGGTAGTTTGTGGAAATTAACCAACTTTCCTCTCTCTCACATGGTAAAATTAGTTTGAACAGCCAGGAGCAATACAAACAGAACCACCGCGGTCCCGTTGTTTTGTAGGCAACATTTTATTTGCTGACTGACCCATTCACTATAGGCAGCTAACCAGAGTGTATACACCCAACCCACGGTATGACGTCAGCAACAGCTAAATGCTTCAGAAATTTACACAACAAATCGTTTTTTCTTAGAAACTGCTTATTTTTATAACGTGACTTCTTCTGTGGCTTATCTAAATACTAATGTGATGCTATGAATATGTATTTATCGCACTGCTTCATTTCCACTTTAATGCCTGTGTGTCTAATTTGATGTTATGTTTAAAAAAAAAAAAAAAATGTAAAAAAAAAAAAAAGTGCTTTTTTGTAAATGTTTTCAAGTACCACCAGCAGTACCACCAAGTACCACTAGTGGTACGCGTACCACAGTTTGAGAACCACTGCTCTAGGTGGTCCCAGGTATGTGTCTGGTCTTGTATACCCTCCCTACTCCCAGGTATATGATGTGTGGTCTTGTATACGCTCCCTACTCCCAGGTATATGATGTCTGGTCTTGTATACCCTCCCTACTCCCAGGTATATGATGTCTTGTATAACCTCCCTACTCCCAGGTATATGATGTCTGGTCTTGTATACCCTCCCTACTCCCAGGTATATGATGTCTGGTCTTGTATACCCTCCCTACTCCCAGGTATATGATGTCTTGTATAACCTCCCTACTCCCAGGTATATGATGTCTGGTCTTGTATACCCTCCCTACTCCCAGGTATATGTCTGGTCTTGTATACCCTCCCTACTCCCAGGTATATGATGTCTGGACTTGTATACCCTCCCTACTCCCAGGTACATGATGTCTGGACTTGTATACCATCGAAGCAGGGGTTGTCATCATAGATGGGCTTGACAGCACAGCTGAAGTAGAGTTCCACATTCTTCTCGATCAGTCCGGCATCAAACGGACAAAGATGTCCATGCTTGTCGTACACACTGCAAGAGAACGGCTCACATTTAAGCAGACGTCGGGTTGAAGGCAGGGCATGTTCACTTGGACCCAGAATAGAAATACTTTCCCGAGGGAAATTCAGCACTACAGATCGCTCAGTCAACATTTAAGTAGTCAAAAACAAAAGTCACAAAGAATAAAATACGCTCCGGGATATACAATCTGATGTGTATACAGTACACACATTCTACAGGGTTCCCCGACATTGCAAAATGAGATTCAAGGACTTAAGTACTTTTCCAAGCAATAAAGGATCCAATTCACTTTAAAAAATATATATATAATCGGATCCAATATTTATGGCTTAAAACAATTTCCGAAATTAGTTACACTTTAAATTATATTTCTTGATTCAGAACAATTTTATCATGGAAGAAAACGTTCAATACGAATGGTTGATTTGCAAGGACTTTTAACACTTTGAATGCCCATAACGAATATTCTCGGGTTTACCCCCCGCGGGTTGAATGCCCATAACGAGAATATTAGTTTCTTGTTTTTTTTTATTAGCGATCCGAATTCATATTTCATCAACCAACCGAGTCTACCGTTGGTAAATCAGCCACCCCAGGCGCTCAGATGTGAAAAAAGCACCCCCTATCATCTCCCAGATGGTAATTCACCCTTTTGGATTGGACTCAATGAAAATGCATGAGAAAATAAAACTCTGACTCCACATTTTACTTCTCACGCATGTAACCGGAGCCGATCAGCTTCATGCTGGACCCTCAGCACAGTGTGGTTACTGTGTTTTACAGTATAAGCGTGGGATCAATAAAAGGATCGATTTTTGGAATGCTATCAGGAATTGGAATAATCCATTTGGATACCATCTGATCTCAGGTAAGGAATCTATTTTTCCAGTCTTAGGATAATCAGACCCGTTTTCATGGAGATATAAGCTTTTCCCCTATAATGTGATATGGCTGTTTGACTGTAAGAGCGATCAGGAACTGAGAGAATCGATTTTCAGCGCGCGGCACCAGCGTGCACACGTACACATATACTATCGATAATCTAGCGTTTATTTGAAAACAATTCATAAATAGGCCGAAAAATTACAACGTTCTAGAATATTACAGTACAAGGCGATCATGGAATCTCTTCTTTTTTCCGTGAAAACAAGGGCTTTTCAAAACGCTATAAAACGGAAATGAACAGATAAAAAAACAATCCGCTTCGACAATGTTGACTGGAAATGGGTCATTGATAATGCGACGGGCAGATTAGACACATAACCATAATTTAAAACATAGATTAGGAGATATTAACGTTAACATTGAAGCGGATGGTGGGCATTCAAGCACTAAATGTGCGCCCCCTGCTGGGCATTCAAAGTGTTAAAGCACCTTGTTATTTAAGGAATTCCAGGCCTTATGGCGGCTGGGTGGCGCAGCGGACATTGCGCTCGTCACCAACGCAAGAGACACCGGTATCGAATCCGGCTGTCAGCGTTGCCTCCGGCTTGGGCCGGCCGTCATACCGACTCATTTGGCAGAGTTAGCGGGTGGGAAGTCGATGGGTGGTAGTCTGGTCGCGTCTATACTTCCCACAAGCCAGTTGTCCTTCCGTGTTCACCTTTTGCGCTCCGATTGGCCACTGACCTACGCTAGTTTTGCCCCCACGCCGGTATGAGCGTAATGCATGGAGGGGGAGAGCGGAGAGCGAGCCTCGCACACACGCACTTTGAAATGGGTATCACAGTAGTACGCCCTACTGTAGAACATGACATATTAGCATGACATCTGATTTATTAATGCCAATACTAAAGATTTGGGACAAACGCAATTGGCACAAGTGTAAATCATGTATTAGTCACTCAGTTTTAACATCTGCTGACTTAGCTCAACTTGTTAGTCAGCTAGTTAGTCAGCTGGCTGTGGAGCCTGTGGTCACAAGTTCAAATCACTCTTAGTTAAAAAAAATTTATAATTACGTTTAATTAATTTATCCACTCTGGTTGGATGGTGTGTATGTATGTATTGTGCTGTATAATGACAATACATTTTAATCGAATCTCATTTTGAAATCGCTACCCGTTGAGTGGATCACCTCCGAAGCTGTCTGCCACTGTTGTGTCCATAGGCAGCGTAGCGATTTCAAAATGAGATTTGATTCAAATGTATTGTCATTATACAGCACAATACATACATATACATACACACCATCCAACCAGAGTGGATAAATTAATTAAACGTAATTATTAATTTTTTTTAACTAAGAGTGATTTGAACTTGTGACCACAGGCTCCACAGCCAGCTGACTAACTAGCTGACTAACAAGTTGAGCTAAGTCAGCAGATAGTAGTGACTAATCCATGATATATACTTGTGCCAATTGCGTTTGTCCCGAATCTTTAGTATTGGCATTAATAAATCAGATGTCATGCTAATATGTCATGTTCTACAGTAGGGCGTACTACTGTGATACCCATTTCAAAGTGCGTGTGTGCGAGGCTCGCTCTCCGCTCTCCCCCTCCATGCATTACGCTCATACCGGCGTGGGGGCAAAACTAGCGTAGGTCAGTGGCCAATCAGAGCGCAAAAGGCGAACGCGGAAGGACAACTGGCTTGTGGGAAGTATAGACGCAGTCTGGTCGTTGTAAACAGCGACTCCTACAGGTCGGTCAGGGCGCCTGCATAGCAAAGACAGGAAAATGGCGGGGGCAGTGTGAGCCTCCCACACGTTACACCTCGCCAATGAGTCCACGCTGGCAGGTGAAAAGATGTGACTGGCTGCCTCCACATGTACCGGAGGGGACACGTGATGCAAGGCTTCTATCCTCCCTACGACCGGCCAGTGGGGGGCACATGCGAGCAACGATCAGGACAGGGGAGGGAGAATTGGCACGAGGTAAATTGGGGAGAAAAATCACAGAACTTTATGCTCTTTAATGACCTTGTGCGAAGCCCGATTCTAAAATACAAATACACAGTAAGTGTAAAATCTTTAAATGTTGATTTAAATGAATTCTTCACCTGAAGTGCGTGATCTTGTGCTGCGGCAGATCCTCGTAGCTCTCGAACCCGTCCTCGTTCGAGTCGAACAGAGAGAGGCGCTCATCCGTCAACATCTCCGGCTCGTCCAGCTGCAGGTGGAGGGTCAAGTTACACACTGACCTCCTGACCAGGGCTGAACACACTGACCTACTGACCTCCTCACTGGGGCTGAACACACTGACCTACTGACCAGGGCTGAACACACTGACCTACTGACCAGGGCTGAACACACTGACCTACTGACCAGGGCTGAACACACTGACCTACTGACCTCCTCACTGGGGCTGAACACACTGACCCACTGACCAGGGCTGAACACACTGACCTACTGACCAGGGCTGAACACACTGACCTACTGACCAGGGCTGAACACACTGACCTACTGACCAGGGCTGAACACACTGACCTACTGACCAGGGCTGAACACACTGACCTACTGACCAGGGCTGAACACACTGACCTCCTCACTGGGGCTGAGCCCAAACGTTACACACTGACCTCCTCACTGGGGCTGAGCCCAAACGTTACACACTGACCTCCTCACTGGGGCTGAGCCCAAACGTTCACACTGACCTCCTCACTGGGGCTGAGCCCAAACGTTACCCACTGACCTACTGACCTCCTCACTGGGGCTGAGCCCAAACGTTCGAACATTAAGGCATTCGAATTCTAAATCAACATTCGATTTTTTTTTTTTATATTTTTTCAGTTTAAACCAATGGGGTTTTTCTTCACAGTTAAAGATTAGGCTACACTAATATTATAGTATTAAAATAAACTGATTAGTTATATTCATTAAAGAAAGTTGATTTAATTGATCTAGTCTCACCGCATTATCAGGATCTCCCTGGAACAGCTTGAGGTCCGAGTCGTCCAGATACTGCCTGCAGTCTGGACATTTTGGGGGCGGCGTCTGAAGAAACACATTTTTAAAACTAGTCATTTCCCATCAGGATTATTTATTACTCCTCTTGACCGGGTGAGAGCTGCTCAATGCATCCAGAGATGTTCCTTCATCGATCCCCTTGAGGAGGGGAGGTACAGGTATGGGCAGGGTAATAGCAGCATGGGGGAGGGGGGAGGGGAGGTACAGGTATGGGCAGGGTAATAGCAGCATGGGGGAGGGGGGAGGGGAGGTACAGGTATGGGCAGGGTAATAGCAGCATGGGGGAGGGGGGAGGGGAGGTACAGGGATGGGCAGGGTAATAGTAGAGACATTATAGGCAATACAATTTGATCCGAATATCTATATATAGAATTAGGAAGATAAACGGTGTACATTACCTTTACAGCAGAAACAGGCTTAGTCTTCTCTCTCTCCACCACGACAGCAGCCGGCCTGCAAGGAGAACAGCATTAGTACGTCTGAACATCGAGAGAACAGCATTAGTACGTCTGCACATCTAGAGAACAGCATTAGTACGTCTGCACATCTAGAGAACAGCATTAGTACGTCTGCACATCTAGAGAACAGCATTAGTACGTCTCCACATCTAGAGAACAGCATTAGTACGTCTCCACATCTAGAGAACAGCATTAGTACGTCTGCACATGTAGAGAACAGCATTAGTACGTCTGCACATCTAGAGAACAGCATTAGTACGTCTGCACATCTAGAGAACAGCATTAGTACGTCTGCACATCGAGAGAACAGCATTAGTACGTCTGCACATCTAGAGAACAGCATTAGTACGTCTGCACATCTAGAGAACAGCATTAGTACGTCTGCACATCTAGAGAACAGCATTAGTACGTCTGCACATGTAGAGAACAGCATTAGTACGTCTGCACATCTAGAGAACAGCATTAGTACGTCTGCACATCTAGAGAACAGCATTAGTACGTCTGCACATCGAGAGAACAGCATTAGTACGTCTGCACGTCTAGAGAACAGCATTAGTACGTCTCCACATCTAGAGAACAGCATTAGTACGTCTGCACATCTAGAGAACAGCATTAGTACGTCTGCACATCGAGAGAACAGCATTAGTACGTCTGCACATCGAGGGGAAAATTATACCTCTTCATCTGAACCCACTTACTTTTCATCTGAATCCACTTTAAGACGCTTCTCCTCCCGACACTAGAACAGAACAGATGGTGAGGCAGGTTAGTCACTTCCTGGCTGC
The DNA here is from genome assembly GCF_963971535.1 of Notolepis coatsorum. NCBI lineage: Eukaryota > Metazoa > Chordata > Actinopteri > Aulopiformes > Paralepididae > Notolepis > Notolepis coatsorum. The sequence continues at coordinate 461,338 of NC_140178.1, forward strand.
TTAACGAGTTAAAACATCCTAAATGAGGCAGGTTAATCACTTCCTGGCTGCTTAACAAGTTAAAACATCCTAAACGAGGCAGGTTAATCACTTCCTGGCTGCTTAACAAGTTAAAACATCCTAAACGAGGCAGGTTAGTCACTTCCTGGCTGCTTAACAAGTTTAAAACATCCTAAATGAGGCAGGTTAGTCACTTCTTGGCTGCTTAACGAGTTTAAAACATCCTAAATGAGGCAGGTTAGTCACTTCCTGGCTGCTTAACAAGTTAAAACATCCTAAATGAGGCAGGTTAGTCACTTCCTGGCTGCTTAACAAGTTAAAACATCCTAAATGAGGCAGGTTAGTCACTTCCTGGCTGCTTAACAAGTTAAAACATCCTAAACGAGGCAGGTTAGTCACTTACTGGCTGCTTAACAAGTTAAAACATCCTAAACAACATGTTGATCAGTATTTGTTTCACCTCCTCAACATCATCATCCTCCTCCTCTTTCTCGGGTTCCTTTAGTCCATTTGTAGGTTCCTTTAGTGCATTTGTAGGTTCCTTTAGTGCATTTGTAGGCTCTCCATCCACCTCATCAGATTTGCGCTTTTGGCTGTAAAAGATATTTCTTTATTGATCCCATTGGGGGGGAATTCAGGTCATATCAGCATGGGGAGGGGGGGGGGGTAGAGGTATGGGCAGGGTAATTGTAGAAAGACAGACAATAAAATTGTATTCAAATATAGAAATAAAAACAGTAGGGGTGGGACGATACGCATTCGAACCGGTTCGGGGCGTCTGTGTATCGTACGGTTCAGATGACGCGCAAATAAATAAAATTTAATTTGGCGGAGCCGGGAGAGGTGAGCGCTGGCTGCAGGCAGCAGCAGCACTGCAGCCAGGTGCTAGTCAGTTTGTGTAAAAATGGCAAGCACAATATAAATCAATCTTCATTACAACTTTAAAAACATAGCCATTAACATTACATAGGCCTACACACATCTTGCCATAGCGTTAGCAGTTTGTACAACACAACGCACGTTTTAACTATGGTAGCCCCGCTAGCCCGCCAGCTAATACAGTCAACGAAATGTTACCGTGGCTACTAGCTAGCAGAGGAGGAAATGGGAGTCTGAGAGGCGGGGTGTTTAAAGACAATGATAGGAGTTTATTCAACATCCAAGAAGGCTAACATACAACTGTGTTTTACTAAATCCAACCGGGACTATTGCCGCTTTCGTGCTACTTGTTGACGTTATGAACTCCTCCTAACGTTACCGGAGCTGAAGGTGCCACACGCTAAAATGTCCGTGGGGACCCGCCAACCCATAGATAGTTCCAACTCACCGAATTACGTAATCCACCACAGTTGCACTCAATATTTAAATAATGTTAGTCTAAATAAATGTAGACAGATAATGTACGTATTTTAAAAATAGAATGAACAGAGCAGTGTTGTTTTTAAACAGTACAGTGTGTGTGTTAGTTTGATGTATGCTGCCATTTATATCGATGGCCTTCTAATTTGTTTATTTATTTTAAATAACTTGACACTTTTCCCTTTGATAAAAAATCCAGCCATATTCCTTTCATTGTATTTCAAATACTGCACTTTAATTTCAAGCAGAAAACTAACCTTTCCATTAAGAACCGACAATCAGGGAATTTAAACATGGTTGACATTGTTTTTTTGTGTTTATATTAAAGAAAGGAAAGTCTAGTGCTGGCTGAGCATATTGTTTGTTTGCACTAAGTTAATACTTTGACAAATTGTCAGTTCGGTCTTTGTGTACCAAACATTATTTAAGGCTGTAAACACTAAACTTTTTTTATATATATATATATATATATATATATATATAATAAATGAAGCATGTTTAGATTTTTGAGTGTAATTTTTTTTCTTTTTTTTATAAATTATATATCGAACCAAGCCGAAAACCGTGACCCCAAAACCGTGATACGAAACGAACCGTCCATTTTGTGAACCGTCCCACCCCTAATAAACAGTGTAACAAGGGTGCAGATGAGTCTGTATGCTGCATCGGATATATTATAAATAGGCATTATAAAATGTTAATCTGAATGTATACAGGGAACAGGCATGTTTATTCAACAAGGGCTATAAAAACATCCACTAAGAAGTGTTCAGATCCTCTTTGGTAAATGAGGAGCCGGAAGAAAGAAACCTAGAACTGTAAGGTGTGTTGTGTTGTAAGGTGTGTTGTGTTGTAAGGTGTGTTGTGTTGTAAGGTGTGTTGTGTTGTAAGGTGTGTTGTGTTGCACTGTAAGGCGTGTTGTGTTGTAAGGTGTGTTGTGTTGTAAGGTGTGTTGTGTTGTAAGGTGTGTTGTGTTGTAAGGTGTGTTGTGTTGTGTTGTGTTGTAAGGTGTGTTGTAAGGTGTGTTGTGTTGTAAGGTGTGTTGTGTTGTAAGGTGTGTTGTGTTGTAAGGTGTGTTGTGTTGTAAGGTGTGTTGTGTTGTAAGGTGTGTTGTGTTGTAAGGTGTGTTGTGTTGTAAGGTGTGTTGTGTTGTAAGGTGTGTTGTGTTGTAAGGTGTGTTGTGTTGTAAGGTGTGTTGTGTTGTAAGGTGTGTTGTGTTGTAAGGTGTGTTGTGTTGTAAGGTGTGTTGTGTTGTAAGGTGTGTTGTGTTGTAAGGTGTGTTGTAAGGTGTGTTGTAAGGTGTGTTGTGTTGTAAGGTGTGTTGTGTTGTAAGGTGTGTTGTGTTGTAAGGTGTGTTGTAAGGTGTGTTGTAAGGTGTGTTGTGTTGTAAGGTGTGTTGTGTTGTAAGGTGTGTTGTGTTGTAAGGTGTGTTGTGTTGTAAGGTGTGTTGTGTTGTAAGGTGTGTTGTGTTGTAAGGTGTGTTGTGTTGTAAGGTGTGTTGTGTTGTAAGGTGTGTTGTAAGGTGTGTTGTGTTGTAAGGTGTGTTGTGTTGTAAGGTGTGTTGTGTTGTGTTGTAAGGTGTGTTGTGTTGTAAGGTGTGTTGTGTTGTAAGGTGTGTTGTGTTGTAAGGTGTGTTGTGTTGTAAGGTGTGTTGTGTTGTAAGGTGTGTTGTGTTGTAAGGTGTGTTGTGTTGTAAGGTGTGTTGTGTTGTAAGGTGTGTTGTGTTGTAAGGTGTGTTGTGTTGTAAGGCGTGTTGTGTTGTAAGGTGTGTTGTGTTGTGTTGTAAGGTGTGTTGTGTTGTAAGGTGTGTTGTGTTGTGTTGTGTTGTAAGGTGTGTTGTAAGGTGTGTTGTGTTGTAAGGTGTGTTGTGTTGTAAGGTGTGTTGTGTTGTAAGGTGTGTTGTGTTGTAAGGTGTGTTGTGTTGTAAGGTGTGTTGTGTTGTAAGGTGTGTTGTGTTGTAAGGTGTGTTGTGTTGTAAGGTGTGTTGTGTTGTAAGGTGTGTTGTGTTGTGTTGTAAGGTGTGTTGTGTTGTAAGGTGTGTTGTGTTGTAAGGTGTGTTGTGTTGTAAGGTGTGTTGTAAGGTGTGTTGTGTTGTAAGGTGTGTTGTGTTGTAAGGTGTGTTGTGTTGTAAGGTGTGTTGTGTTGTAAGGTGTGTTGTGTTGTAAGGTGTGTTGTGTTGTAAGGTGTGTTGTGTTGTAAGGTGTGTTGTGTTGTAAGGTGTGTTGTGTTGTAAGGTGTGTTGTGTTGTAAGGTGTGTTGTGTTGTAAGGTGTGTTGTGTTGTAAGGTGTGTTGTGTTGTAAGGTGTGTTGTAAGGTGTGTTGTAAGGTGTGTTGTGTTGTAAGGTGTGTTGTGTTGTAAGGTGTGTTGTGTTGTAAGGTGTGTTGTGTTGTAAGGTGTGTTGTGTTGTAAGGCGTGTTGTGTTGTAAGGCGTGTTGTGTTGTAAGGCGTGTTGTGTTGTGTTGTAAGGCGTGTTGTGTTGTAAGGCGTGTTGTGTTGTAAGGTGTGTTGTGTTGTAAGGCGTGTTGTGTTGTAAGGCGTGTTGTGTTGTAAGGTGTGTTGTGTTGTAAGGTGTGTTGTGTTGTAAGGCGTGTTGTGTTGTGTTGTAAGGCGTGTTGTGTTGTAAGGCGTGTTGTGTTGTAAGGTGTGTTGTGTTGTAAGGCGTGTTGTGTTGTGTTGTAAGGCGTGTTGTGTTGTAAGGTGTGTTGTAAGGTGTGTTGTGTTGTAAGGTGTGTTGTAAGGTGTGTTGTGTTGTAAGGTGTGTTGTAAGGTGTGTTGTGTTGTAAGGTGTGTTGTGTTGTAAGGTGTGTTGTAAGGTGTGTTGTGTTGTAAGGTGTGTTGTGTTGTAAGGTGTGTTGTGTTGTAAGGCGTGTTGTGTTGTAAGGTGTGTTGTGTTGTAAGGTGTGTTGTGTTGTGTTGTAAGGTGTGTTGTGTTGTGTTGTAAGGTGTGTTGTGTTGTAAGGTGTGTTGTGTTGTAAGGTGTGTTGTGTTGTAAGGTGTGTTGTGTTGTAAGGTGTGTTGTGTTGTGTTGTAAGGTGTTGTGTTGTAAGGTGTGTTGTGTTGTAAGGCGTGTTGTGTTGTAAGGCGTGTTGTGTTGTAAGGTGTGTTGTGTTGTAAGGTGTGTTGTGTTGTGTTGTAAGGTGTGTTGTGTTGTAAGGTGTGTTGTGTTGTAAGGTGTGTTGTGTTGTGTTGTAAGGTGTGTTGTGTTGTAAGGTGTGTTGTGTTGTAAGGTGTGTTGTGTTGTAAGGTGTGTTGTACTGTAAGGTGTGTTGTGTTGTAAGGTGTGTTGTGTTGTAAGGTGTGTTGTGTTGTAAGGTGTGTTGTGTTGTAAGGTGTGTTGTGTTGTGTTGTAAGGTGTGTTGTGTTGTAAGGTGTGTTGTGTTGTGTTGTAAGGCGTGTTGTGTTGTAAGGCGTGTTGTGTTGTAAGGTGTGTTGTACTGTAAGGTGTGTTGTGTTGTAAGGTGTGTTGTGTTGTAAGGTGTGTTGTAAGGTGTGTTGTAAGGTGTGTTGTGTTGTAAGGTGTGTTGTGTTGTAAGGTGTGTTGTAAGGTGTGTTGTGTTGTAAGGTGTGTTGTAAGGTGTGTTGTGTTGTAAGGTGTGTTGTGTTGTGAGGTGTGTTGTAAGGTGTGTTGTGTTGTAAGGTGTGTTGTAAGGTGTGTTGTGTTGTAAGGTGTGTTGTAAGGTGTGTTGTGTTGTAAGGTGTGTTGCGCTCACACTTTGGCGAACATGGACAAGATGGTGGGCTGTTGTTTCCCAGCATTCCTTGTGACCCTGGCAGGGGATTCTAAAGAGCAACACAAGAAAGGACACGAGTACGTTTAACAAACCATTCCATGTCATGTCATTGGATGCAAGTCTTATAGAGAGGTCAGAGGTCAAACATTCTGCCATAATGTAATCAGATGGGAGCTCCGCCACAGCTTCAGCTCCTCGAGCCACTTCCCTCAAAGAGCTAAAGTCCCAGACGATACTTTCAACTGGTAGAACAAACATCACGCCCCCTGTGCCACATAATGGAGTTAGTCAGTTGATGATTTGTTGGAGAAAATGGCATCAGCGTTTTCCATTCAAATGGCTGCTGCTCCCCTTAAAAATAGGAGCCAACAACTATGGGTTTCATCCAAATGTTGCCCCAAGTCTCGACTACAACCGTGTGAAATCAGATTGTGCACGTCACCCATTAGGAACCGTGTGAAGTCAGATTGTGCACGTCACCCATTAGGAACCGTGTGAAGTCAGATTGTGCATGTGCACGTCACCCATTAGGAACCGTGTGAAGTCAGATTGTGCCCAGTCACCCATTAGGAACCGTGTGAAGTCAGATTGTGCACCGTCACCCATTAGGAATTCAATGTGGCGAGAGTTCCCTCCATTCCAATCCTCTAGCGCCGCCATTTACGATCCTCTGAGCTCGAGGCAGTTTTCCATGATCCATACAGAAGTTGCCGTAACAAGTTTCTTGCCACTAAAACCCAAGATTTCTTTTTTTATGTTGTAGACCATCTAAGAGGTGATATGTTATTTAAATAAATATTAAAACCCAATATTTAGATTTTTTTTTGTCTACTTTTTTCTCCTTTTTTCTGTTATTTTTCTCCCATCCCAATTTACCTCTCGTGCCAATTCGTGTTGTAGACCATCTTAGAGGCGATAAGTTATTTAAATAAATATTGGCTCTACCACCAATTATAAAAAGATCTATATTTTCAGTGACTGCAGAGATTTGACCTCCCTGTTGATAAAGCCCCTGGTGGAGGGTGTGATGGAGGACTTAAAGCCCCTGGTGGAGGGTGTGATGGAGGACTTAAAGCCCCTGGTGGAGGGTGTGAGGGAGGACTTAAAGCCCCTGGTGGAGGGTGTGATGGAGGACTTAAAGCCCCTGGTGGAGGGTGTGTGATGGAGGACTTAAAGCCCCTGGTGGAGGGTGTGATGGAGGACTTAAAGCCCCTGGTGGAGGGTGTGAGGGAGGACTTAAAGCCCCTGGTGGAGGGTGTGAGGGAGGACTTAAAGCCCCTGGTGGAGGGTGTGTGATGGAGGACTTAAAGCCCCTGGTGGAGGGTGTGATGGAGGACTTAAAGCCCCTGGTGGAGGGTGTGAGGGAGGACTTAAAGCCCCTGGTGGAGGGTGTGATGGAGGACTTAAAGCCCCTGGTGGAGGGTGTGAGGGAGGACTTAAAGCCCCTGGTGGAGGGTGTGTGATGGAGGACTTAAAGCCCCTGGTGGAGGGTGTGATGGAGGACTTAAAGCCCCTGGTGGAGGGTGTGTGATGGAGGACTTAAAGCCCCTGGTGGAGGGTGTGTGAGGGAGGACTTAAAGCCCCTGGTGGAGGGTGTGTGATGGAGGACTTAAAGCCCCTGGTGGAGGGTGTGATGGAGGACTTAAAGCCCCTGGTGGAGGGTGTGTGATGGAGGACTTAAAGCCCCTGGTGGAGGGTGTGTGAGGGAGGACTTAAAGCCCCTGGTGGAGGGTGTGATGGAGGACTTAAAGCCCCTGGTGGAGGGTGTGTGATGGAGGACTTAAAGCCCCTGGTGGAGGGTGTGTGATGGAGGACTTAAAGCCCCTGGTGGAGGGTGTGATGGAGGACTTAAAGCCCCTGGTGGAGGGTGTGATGGAGGACTTAAAGCCCCTGGTGGAGGGTGTGATGGAGGACTTAAAGCCCCTGGTGGAGGGTGTGTGATGGAGGACTTAAAGCCCCTGGTGGAGGGTGTGTGATGGAGGACTTAAAGCCCCTGGTGGAGGGTGTGTGATGGAGGACTTAAAGCCCCTGGTGGAGGGTGTGATGGAGGACTTAAAGCCCCTGGTGGAGGGTGTGATGGAGGACTTAAAGCCCCTGGTGGAGGGTGTGTGATGGAGGACTTAAAGCCCCTGGTGGAGGGTGTGTGATGGAGGACTTAAAGCCCCTGGTGGAGGGTGTGTGATGGAGGACTTAAAGCCCCTGGTGGAGGGTGTGATGGAGGACTTAAAGCCCCTGGTGGAGGGTGTGTGATGGAGGACTTAAAGCCCCTGGTGGAGGGTGTGTGATGGAGGACTTAAAGCCCCTGGTGGAGGGTGTGTGATGGAGGACTTAAAGCCCCTGGTGGAGGGTGTGATGGAGGACTTAAAGCCCCTGGTGGAGGGTGTGTGATGGAGGACTTAAAGCCCCTGGTGGAGGGTGTGTGATGGAGGACTTAAAGCCCCTGGTGGAGGGTGTGTGATGGAGGACTTAAAGCCCCTGGTGGAGGGTGTGTGATGGAGGACTTAAAGCCCCTGGTGGAGGGTGTGTGATGGAGGACTTAAAGCCCCTGGTGGAGGGTGTGATGGAGGACTTAAAGCCCCTGGTGGAGGGTGTGTGATGGAGGACTTAAAGCCCCTGGTGGAGGGTGTGTGATGGAGGACTTAAAGCCCCTGGTGGAGGGTGTGTGATGGAGGACTTAAAGGCCCTGGTGGAGGGTGTGATGAGGACTTAAAGCCCCTGGTGGAGGGTGTGATGGAGGACTTAAAGCCCCTGGTGGAGGGTGTGATGGAGGACTTAAAGCCCCTGGTGGAGGGTGTGATGAGGACTTAAAGCCCCTGGTGGAGGGTGTGTGATGGAGGACTTAAAGCCCCTGGTGGAGGGTGTGTGATGGAGGACTTAAAGCCCCTGGTGGAGGGTGTGTGATGGAGGACTTAAAGCCCCTGGTGGAGGGTGTGATGGAGGACTTAAAGCCCCTGGTGGAGGGTGTGATGGAGGACTTAAAGCCCCTGGTGGAGGGTGTGATGAGGACTTAAAGCCCCTGGTGGAGGGTGTGTGATGGAGGACTTAAAGCCCCTGGTGGAGGGTGTGATGGAGGACTTAAAGCCCCTGGTGGAGGGTGTGTGATGGAGGACTTAAAGCCCCTGGTGGAGGGTGTGATGGAGGACTTAAAGCCCCTGGTGGAGGGTGTGTGATGGAAGACTTAAAGCCCCTGGTGGAGGGTGTGATGGAGGACTTAAAGCCCCTGGTGGAGGGTGTGATGGAGGACTTAAAGCCCCTGGTGGAGGGTGTGATGGAGGACCTACTCTTGGACTCGGAGGCCTTGCTCTTGCGGCCTCCCTTGCCTTTGGGAGCCGGGGGAGACTTCATGGGCTCCGCCTCCTGGGTGTCCATGGCCGCCTCCTCCTCCTCCTCATGGGAGCCGTTCGCAGCGAAGCCGTTGCTCTTTCCGTTCTGCTCCGTGCCGTCAACACGCGACCCGTTCTCCAGGCACAGCTCCGTGCCGAGCAGGGCCTGGACTTTGGAGAGGTAGCCCTCCTGGGGGAGGGAGCGGAGAACAGAGGCACGTTACATGGAGGGAGCAGAGAACAGAGACACGTTACATGGAGGGAGCAGAGAACAGAGACACATTACATGGAGGTAGGGAGCAGAGAACAGAGACACATTACATGGAGGGAGCAGAGAACAGAGGCACATTACATGGAGGGAGCAGAGAACAGAGGCACATTACATGGAGGGAGCAGAGAACAGAGGCACATTACATGGAGGGAGCAGAGAACAGAGGCACATTACATGGAGGGAGCAGAGAACAGAGGCACATTACATGGAGGTAGGAGCAGAGAACAGAGGCACATTACATGGAGGTAGGAGCAGAGAACAGAGGCACATTACATGGAGGTAGGAGCAGAGAACAGAGGCTCATTACATGGAGGTAGGAGCAGAGAACAGAGGCTCATTACATGGAGGTAGGAGCAGAGAACAGAGGCACATTACATGGAGGTAGGGAGCAGAGAACAGAGGCACATTACATGGAGGGAGCAGAGAACAGAGGCACATTACATGGAGGGAGCAGAGAACAGAGGCACATTACATGGAGGGAGCAGAGAACAGAGGCACATTACATGGAGGTGTTCCAATTCAGTTTAAACTTGATTTGAACCGGGACAGCACACATTAATGAACATAAAGTAAATGTGTGAGAAGACAGTGTTCGCCAAAGCTCATTTTCAACTGTTGTCCCTGGGCCTGGTGTTAAAAAGCAGCTAAAAAACAAACATATATGGCATACAGGTAATTAACACAATAACTGCCACGCAATATACGCATCCTTAGCAGCTTGACGCCATCACTGTAAACGGTGGGAGTCGCTCACCTTGTTTGCAGGGCTATAACTATTTAAATATTATAGCTATATATGCAATACTATGGCCCATTTGACATTGATTGAAAACTTTATTAACAGATTGCAGAATGGGTACAGTGCAGTACAGCTCAATACATACAATTGTTAAGGGGATGCAGACCAGAGAAAGACTTTCGTCTCGTTTACATCAGGGTCCCCCATTTTCAATTCATCCTAACATATATGACATACATGACATACAGATAGACAGTACTGCTACATCTATACATGCTACATCTATACATTTATGACATACCAGATTTGCAATTACAGTACTGTTTGTGATACAAAAAGAGTCAAAAAAAAAAGAAAAAAAGAGTATATACATTCGACGTAGAAACTGTACATTGGATTGGGTAGGTGGGGGTGGGGGGGGACTGTACATTGGAGGTGGGGGGGGGGTTGGGTAGGAGGGGTGGGTGGGGGACACTACAACTGTACAAACAAAACTGTACATTGGATTATTGACAAGACCATACTTTGTAATTTACTGTACATTGGAGGGAGTTGTGTTCGGACATTTACAGGGGCCAGTTTCGAGTTGCAGTCTCCCTTAGGTGTTTTTTGAGAGTGTTTTTGAAAGTGGGTAGTGATTCACATTCCTTTACAGCTTTGGGTAGGGCGTTCCACATTGATGTGGCATAATTGCGAAACGTGTTTAGTCCCTTGTTTGAGCCGAATCTGGGTTTAACATGATTTGTGGAGCTCCCTCTGGTGTTGTGATCGTGGTATTCACTGACCTTTGGGAAGTATTTTGTCATGTACATGGGTACCTTGGTCGTGTAGTGTATCTTGTAGACCAGGCCCATTGCAAGTTGCTGTACTCTGTTGTCTACTCTAAGCCACCCTAGGTTGTCAAAGTGGGCAGGGGTGAGGTGGGTTCTAGGAGTAAGGTCAAGCAGTAGTCTGACTAGTTTGTTTTGAGATGTTTGTAATTTTGTTTTTAGCGCCTTTGAGGTGCTTTGGTACCATGAGGTGCAAGCATAGTCGTAGTACCCTTGAATGAGTGCTCCTGCTAGAGTCTTCAGGGTATTCTTGTTTACCAGTGAGGAGATCCGGTACAAGAATCGAGTTCGTTTGTTGACTTTTTTTATTACATTGGATGCCATTTTGTCACAGGAAAGATTTGCCTCTAGGATGGAACCCAGGTAGGTAATATCTTCTTTCCTTGTGACAATATTGTCACCCACTGTAACTGAGAAGCCGTCGGTCTTGCTGAGTTTGTTATTGGAACCGAAGAGAATGGACTCTGTTTTGCCCATGTGTAATGATAGTTTGTTATCAGCGAGCCATATGCAGATTTGGCCTAGTTCTGAGCTGAGGGTAGCTATCGTACATCGGATAGCTATCGTTCAATATGTGGAAAAGTAATATTTTTTCCATCCATACATTCCCGTTTTATACCGTGGTGAATAGAAGTATAGTTTTAGAGCGGTCTGGGGTCATTCCTGGAACGCTAGTAATAGGCCGCGACGCATTGGCATTTGGTCCCTATACACGCTACAATAAAAAATTCAAATCCATATGATCTGTATATATTATGTTGCATCATGCATGCAGGGAAGGGGGGGGTCGTTTATGATTAATTGATTGTCAATAACGGCAATCGTTAGTACAACAGCATACGTTGATCAGAGCGATGGCAATGATGGCAATGGACAATCATGCTGAAATTAACGTTATATTCCTCTTACCTCTGGAGACTGCAAAAAGAATATTCCAATTATTTGATTGCCATCTGCTAGATCGTATGTCCATTTGGTCGACGCCATAAGCTCAGGGGCGTCCATTTGGTATGGCAAGGTATGGCACTCGCCATACATTGGCGGCGGCCTGTGAAAAAATTATCTAATTTGCGTGATGCAACGTTGATCTCTGTCATGTTAGACACCCTACCCTACCACCACCCAGCCTGTAGATGGCACTGCCGCGCTGTAGTTGAACGCCAGGTAGAGGTGGTGATGCTCTTTATTTAATAATAAACAACCAAGCGACTGACTACTAACGTTAACGCCGGAGCCTTCGCTGCCTAAACGTTTTCTAAAACCTTGTCTGAATTTCAGGTGGGGTTAAATTAAACAAACTGTATAAACGCCATAATACTGTTGATTCAAATTAATTAAGTCCATGTTATGTTGCGTCAATATACGAACACGTTCTATGTTATTTTAGTGAAGCATGTTTTGATATTGTCAATCATCTCACTTTTACTAGGTGACTAACTCAAATGAGAATATGCCGCCGCCAGAAAGAGAAAAAAAGAAGGGAAATTGATATACGGACGTTTTTTAATCAAAGGGCAGCAGAGACTGACACAGCCTCAGGTAAGGTCTTAATGGCTTAGTTTATAACAGTGCAGTTCAGCATTCAGTAACCCATACATTTTGTGAACGTGTTTTTGATACAACATTCTGTTGAACACGCACCTCAAAACCATACCTAAGGAAAATTGGCTCAATTGCAAGAAAAATAATAGACAGTTATGATATTTCATTCTGCTCAGCATAATATGTATGCAAAATATTGTGGTTCCCTGCTTTAGTCTGTTGACACATTTCTATACTAAATGCTTTTGTAGTCCTGTGTAGCTCAATGGATAGAGCATAACTTGTATAACTACTTACATACTGTATTTGTCTCCTTTGTTCATTAATGTTACCTAAAGTGAATTGTATAGAAACAACTCACCAAAAGTGACTATTGCAGAACAGATTTGACAAAAAAAAGACCCCCCCCCCTCCCTCCGTCTTGCCATACCTTGCCTTTTTGTAACTGAGGGGTACAATTCCCTGACTGTATTGATAAGTATGGTATCATTAAACCACTACCGCTTTATGTACTTTAACTACTGGCCACACAGTACATGATATAGATATGATGAACACTTTCCCACCATGAAACCAAGTCCACACAAATGTATAAATCGAATATTTAATATATAGCAAAGGGTATATACAACGTTCACTTAATGACATTTATGATTTGAATGCACTTGTAAGGCAAATGAGTATTCGTAGGCAAATCAACATTGAATGTCCAATCTCTGGTTACGCAGGAAGCAAGTATACAACCTGGTTCTTTAGGGAACTATAGCGATGGTACTTAAATTATTATAGCTGGATACACTAAAGGGGGTCCCGCTGGTTGTAAGTCAGTAGGGGGGGGGGGGGTTAGGAGAGCCGCCGGCGATATCCCATCTGGCCAACGATTTCTTGGGAGAATTCAGAGTGCTGAACACGGTGCCCACAGAACCTTGGTCCACAGATGAATACCGTTGGGCCCTCTTGTAGACGGTAGCTGCCGGTCCACAACGAAGAGACGTGAGGCGACCTCACTCGGGTTAGAGCGCCGTCTCACCTGGACTCCTCTCGGGGGTAGTTCCAACACTTACCAGTGTTGGCTGTTATCCATGACATAATCAAAGCACCCAAAGCAAGTAGATAATCCAAGCCGTGTAGGGCTCGCCGTCGTCCGGGTAAGGTAATCCAATGTGCAGGTCCACTCGTCCTAGCCCAGAACTCCTCGGATGAAAGCACCACACGTGGTCTGCCCAGCCTGGTTAAGACTCTAGATAACGCGAGGAAACGATGGGGGTACTGCTCACTTTATAACTCTAACCGAACGATGCACCATACATAATAGACTATTATTAACTTAATAGAAATACGTCCCACTCGACGGTATAGTGCCAAACTATGACAATTCAACTATTAATCCACACGATGTCTCAATGCCATTCTGAGGCCAAGTTGACCATACTGCACCACACGTGTATCGTGGGTGAGGCTTAACGTCTTGCCACTAGGTTGGAGGGTAAAGAACTAAGGGACTAAAAGGAAGGTTCTACTTTACTTGCGCCATATATATATGCGCTGTGAACAAATAGTACCATTCGTATTTCGCCAGACGTATTCCTACGTGGAACCGGGGCTAGTAACGACATGTTCGTCGGCACGATTGAACTTGAACCAAGGGGCTTGGCTGCTGGCGCCAAGTTCTTGTCCAATGAGAGAATGAAACTATTATGGGCTGTTAGTAGACTAAAGGGATATTCAGTGTATATGTACAAGGAATATACAAGGGATATCAAACGATATACAAATACTATTAAATATATATCCATAAATAAATATATATATTCGGTTTAATCTGATCCTTCACAACACTTTTACTGAATGGACGCCACTGCATAAGCTCCAAAAGCATAATGATTCTGGCGTCTCGAAGGCGATTCAATGCAATCGAGTGTGTATCTGGATCTACGTTACAAGACGACACCGCCCGGAAGACATTCACTGACGCAGAGTCAAGCTTCCTCCAGAAAGTGCAACATCGGCCGCATACCACCAGGCTGCGTATCGGGCCATTGCGATCTCAAACAGAGTGCCAAACATTCCCACAGCAGGATGAATTATGTGGAAATAGCGAATAAAAGAAATAACGATCATAATAACGAGTACACTCCTTGCTAACCGTCTATCTTTTTATGCTCGCTTATGCCTGTATTTTTTACTGTTGTGAAGCACTTTGAACTGCAACCTCTGTATGAAAAGTGCTATACAAATAAAGTTATTATTATTATTACTCGTTGGCATAATACAATTGGAGGGCTATAACGAGTTAACTAGTTTTTGGCGCAGAAACGGTTAAAAGCACATCATGCAAAATATTTACACCAGACATGTACAGACAATGTGGATGTAAGTGGTCTCCCTCCCTCCCTCCCCAGCAGGTGAGTCTCCCTCCCTCCCTCCCCAGCAGGTGAGTCTCCCTCCCTCCCTCCCCAGCAGGTGAGTCTCCCTCCCCAGCAGGTGGGTCTCCCTCCCTCCCTCCCTCCCCAGCAGGTGAGTCTCCCTCCCTCCCTCCCCAGCAGGTGAGTCTCCCTCCCCAGCAGGTGGGTCTCCCTCCCTCCCTCCCTCCCTCCCCAGCAGGTGGGTCTCCTGGTGGTTTGAGACGTTCCCTCCCTCCCTCCCCAGCAGGTGGGTCTCCCTCCCTCCCCAGCAGGTGGGTCTCCCTCCCTCCCTCCCTCCCTCCCCAGCAGGTGGGTCTCCCTCCCTCCCCAGCAGGTGGGTCTCCCTCCCTCCCCAGCAGGTGGGTCTCCCTCCCTCCCTCCCCAGCAGGTGAGTCTCCCTCTCTCCCTCCCTCCCTCCCTCCCCAGCAGGTGAGTCTCCCTCCCCAGCAGGTGGGTGTCCCTCCCTCCCTCCCTCCCCAGCAGGTGGGTCTCCCTCCCTCCCTCCCTCCCTCCCCAGCAGGTGAGTCTCCCTCCCTCCCCAGCAGGTGGGTCTCCCTCTCTCCCTCCCTCCCTCCCTCCCCAGCAGGTGAGTCTCCCTCCCCAGCAGGTGAATCTCCCTCCCTCCCTCCCCAGCAGGTGGGTCTCCCTCCCTCCCTCCCTCCCCAGCAGGTGGGTGTCCCTCCCTCCCTCCCCAGCAGGTGGGTGTCCCTCCCTCCCTCCCCAGCAGGTGGGTCTCCCTCCCTCCCTCCCTCCCTCCCCAGCAGGTGGGTCTCCCTCCCTCCCTCCCTCCCTCCCCAGCAGGTGGGTGTCCCTCCCTCCCTCCCCAGCAGGTGGGTCTCCCTCCCTCCCCAGCAGGTGGGTCTCCCTCCCTCCCTCCCTCCCTCCCTCCCTCCCCAGCAGGTGGGTGTCCCTCCCTCCCTCCCCAGCAGGTGAGTCTCCCTCCCTCCCTCCCCAGCAGGTGGGTGTCCCTCCCTCCCTCCCTCCCCAGCAGGTGGGTCTCCCTCCCTCCCTCCCTCCCTCCCTCCCTCCCTCCCCAGCAGGTGGGTGTCCCTCCCTCCCTCCCTCCCCAGCAGGTGAGTCTCCCTCCCCAGCAGGTGAGTCTCCCTCCCTCCCTCCCCAGCAGGTGGGTCTCCCTCCCTCCCCAGCAGGTGGTGTCCTGGTGGTTTGAGACGTGGTCAGAAGCTCACCATAGATATCTCCGAGCTCTCCCTCTTCCCCTCCAGGCTGCGGAGCTGCTCCTGGGCCTCAGCGTGGAGGAACTCCCGCACCAACCCCAGCTTCTCCTTCACACGCTCCTGGACGGGGAGTTATAGGAGCATGTCACGTTTTGTTTTTCTAAACCCTTTCACTGCCGCACTACAGAAGGTTAACCCTTTACTATCGCACTACTGACGGTTACCACCAACAGTTACCGTCGGTAGTGTGATAGTAAAGGGTTAACCTTCTGTAGTGCGGCAGTGAAAGGGTTAACCAGGCAGACAAAGGGGGATCCATCCCCAAAGCAGCTTGTTTAAACCAGGGGTTCACAAAGTTTTCAGGCCGCGACCCCCGAAATAACGTGTCAGAGAGCCGTGACCCCCACTATTATAGGAGGTAAAAGAAAATTACTAAAGAATTAAACAATTTTATAAAGGAAAAGTATGGTTGAAACATGCAAACGTTCAAACGCACACACTATTAAATAAGCATTGGAGGCTTTTAACCAGGGACGTTTGAAACGTTTTAAACTGGGGAAATCATTCAGGCCAGGAAATATAGTGCGAAATATAGCCCCAGTTAGGCCACTTTTTAAGCAGGGGGTCTGGGGTCCCCCACCAGGACATTTTGTTACAAAGACTTCATTTCCTGCATTCTGGTGCAGGCATTTTTATTTGTACCCTTTAAATGCCAGTGTTTGTGATGGCATCACAAATTATTGTTAACAGGATAGCATAATGTATGATTAGCAACAACACTGATTTTGATGGATTCAGTTTTTTTGTAATGTCAGATTGAAAAGAATACTCACTCTTACCATAAGGGACTAAATTGTCCTCTTCAAAAACGCCATCAAAATATGACTATATGTTGAAATAATTTACCACTTTTTCTTTCATAAATCTTTTATTCAACTTCAGCCCTGATCATAACACCACATATCCAATTCATTTTTAATTCTAACCCTTTAAATGCCAGTGTGTGTGATGGCATATATTTGCAATATATCAAATGTTTTAATTTTTCTGGGGGGGGGATTATTACAGGCTAGCATGTGTCAATGATTAGCAACACTGATTTTGATGGACTTTTTGTAAGGGTCCCACCTCCACAATTCACATGCGGCTCCCTTTGTGTTTGAGAGAGAGAGAGAGAGAGAGAGAGTTCTCCAACTTGTGAGTTGCAGTGATCTCTGCAACTAGAAACACTGGCCTGGCCTGCTTCTAAGTTCAGTGGCCTGACTGCATTAAAAAATAAAAATAAAAAATTTAAATAAAAATCTTTTTATTTATATAATTTTTTTTCAATCATCTCGCGACCCCCACTTTGGGAACCCCTGGTTTAAACGACCACATCCATGATACCATGGGGCAGATATAGCCAAGATAAGATATTCCTTTATTGAAACGCAGGCTTCATAGCAGCATGGGGAGGGGAAGTACAGGTATGGGCAGAGCAATAGTATAAAGACATAAATATAGGTAATACCATTAGCTGTGAATATAAACGAGAAGGATAAATATAAATATTTCTTTTGTCCTTGATTTATAGTAATGTTTCTTCTTGACTTGTTTAATAAAGAAGACTTGTCCAGCCCATGGGGACAATACCTTGTGATGTCTGTCGGGCTTTACAAATACATGAGAAAAATAAACAAGTGTAAACAATATAATTACCGGTAACTGAATATAGAAATGTGAGGAAACTGTGTAAAGAAGGGTGCAAATGATTGTCTCTATGACCTATTGGTTATATAATAAGTTACAATAAATATAGGGAATCAATTTTAATATGAATGTATACTACGAGTAAAAGTAAACACTACAGTGAGTAGAGTTGTTCCGATACCAGTATCGGAAATGCTGCCGATACTGCCTAAAATGCTGGTATCGGCGAGTACCCTCTAATTCTGCGCTCCGATACCATATGACGTAATTTATCAACAACACTGCGGTCTGCTGAGTGAGCATTATAAAACAAACGTGTTTTTAACCGACGTGAATTAAAGTGTCAATGCCATTTTAACAGCAGATACTTTCGTCCCAACAGAGCGCTGTTGACGGGGAGCTCTGATGGGTTCGCTTGGTGGTGTTATTAGCATTGAACAGCTAACCGAAAGCTAGCGTTAACTAACGTTAAAGTTTTAGCTTTAACGTTACCTTGGCTAAAGTTGGGGCTATTCATAATCCAGCAATAATGGCTGCAGACCTGCAAGCAAAGTACAGCAAGTTGGCAAAGGAGTATTCCAAGTTAAATCACATTTTCACCAGTAACGTTACAGTCTTTCCATCTACCGGTAGCTCATGCTAGCTAACCTAGCTCACGTTAACGTCGTCACTGATCGACCACGTCGCGTACACAATTAATGACATGTTGCGGACAGCCATATCGGTGACAATGTTTAGCTTTTAGTGCCAAATGAGAGTCTGAGGCGGAGTCTCAAAAGAGAATGTTGAATATTTATTGTGCAAAAATCACAACAGAGTCTCTGGTACTACAGTAGTTAACCTAAACGGAGCGTTGTGGAAGCAAGTGCAGCAACAAATAATGTCCGTGTGGAACTAATGTGCCAACAACCTTTCCGTGGTTGAACTCATTGAGATAGTTTTCAATTACTGATACTAATACTAATCTATACAATCACCTGTTGTTGAATAAATACCATTACTTTATAGTTATTACTAAAAAACAGTATATATATAAAACAGTAGCTGTATAAAAAAATAATTAAAACTTTTATAATTTATATAAACATTTTTAATGTATGCACTGGTATCGGATCAGTATCAGTCGATATCGGATCGGGAAGGAAAAGAATGGTATCGGAACATCAGTGAGTATGTACAAAGTTTCCTAACTGGCATCATATACATTATACTAGCATACATAGCTGAAAAACTACCAGTATTGCCCATTGATGGAGCACAGATATATAGTTATCATGAAAAGGAAGAGACTTAAACAAGACTCCGTAGATTAACATTCTACCTCGTCCCACTATGACAGCACCAAACCCACCTCGTCTGAACAGCCCTCCTCGTCCTGCTCCAACACCTGCAGTCTGTGAAAACAAAACATGTCACTTCAAGTGCCGAAGAACTAACCAAGATTAGGATGCGGAGACGATTCATACAAATAAAGCCATGAAGCTAACGCTAAGTGGCTATCCAGCCGTGCTTAAGGTCACAAGCATTGTTGTTACGTTGAAGCAGAGTTTGACAGCAGAGCTAGCAGCCAAACTTCCTCAGTGGCGCCAAATCTCCCATGTGTTTCATCGTAGCTGGAGGACATGCTAACCACAGGACATGCTAACTACAGGACATGCTAACCACAGGACATGCTAACTACAGGACATGCTAACTACAGGACATGCTAACTACAGGACACGCCAACTACAGGACACGCCAACCACAGGACACGCCAACCACAGGACACGCCAACCACAGGACACGCCAACCACAGGACACGCCAACCACAGGACACGCCAACCACAGGACACGCCAACCACAGGACACGCCAACCACAGGACACGCCAACCACAGGACACGCCAACCACAGGACACGCTAACCACAGGACACGCTAACCACAGGACACGCTAACCACAGGACATGCTAACTACAGGACATGCTAACTACAGGACATGCTAACTACAGGACATGCTAACTACAGGACATGCTAACCACAGGACATGCTAACCACAGGACATGCTAACCACAGGACATGCTAACCACAGGACATGCTAACCACAGGACATGCTAACTACAGGACATGTAACCACAGGACATGCTAACTACAGGACATGTAACCACAGGATATGCTAACTACAGGACATGCTAACCACAGGACATGCTAACCACAGGACATGCTAACTACAGGACATGCTAACTACAGGACATGCTAACTACAGGACATGTAACCACAGGACATGTAACCACAGGACATGTAACCACAGGACATGCTAACTACAGGACATGCTAACTACAGGACATGCTAACCACAGGATATGCTGGACATGCTAACTACAGGACATGCTAACCACAGGACATGCTAACTACAGGACATGCTAACTACAGGACTACAGGACATGCCAAATACAGGACATGCTAACTACAGGACATGCTAGGACATGCCAACTACAGGACATGTAACTACAGGACATGCTAACAACAGGACATGCTAACTACAGGACATGCTAACCACAGGACATGCTAACCACAGGACATGCTAACTAAAGGACATGCTAACTACAGGACATGCTAACTACAGGACATGCTAACTACAGGACTACAGGACATGCTAACTACAGAACATGCTAACTACAGGACTACAGGACATGCTAACTACAGGACATGTAACTACAGGACATGCTAACCACAGGACATGTAACTACAGGACATGCTAACTACAGGACATGCTAACTACAGGACATGCTAACGTCAGCTCATATCTCTGCTCAGGTACATGTTGTTTGTTAATACAGTAACTACAGTTAACCGTTGTGTGATAATAACAACAAAGGCAACAGACGGGTTTATTATTCTTCTGTCAACCAGCTGCAGACGTGACGCTCCAACACTAATAACGTTATTATTGTTCTAGTTACTGTACCTCCTGCGCACCTCCTCCGGCAGCGGACACGCGGGGCTCCTGACCGGCAGCATCCTGACGATATCAGCGACTCGAAGTTTATAAAAACGTCTTTTATTAAAAGTGGAAGAAAAACAAACCGTTAAAATCCCGCTCTCTGTTCACAAAGGTGAGGCGCGTGGGTCTCAGTGATGGACGACGCTATATGCGCGCGCAGCCAGGGCGCGCGGGCCGTGTTTTCGCGCGGAAACCCGGGCATGTCGGGCTGAACCATCTCGAGGCTCTGTAGGGGTGAGGGGTGAACATCACGCTGTAATGTTCCGTCTGGGACTCTATCAGATACACTACGGAATATAATGTCACGCTCAGTTTGCATTGTGATCCTCTTCTGTATATATTTATATCCCTCGCCCGATTATCAACATCTCTAAATGTATTAATTAAAAGGGTCTACCCCTTAACTTTGCCAGATGTACTAACTAGGCAGCGGACTGAGCGGATGTCGACGCGGTTGTTTGGCCAATACAGGAAATGGAATCTGTGATTGATTGATTGATTGATTGATTGATTGATTGATTGATTGATTGATTGATTGATTGATTGATTGATTTATTGAAAACTTTATTAACAGATTGCAGAATGGGTACAATACAGTACAGCTCAATACACACAATTGTTAAGGGGATGCAGACCAGAGAAACACTTTCGTCTTGTTTACATCAGGGTCCCCCATTTTCAATTCATCATAACATATATGACATACAGATAGACAGTACTGCTACATCTATACATTATGACATACCAGATTTACAAATACAGTACTGTTTGTGATACAGGGGGTGGGGGGGGGGGGACACTGTACACTGTACATTGGAATATTGACAAGCCATACTTGGTCATTTACTGTACATTGGAGGGGGTTGGGTCAGGACATTTGCAGGAGCCAGTTTCGAATTGCAGTCTCCCGTAGGTGTTTTTTGAGAGTGTTTTTGAAAGTGGGTAGTGATTCACATTCCTTTACAGCTGTGGGTAGGGCGTTCCACATTGATGTGGCATAATTGCGAAACGTGTTTAGTCCCTTGTTTGAGCCGAATCTGGGTTTAACATGATTTGTGGAGCTCCCTCTGGTGTTGTGATCGTGGAATTCACTGACCTTTGGGAAGTATTTTGACATGTACCTGACATGGGTACTTTGGTCGTGTAGTGTATCTTGTAGACCAGGCCCATTGCAAGTTGCTGTACTCTGTCGTCTACTCTAAGCCATCCTAGGTTGTCAAAGTGGGCAGGGGTGAGGTGGGTTCTAGGAGTCAGGTCAAGCAGTAGTCTGACCAGTTAGTTTTGAGATGTTTGTAATTTTGTTTTTAGGGCCTTTGAGGTGCTTTGGTACCATGAGGTGCACGCATAGTCGTAGTACCCTTGAATGAGTGCTCCTGCCAGAGTCTTCAGGGTATTCTTGTTTACCAGAGAGGAGATCCGGTACAAGAATCGAGTTCGTTGGTTGACTTTTTTTTATTACATTGGATGCCATTTTGTCACAGGAAGGATTAGCCTCTAGGATGGAACCCAGGTAGGTAATATCTTCTTTCCTTGTGACAATATTGTCACCCACTGTAACTGAGAAGCCGTCGGTCTTGCTGAGTTTGTTATTTGAACCGAAGAGAATGGACTCTGTTTTGCCCATGTGTAATGATAGTTTGTTAT
The DNA here is from genome assembly GCF_963971535.1 of Notolepis coatsorum. Lineage (NCBI taxonomy): Eukaryota > Metazoa > Chordata > Actinopteri > Aulopiformes > Paralepididae > Notolepis > Notolepis coatsorum. The sequence continues at coordinate 483,025 of NC_140178.1, forward strand.
CAGCGAGCCATATGCAGATTTTGCCTAGTTCCGAGCTGAGGGTTTTTTCAACCTGTAACTTGTTCTTGTCAGAGACCAGCAGGGCTGAGTCGTCCGCAAACAGGAACAAGTTGCAGTCACAAGCTGACGACATGTCATTTGCATAATTTAGGAACAGTAGCGGTCCTAGTATGCTTCCTTGTGGAACACCACAGCTCACTGTGAGGGGGGGGGATAGGGTACCGTTTACCTCCACCATCTGTTCTCTCCCCTCCAGGTAGGATTGCATCCAGCTCACTGATAGACTATCAAAACCAATTGCTTTTAGCTTGTCAATCAGAATGGAGTGATTGACAGTGTCGAAGGCCTTTTGTAGGTCCAGCATGAACATGCCGCAGTACTGCTACATCTATACATTTATGACATTTGACATACCAGATTTACAAATACAGTACTGTTTGTGATACAAGAAGAGTCTAAAAAAGATTTGACGAAGAAACTGTACATTGGAATCTGTCGAGGGAGAGATTTCACTTTAATTAATATGATTAAATGGTAATATATGTTTTTATACTTTATGTTATACGGATGAAAGTGTGTCTTTGCATTTAACAAGACGCACATAGTTGGTGGGGGCGGAGGGATGGGAGGGGGTATTTATCACTGACACATGCCTTCTCTATTTGAACGACCACATCAAACAAGAGGTGGAATGAATGAATGAAAACTTTATTTAACAGATTGCAGAATGGGTACAATACAGTACGGCTCAATACATACAATTGTTAAGGGGATGCAGATCTGAGAAAGACGTTTGTCTTGTTTCCATCAGGGTCCCCCATTTTCAATTCATATAGACATTTATGACATACACAACATACATGACATTTATGGCATAGGGGCATATAGGTATTTAGTACTGATACATTTCAAATCAAATCAAATCAAATTTATTTATAGGGCCCGACAACACACGTTAATGTCCCCATGGGCCGTACAGGTCTTCTTTAAACAAGTCAAGAAGACAACATAACAATAAGTCAAGAACAGAACAAGAATACCATAGGGTCCAAACATTTTTTAGATGAATGCAAATAAATGAAAGAATGCAAGCACTCCCAGACATACCCCACGCGAAGGTAAGGAAAAACTCACTAAAACCTAACAATAGGGAAAAAAGCTCCACAGGCAATGTGGAGGAGAGAAACCTTAGAAGGGCCGTTCAAGGGGGGATCTCCCTTCTTAGATGTCGGTGATAGTAGTGTTGCAGACGGACAGTTGGTAAGCATGCACTCATGTGTGTGGTGAAACACAGATGAGTGCATGCAATAGCAACTGTACATTTTGAAAAATTAAAGATAGAGTTGATAGCGGATCTATTTGAAGCACAGGGGCGGCGCAAGAGGGTCACGTCCTCCCCGTCTTAGTCACGGGACATTCAACACTCCGGTCGTTGCTCAGGGACAGCCGGAGACAGGGGGAAGGGGGGGTGGCACAGAGAGGGTCGCGAACTCCCCGACATCATCGCGGGACATCCGGCACTCCGGTCACCACTACGAAACCTCCGAAGACAGGGGGGCACGCAGAGGGGGTCGCAATCTCCCGGCCTTCGTCACGGGACGTCCAACACTCCGGTCAACACTCCAGGACAGCAAGTCATAGGAAGACAGGGAGACGGGACAGGCGTTAGACAGCTCATGAGATTGTAGTAGGCGGACATAGCAATAGATACAAGTGGTAGGCATATATGTGAATGGAGTAGATATATGAAGTAAGCGTATTATGTGAATAGAATAGAAGTACTTAACCCAGCAATGAAACCGCGTTGACTGTTAATCTGTTAACAGTCTGTTAATCAGTTGACAGGACCACGGACAGACGGCGGTGAATAACTGATCCAATGCCTCGGAGGTGCATGTAGAGCAGTCACTACAAGCTTGGCCAAGACCCCGAGGCATCCATCACCTTGGTCAGCGCCAGGAGACGGGTACTCAGAGAGAAGGGGGAGAGGGACATTTGTGACATAAACGGTATTCAAATATACAGTACTGTTACCCCTAGATCCTGACAGAGTATATACATATGATGGGGAGGGGACTGTACATTAGGAGGGGGTGGGTGGGTGGGAGAGAAATATACATACGGTGGGGAGGGAATATATACATGCGGTGGGGAGGAGACTGTCTATTAGGAGGTGGTGGGGGTTTTGGGCATTTACGGTGGCCAGTTTCGAATTGCAGCCTCCCGTAGGTGCTCTTTAAGAGCGGTTTTGAATGTGGGCAGGGATTCACATTCCTTTACAGCTTTGGGTAGGGCGTTCCACATTGTTGTGGCATAATTGCGAAACGTGTTTAGTCCCTTGTTTGATCCGAATCTGGGTTTAACATGATTTGTTGAGCTTCCTCTGGTGTAGTGGTTGTGGTATTCACTGACCTTTGGGAAGTATTTTGACATGTACATGGGCACCCCGGTCGTATAGTGTATCTTGTAGACCAGGCCCATTGCAAGTTGCTGTACTCTGTCGTCTACTCTAAGCCATCCTAGGTTGTCAAAGTGGGCAGGGGTGAGGTGGGTTCTGGGGTTCAGGTCAAGTAGTAGTCTGACCAGTTTGTTTTGTGATGTTTGTAATTTTGTTTTAAGCGCCTTTGAGGTGCTTTGGTACCATGAGGTGCATGCATAGTCATAGTACCCTTGAATGAGTGCTCCTGCCAGAGTCTTCAGGGTATTCTTGTTTACCAGAGAGGAGATCCGGTACAAGAATCTAGTTCGTTGGTTGACTTTTTTTATTACATTGGATGCCATTTTGTCACAGGAAAGATTAGCCTCTAGGATGGAACCCAGGTAGGTAATTTCATCTTTCCTTGTGACAATATTGTCACCCACTGTAACTGAGAAGCCGTCGGTCTTGCTGAGTTTGTTATTTGAACCGAAGAGAATGGACTCTGTTTTGCCCATGTGTAATGATAGTTTGTTATCAGCGATAACATTGATTGATTGATTGATTGGTTGATTGATTGATTGGCAACTTTATTTAACAGATTGCAGAATGGGTACAATACAGTACAGCTCAATACAGACAATTGTTAAGGGGATGCAGACCAGAGAAAGACTTTCGTCTTGTTTACATCAGGGTCCCCCATTTTCAATTCATCATGACATTTATGACATACACAACATACAGATATATATCTTGACATTTATGACATACATGACATACAGATACAGGTATACAGTACTGTTACATTTGTGACATACAAGATATGCAAATATACAGTACTATTAAACAGAGATCCTAACAGAAAATATATACATACGAGGGGGAAGAAACTGTAGATTGGAGGGGGTTGGGTGGGGGGGGGTTGGAAATTTACACGGGCCAGTTTCTAATAGCAGCCTCCCGTAGGTGCTCTTTGAGAGCGGTTTTGAATGTGGGTAGTGATTCACATTCTTTTACAGCTGTGGGTAGGGCGTTCCACATTGATGTGGCATAATTGCGAAACGTGTTTAGTCCCTTGTTTAAGCCGAACTGTTGTGGAACTCCCTCTGGTATTTGTATTTTGTATTTATTTATTAACACAGTTAAACAAAAGTAAAAAAAATAAACATAATAAGTTATAATCATATTGAGGCTTATCGAGAACTTCCCCTGTTTTGTAAAATCAAACATACAAAAATTCAAAAATATACATGTTATAAAATACCGTGCTGTATTGCACCCATTCTTCAATCTGTTAAATAAAGTTTTCATTCATTCATTCATTCATGCTGTTGCCCGCGGTGTGGGAGACCCGGGTTCGAAGTTTAAGGTGATGATGTCACAACCGTTACACAGTATATGGTAAGAATAAATATATATATATATGGTATATACAGCATTATTGTACATACTATCATACAGAGTTATATGGGTTATATGCAGGTGTATAAGTAAGTATATAGAAGGATTATACACACAGGTATGTTATTCAGACAGATATGAATATATATGCCGTAAATATAAATGTATATATACATGAGAGATGCTCTAAGAAACCGTTATATATACAATATATGTTAATTAATGGAATAAAACAGTTAGCAGAGAAATGGGCAGTTTTGGGTTTTCATGATGCCAGGTACCCAGGTGGGGTATCTCCCGGGCCTTTCTGTGTGGAGTTTGCATGTTCTCCCCGTGCTCGCAAGGGTTTCCCCCCTGATAACATAAAACCCAACGGAAAAAACATGCACAACAACAGATCGCTAACGCTGTGGCGTCCTTGACGAAGACGGACAGCAGCACTTGGATTGGTCCCCTGGCGCGGCTCACGTTGACGCCTGTCTGCTCCAGGCTGCCCTTGGGGGGGAAGGACGACGGGATGGGTTAATCGCAGATACGAATCGCATGCATGCCGATTGATGACCTCTGAGCAGGTCCTAAATTAATTAGTTTTGTTATCCAGTGAGATGTTAACTTAACATAAGTTGTTATGTTATTATTATACATGTATTTGTAAGTTCAGTCTTGTCTTTTTGGTTTATCAAAATGTTCTTACAGAACAGATGGCAAAACAGAGAAACGGATCTTGTGTTATAACTTAAGAATGATCCTATCAGACAATTTGACCGTTATGGAGTGTGGTATAACTGATATGGTATATATGGAGTGTGGTATAACTGATATGGTATATATGGAGTAGTGTGGTATATCTGATATGGTATATATGGAGTAGTGTGGTATAACTGATATGGTATATATGGAGTAGTGTGGTATAACTGATATGGTATATATGGAGTAGTGTGGTATAACTGATATGGTATATATGGAGTAGTGTGGTATAACTGATTTGACCGTTATGGGGGGTCGTGTAACTGATTCGGCCTGCAGTCTCCTCACAAAGGCAGAGTGAGGCTCTAAGACTGTGCCCAATGTCATTACTTTGAAAACGTTGACACTGATAATAAAATCAGAAACATGGTAATTCCATTATCAATCTACAGGTCTGTATACCTGTATCACTGTACACATTAATACTACAACTCTGTACATACAACTGATTAGCACTATACTCAGTAGTACTCATTTATATTATTTTATATCCAGTTTAATCACCTGTACATTGTATATTACTATTTACTGTTACATTGTCACTCTGGTTGGACTCCAAACTTCTTTTCGTTGTACTGTATTTGTGCCGTATAATGACAATCAATTTGAATACATTTGAGAGGAATTCATTAGTTATATGTATACTTGACCACCACCAGGTGGCACTACATCACTATTAAAGAGTGTCTGAAACCTGAAGTCTGTGTCTTTGACTATTTATTTCACAACATCTGGTTAACATCAAGCTATAGCGCCTGACCTCCACCCAGTGGCTCATCTGGTCTGGAGCTCAGTCCTCTGTCCATCCTTCCCCACCAGCTCCTCACAGTCATCTCCAAAATATCATCTACTCTTTTCATAAAGTTGATCCTCAAACGGACCCCTCTCCCTATGCTATGTCTAGTGTAACCTGTGTGTGTGGGTGTTGTATGATATATAGCCAAATGTACTTGTATTATCTCTATTATCTATTCTATAGTTGTCATTTGAAAGGCTCACATAGGATAAGCCTATTTTAAGTGGGTCTTTACTTTTTTTAAGTGCACATGCACTATGTTTATTTGTCTATTTACCCACGGACGCTTGTCAACGCTCTGCTTAAGACCCTTCGACGTGAAGATGCTCACGCCGGCCTGCGACAGAAGGTATGAGGCTCCTAGAGCGTCCTCCGTGTGCTCAGAGCGTCCTCTGTGTGCACAACTTCACCTACAGCCTTCTGAGTGTGATGACGTCACTTCCTGGCTGCGGCCCTCTGATGTCACTTCCTGTGGCCCGCTGGGAAACACTTGGCAGGCTTCCCGGCAGCGCGGCGGCCTCCCGGGGCTCTGATGCAGCCGGCGCTCCCTCCCAGAATCCTGGCCGTCTGACAGCAGCCGAGGCCAGATCTGTCAGCCGCTCCCAGTTTCTCCAGAGCCAAGAGCCCCCCCCACCCCCCCTCTCCAAGAGCCCCCCCCCCCTCCCAGGGCCCCCCACCCCACCCCCCCTCTCCAAGAGCCCCCCCCCCCTCCCAGGGCCCCCCCCTCTCCCAGGGCCCTTCCTCCCGCTGCTTCCAGACAAACCAACTCATAAATAGCCGTTCCTCACCAGCACCACACCCATGTCCAACCCCCCCCCCCCCTCCCCTCCCCCCACCAGAACCCTCTCTCTCTCCACTCAAACATAGGCTCAGATTTAGGGGGGGGGGGCTGCAGGGGACAATGTGCAATTAATTGTAAATTTGTATACTGTAATTTTATACAGCAATTTGATTCTATTTGACTTAATACTGTGCAATAGTGCTCACCGTTTATTTGTTTATTCCATCGGAACTTTTTACTTCAGCGCTGACCTTCATTGTTTTGTTTGTTGTATTGATTGTCCTTTTTTACTGAGCTGCTACTGGATACATGCATCTCCCCAAGGGGATCAATAAAGTATCTATCTATCTATCTATCTATCTATCTATCTATCTATCTATCTATCTATCTATCTATCTATCTATCTATCTATCTATCTATCTATCTATCTATCTATCTATCTATCTATCTATCTATCTATCTATCTATCTATCTATCTATCTATCTATCTATCTATCTATCTATCTATCTATCTATCTATCTATCTATCTATCTATCTATATTGAAAAGAGGTAAATCTGTACCCCTCAAAGAAATATAGCGAACACGAAAGACAAGCCCGTCCCTAAGAGTTCTTGTGATTTCTTGTGATTTTGACTCCAGATTTGTTGTTGATATGTACATCTCTTCTTGTCTTCACTTCAAACACTTTAAACACTTTTTACAGTTTTTCTCAATTGCTTTGGTGCATTTCTCTGATCAGAATTAAAGTTATTATAACTGTTAGTGCATTTCTCAAAACAATTAGTACAAACTGCTAAACCTAGTTGATAACCTGCAGAAGCGTATCACTTGCTCAAAATGGATAGTTCATTCCTCAAAAGCAAGTATTCATGTCAATGAAAGTGTCACTGTCATCAAAATGAAAAGTCCTGACACCATTGTTTATGAACAAGATAGTCAAATGGCTTTGCCATGTTTTCGTTATGACAGATCACTCTGTAAGTGTTTTCCAATGCAAAAAAGTCAGATCTTGGTGACACTACCTGAAAATGCTCAAGACAGCCCTAAACACTATTTGCACAGCCATTTGACATCTACAGTTACACATTACTGTACACACTGTACACATTGTAATATTCCCCCCTTGTTGGTCTGGGACATCAATGGTTGCTCTCTGTCCAATGTGATTTCTTCCACGCGGTCTACCTTTTGCCAGATTGAAACCGGCCTCATCAACGTATATGAATGTGTGCAGCGGTTCCCTGGTACACGCTTTATCCCAGAAGAGAGAGAGAGAAAAACTATAAACTTTTCCTGTGTAACATAATGCATTTTGGACAACATATTGTACAGTATGAACTGTCATGTAAGTGTACTGCATGGCACTACACAAAGTAACCAGTTTACAGCAATGAACATTAGAGTATGCATAGAACACATAAATGTTTTACTTGTACATACTGGTGGCGGATCTCCTTCACTCTGTCGCTGTTCCGGTCAAATGGCACATTGTACTACAATTGTTTCATGCGCATTTAATTTCCCCTGAGCTCTCTGTCAATTGTAGCGATTGAAACAGATTCAATATTCCAAAGATATTGTCATCCTCTATAACTGTGCTTTGTAGCTCTCTCAACCTTATGGCATTGTTTGCAATCACCATTGCACAAATGGCTTCCTCTTGTTGCGGAGTAAAAAGGGGCCCTCTTCCACCTCTGTGAGGTTGTCTTGCAATCCTATGTGGTGCAGAGTAAAATTACAGTAATGTACAGCAAACATGAGATATACTGCTTTACAGTAACCCATATTATTGTAGTGTACAATAACAGTGCTTCCCACTTGTAAAATGCTGCAGTACAGTACCATACTGTAAATATGGCAAATCTTTACTGTAACATTACTTTACACTACAATACAGTAAATCTGTGCTGCAGTAAAGCTGTCTAAATGTAAAATGTAAAAAGTGACAAGTTCTTGTCCCACTGCAAGCTTCATGTATGACACAATGGCAGTAGTGCAGTGCAGATTGTTTAGTGCTGAATTACTGTCCAGTATACACACCTGCTCTCCCGACTAAATGTTTGAATACAGTAATTTTATTTACAGTGGTTCTCTCAACATTTGGCTGCACCCTTCGACCAGCCTCAGCCATTGTGAGGCTGTGATTGACAGATTTTGACAACTAGTTCAAAATTTTTGTATGTAATGACTCAAGCAATGAAATGTGGACTATTAGTTTTATAGGGAATGACTATTCAGCAGTCATAAGTTTAGTTAATTTTGACTGACATGACATAAGCAAATGATAATGTCATAAAACAGCAGATAATTGTATGAAAGCAATTGATGCATGTACAAAAGCATTTGCAATTTGTTCGGAGGAATGAGAAACTGCTACTATGATGTGCACAAATTATAAAATGTTGTGGAGGTTGAACTACCAGTTATGAGAACTTTAATTCTGATCAGAGAAATGCACCAAAGCAATTGAGAAAAACTGTAACACTATATTTTATCTATTTAAAATAGATAAACGACTTGCACTACATCTCTTACCTCGTTTTTGTATTTTAGATTGTATATTTTGTATAGTGTTTGGTGTTTATTCTTTTAACTGTTTTACTGTATGAAGCACAATCTCAGGAGGCTCGTGAACCAAGCATTTCACTGTAATGTACTTTATATGCGACAAATAAAACAAAACTTGAACTTGATTTAGAAAAAAACGACCCAAAACACCTGTGATGTGTTTTGAATGTGCAGAAACAATACAGGAGAATAAATATTTGAAAGCAATACAGAATGCCTGAGAGCCTTACTGCATTATATTCCATTATATTTGTGTCTGAATAAATCCCACCATAAATGGATACAGAAAAGGCACAAATTATTGCATAAAAGTACACCAGAATGCAGGAAATGAACATGTCCAGGGGGAGGACCCACAGACCACCCGTTAAAGCCCCCCCCCCCCCCCCCCCCCCCCCCCCCCCCCCACCGCATGTTGAAACCTACCCACGCCCTTGCCTTGAAGCAAATGAACAATTTAGTTCGGTTCGAGGACGATGATTAATGGGGGGAGCATTTGCATACGGCCTCAGAGCTTTTCATGTTGAAGCTCATGTTTTTCTCTACGTTGTTGGAGCACGTCTGGATTAAACTACTTTTTGATGACGTCACACGTGATCAGATGAAGCCTCCAGCAGCACTGAGACAAGACCTTTATAGTCCTGCAGCACTGAGACCTTTATAGTCCTGCAGCACTGAGACAAGACCTTTATAGTCCTGCAGCACTGAGACAAGACCTTTATAGTCCTGCAGCACTGAGGCAAGACCTTTATAGTCCTGCAGCACTGAGACAAGACCTTTATAGTCCAGCAGCACTGAGACAAGACCTTTATAGTCCAGCAGCACTGAGACAAGACCTTTATAGTCCTGCAGCACTGAGACAAGACCTTTATAGTCCAGCAGCACTGAGACAAGACCTTTATAGTCCTGCAGCACTGAGACAAGACCTTTATAGTCCTGCAGCACTGAGACAAGACCTTTATAGTCCTGCAGCACTGAGACAAGACCTTTATAGTCCTGCAGCACTGAGACAAGACCTTTATAGTCCTGCAGCAGTGAGACAAGACCTTTATAGTCCAGCAGCAGTGAGACAAGACCTTTATAGTCCAGCAGCACTGAGACAAGACCTTTATAGTCCAGCAGCACTGAGACAAGACCTTTATAGTCCAGCAGCACTGAGACAAGACCTTTATAGTCCTGCAGCACTGAGGCAAGACCTTTATAGTCCTGCAGCACTGAGACAAGACCTTTATAGTCCAGCAGCACTGAGACAAGACCTTTATAGTCCAGCAGCACTGAGACAAGACCTTTATAGTCCTGCAGCACTGAGACAAGACCTTTATAGTCCAGCAGCACTGAGACAAGACCTTTATAGTCCTGCAGCACTGAGACAAGACCTTTATAGTCCTGCAGCACTGAGACAAGACCTTTATAGTCCTGCAGCACTGAGACAAGACCTTTATAGTCCTGCAGCACTGAGACAAGACCTTTATAGTCCTGCAGCACTGAGACAAGACCTTTATAGTCCTGCAGCACTGAGACAAGACCTTTATAGTCCTACAGCACTGAGACAAGACCTTTATAGTCCAGCAGCACTGAGACAAGACCTTTATAGTCCAGCAGCACTGAGACAAGACCTTTATAGTCCAGCAGCACTGAGACAAGACCTTTATAGTCCAGCAGCACTGAGACAAGACCTTTATAGTCCTGCAGCACTGAGGCAAGACCTTTATAGTCCTGCAGCACTGAGACAAGACCTTTATAGTCCAGCAGCACTGAGACAAGACCTTTATAGTCCTGCAGCACTGAGACAAGACCTTTATAGTCCTGCAGCACTGAGACAAGACCTTTATAGTCCTGCAGCACTGAGACAAGACCTTTATAGTCCTGCAGCACTGAGACAAGACCTTTATAGTCCTGCAGCACTGAGACAAGACCTTTATAGTCCTGCAGCACTGAGACAAGACCTTTATAGTCCAGCAGCACTGAGACAAGACCTTTATAGTCCAGCAGCACTGAGACAAGACCTTTATAGTCCTGCAGCACTGAGACAAGACCTTTATAGTCCTGCAGCACTGAGACAAGACCTTTATAGTCCTGCACTGAGACAAGACCTTTATAGTCCTGCAGCACTGAGACAAGACCTTTATAGTCCAGCAGCACTGAGGCAAGACCTTTATAGTCCTGCAGCACTGAGACAAGACCTTTATAGTCCAGCAGCACTGAGACAAGACCTTTATAGTCCAGCAGCACTGAGACAAGACCTTTATAGTTCTGCAGCACTGAGACAAGACCTTTATAGTCCAGCAGCACTGAGACAAGACCTTTATAGTCCTGCAGCACTGAGACAAGACCTTTATAGTCCTGCAGCACTGAGACAAGACCTTTATAGTCCTGCAGCACTGAGACAAGACCTTTATAGTCCAGCAGCACTGAGACAAGACCTTTATAGTCCAGCAGCACTGAGACAAGACCTTTATAGTCCAGCAGCACTGAGACAAGACCTTTATAGTCCAGCAGCACTGAGACAAGACCTTTATAGTCCAGCAGCACTGAGACAAGACCTTTATAGTCCTGCAGCACTGAGACAAGACCTTTATAGTCCTGCAGCACTGAGACAAGACCTTTATAGTCCTGCACTGAGACAAGACCTTTATAGTCCTGCAGCACTGAGACAAGACCTTTATAGTCCAGCAGCACTGAGACAAGACCTTTATAGTCCTGCACTGAGACAAGACCTTTATAGTCCTGCAGCACTGAGACAAGACCTTTATAGTCCAGCAGCACTGAGACAAGACCTTTATAGTCCTGCAGCACTGAGGCAAGACCTTTATAGTCCAGCAGCACTGAGACAAGACCTTTATAGTCCAGCAGCACTGAGACAAGACCTTTATAGTCCTGCAGCACTGAGACAAGACCTTTATAGTCCAGCAGCACTGAGACAAGACCTTTATAGTCCTGCAGCACTGAGACAAGACCTTTATAGTCCTGCAGCACTGAGACAAGACCTTTATAGTCCAGCAGCACTGAGACAAGACCTTTATAGTCCTGCAGCACTGAGACAAGACCTTTATAGTCCAGCAGCACTGAGACAAGACCTTTATAGTCCTGCACTGAGACAAGACCTTTATAGTCCAGCAGCACTGAGACAAGACCTTTATAGTCCTGCAGCACTGAGACAAGACCTTTATAGTCCAGCAGCACTGAGGCAAGACCTTTATAGTCCAGCAGCACTGAGACAAGACCTTTATAGTCCTGCAGCACTGAGACAAGACCTTTATAGTCCAGCAGCACTGAGACCTTTATAGTCCTGCAGCACTGAGACAAGACCTTTATAGTCCAGCAGCACTGAGACCTTTATAGTCCTGCAGCACTGAGACAAGACCTTTATAGTCCAGCAGCACTGAGACAAGACCTTTATAGTCCTGCAGCACTGAGACAAGACCTTTATAGTCCTGCAGCACTGAGACAAGACCTTTATAGTCCTGCAGCACTGAGACAAGACCTTTATAGTCCTGCACTGAGACAAGACCTTTATAGTCCTGCAGCACTGAGACAAGACCTTTATAGTCCAGCAGCACTGAGACAAGACCTTTATAGTCCTGCACTGAGACAAGACCTTTATAGTCCTGCAGCACTGAGACAAGACCTTTATAGTCCAGCAGCACTGAGACAAGACCTTTATAGTCCTGCAGCACTGAGGCAAGACCTTTATAGTCCAGCAGCACTGAGACAAGACCTTTATAGTCCAGCAGCACTGAGACAAGACCTTTATAGTCCAGCAGCACTGAGACAAGACCTTTATAGTCCTGCAGCACTGAGACAAGACCTTTATAGTCCAGCAGCACTGAGACAAGACCTTTATAGTCCTGCAGCACTGAGACAAGACCTTTATAGTCCTGCAGCACTGAGACAAGACCTTTATAGTCCAGCAGCACTGAGACAAGACCTTTATAGTCCTGCAGCACTGAGACAAGACCTTTATAGTCCAGCAGCACTGAGGCAAGACCTTTATAGTCCAGCAGCACTGAGACAAGACCTTTATAGTCCTGCAGCACTGAGACAAGACCTTTATAGTCCAGCAGCACTGAGACCTTTATAGTCCTGCAGCACTGAGACAAGACCTTTATAGTCCAGCAGCACTGAGACCTTTATAGTCCTGCAGCACTGAGACAAGACCTTTATAGTCCAGCAGCACTGAGACAAGACCTTTATAGTCCTGCAGCACTGAGACAAGACCTTTATAGTCCTGCAGCACTGAGACAAGACCTTTATAGTCCTGCAGCACTGAGACAAGACCTTTATAGTCCTGCAGCACTGAGACAAGACCTTTATAGTCCAGCAGCACTGAGGCAATACCTTTATAGTCCAGCAGCACTGAGACAAGACCTTTATAGTCCTGCAGCACTGAGACAAGACCTTTATAGTCCTGCAGCACTGAGACAAGACCTTTATAGTCCTGCAGCACTGAGGCAAGACCTTTATAGTCCAGCAGCACTGAGACAAGACCTTTATAGTCCTGCAGCTCTGAGACAAGACCTTTATAGTCCTGCAGCACTGAGACAAGACCTTTATAGTCCTGCAGCACTGAGGCAAGACCTTTATAGTCCAGCAGCACTGAGACAAGACCTTTATAGTCCTGCAGCACTGAGACAAGACCTTTATAGTCCTGCAGCACTGAGACAAGACCTTTATAGTCCAGCAGCACTGAGACCTTTATAGTCCTGCAGCACTGAGACAAGACCTTTATAGTCCAGCAGCACTGAGACCTTTATAGTCCTGCAGCACTGAGACAAGACCTTTATAGTCCAGCAGCACTGAGACAAGACCTTTATAGTCCTGCAGCACTGAGACAAGACCTTTATAGTCCTGCAGCACTGAGACAAGACCTTTATAGTCCTGCAGCACTGAGACAAGACCTTTATAGTCCTGCAGCACTGAGACAAGACCTTTATAGTCCAGCAGCACTGAGGCAAGACCTTTATAGTCCAGCAGCACTGAGACAAGACCTTTATAGTCCTGCAGCACTGAGACAAGACCTTTATAGTCCTGCAGCACTGAGACAAGACCTTTATAGTCCAGCAGCACTGAGGCAAGACCTTTATAGTCCTGCAGCACTGAGACAATACCTTTATAGTCCTGCAGCTCTGAGACAAGACCTTTATAGTCCTGCAGCACTGAGACAAGACCTTTATAGTCCTGCAGCACTGAGGCAAGACCTTTATAGTCCAGCAGCACTGAGACAAGACCTTTATAGTCCTGCAGCACTGAGACAAGACCTTTATAGTCCAGCAGCACTGAGACAAGACCTTTATAGTCCTGCAGCACTGAGACAAGACCTTTATAGTCCAGCAGCACTGAGGCAAGACCTTTATAGTCCAGCAGCACTGAGACAAGACCTTTATAGTCCAGCACTGAGACAATACCTTTATAGTCCAGCAGCACTGAGACAAGACCTTTATAGTCCTGCAGCACTGAGACAAGACCTTTATAGTCCTGCACTGAGACAAGACCTTTATAGTCCTGCACTGAGACAAGACCTTTATAGTCCTGCACTGAGACAAGACCTTTATAGTCCAGCAGCACTGAGACAAGACCTTTATAGTCCAGCAGCACTGAGACAAGACCTTTAGTCCAGCAGCACTGAGACAAGACCTTTATAGTCCTGCAGCACTGAGACAAGACCTTTATAGTCCTGCAGCACTGAGACAAGACCTTTATAGTCCTGCACTGAGACAAGACCTTTATAGTCCAGCAGCACTGAGACAAGACCTTTATAGTCCTGCAGCACTGAGACAAGACCTTTATAGTCCTGCAGCACTGAGACAATACCTTTATAGTCCTGCAGCACTGAGACAAGACCTTTATAGTCCTGCAGCACTGAGGCAAGACCGTTATAGTCCTGCAGCACTGAGACAAGACCTTTATAGTCCAGCAGCACTGAGACAAGACCTTTATAGTCCTGCAGCACTGAGACAAGACCTTTATAGTCCAGCAGCACTGAGACAAGACCTTTATAGTCCTGCAGCACTGAGACAAGACCTTTATAGTCCAGCAGCACTGAGACAATACCTTTATAGTCCTGCAGCACTGAGACAATACCTTTATAGTCCTGCAGCACTGAGACAAGACCTTTATAGTCCTGCAGCACTGAGACAAGACCTTTATAGTCCTGCAGCACTGAGACAAGACCTTTATAGTCCAGCAGCACTGAGACAAGACCTTTATAGTCCAGCAGCACTGAGACAATACCTTTATAGTCCTGCAGCACTGAGACAATACCTTTATAGTCCTGCAGCACTGAGACAAGACCTTTATAGTCCAGCAGCACTGAGACAAGACCTTTATAGTCCTGCAGCACTGAGACAAGACCTTTATAGTCCAGCAGCACTGAGACAAGACCTTTATAGTCCTGCAGCACTGAGACAAGACCTTTATAGTCCAGCAGCACTGAGACAATACCTTTATAGTCCTGCAGCACTGAGACAATACCTTTATAGTCCTGCAGCACTGAGACAAGACCTTTATAGTCCAGCAGCACTGAGACAAGACCTTTATAGTCCAGCAGCACTGAGACAATACCTTTATAGTCCTGCAGCACTGAGACAATACCTTTATAGTCCTGCAGCACTGAGACAAGACCTTTATAGTCCAGCAGCACTGAGACAAGACCTTTATAGTCCTGCAGCACTGAGACAAGACCTTTATAGTCCAGCAGCACTGAGACAAGACCTTTATAGTCCTGCAGCACTGAGACAATACCTTTATAGTCCTGCAGCACTGAGACAAGACCTTTATAGTCCAGCAGCACTGAGACAAGACCTTTATAGTCCTGCAGCACTGAGACAAGACCTTTATAGTCCAGCAGCACTGAGACAAGACCTTTATAGTCCTGCAGCACTGAGACAAGACCTTTATAGTCCAGCAGCACTGAGACAATACCTTTATAGTCCTGCAGCACTGAGACAATACCTTTATAGTCCTGCAGCACTGAGACAAGACCTTTATAGTCCAGCAGCACTGAGACAAGACCTTTATACTCCTGCAGCACTGAGACAAGACCTTTATAGTCCAGCAGCACTGAGACAAGACCTTTATAGTCCTGCAGCACTGAGACAAGACCTTTATAGTCCAGCAGCACTGAGACAAGACCTTTATAGTCCTGCAGCACTGAGACAAGACCTTTATAGTCCTGCAGCACTGAGACAAGACCTTTATAGTCCTGCAACACTGAGACAAGACCTTTATAGTCCAGCAGCACTGAGACAATACCTTTATAGTCCTGCAGCACTGAGACAATACCTTTATAGTCCTGCAGCACTGAGACAAGACCTTTATAGTCCAGCAGCACTGAGACAAGACCTTTATAGTCCTGCAGCACTGAGACAAGACCTTTATAGTCCAGCAGCACTGAGACAATACCTTTATAGTCCTGCAGCACTGAGACAATACCTTTATAGTCCTGCAGCACTGAGACAAGACCTTTATAGTCCAGCAGCACTGAGACAAGACCTTTATAGTCCTGCAGCACTGAGACAAGACCTTTATAGTCCAGCAGCACTGAGACAAGACCTTTATAGTCCTGCAGCACTGAGACAAGACCTTTATAGTCCAGCAGCACTGAGACAATACCTTTATAGTCCTGCAGCACTGAGACAATACCTTTATAGTCCTGCAGCACTGAGACAAGACCTTTATAGTCCTGCAGCACTGAGACAATACCTTTATAGTCCTGCAGCACTGAGACAAGACCTTTATAGTCCAGCAGCACTGAGACAAGACCTTTATAGTCCAGCAGCACTGAGACAAGACCTTTATAGTCCTGCAGCACTGAGACAAGACCTTTATAGTCCAGCAGCACTGAGACAATACCTTTATAGTCCTGCAGCACTGAGACAATACCTTTATAGTCCTGCAGCACTGAGACAAGACCTTTATAGTCCAGCAGCACTGAGACAAGACCTTTATACTCCTGCAGCACTGAGACAAGACCTTTATAGTCCAGCAGCACTGAGACAAGACCTTTATAGTCCTGCAGCACTGAGACAAGACCTTTATAGTCCAGCAGCACTGAGACAAGACCTTTATAGTCCTGCAGCACTGAGACAAGACCTTTATAGTCCTGCAGCACTGAGACAAGACCTTTATAGTCCTGCAACACTGAGACAAGACCTTTATAGTCCAGCAGCACTGAGACAATACCTTTATAGTCCTGCAGCACTGAGACAATACCTTTATAGTCCTGCAGCACTGAGACAAGACCTTTATAGTCCAGCAGCACTGAGACAAGACCTTTATAGTCCTGCAGCACTGAGACAAGACCTTTATAGTCCAGCAGCACTGAGACAATACCTTTATAGTCCTGCAGCACTGAGACAATACCTTTATAGTCCTGCAGCACTGAGACAAGACCTTTATAGTCCAGCAGCACTGAGACAAGACCTTTATAGTCCTGCAGCACTGAGACAAGACCTTTATAGTCCAGCAGCACTGAGACAAGACCTTTATAGTCCTGCAGCACTGAGACAAGACCTTTATAGTCCAGCAGCACTGAGACAATACCTTTATAGTCCTGCAGCACTGAGACAATACCTTTATAGTCCTGCAGCACTGAGACAAGACCTTTATAGTCCTGCAGCACTGAGACAATACCTTTATAGTCCTGCAGCACTGAGACAAGACCTTTATAGTCCAGCAGCACTGAGACAAGACCTTTATAGTCCTGCAGCACTGAGACAAGACCTTTATAGTCCAGCAGCACTGAGGCAAGACCTTTATAGTCCAGCAGCACTGAGACAAGACCTTTATAGTCCTGCAGCACTGAGACAAGACCTTTATAGTCCAGCAGCACTGAGACAAGACCTTTATAGTCCTGCAGCACTGAGACAAGACCTTTATAGTCCAGCAGCACTGAGACAAGACCTTTATAGTCCAGCAGCACTGAGACAAGACCTTTATAGTCCAGCAGCACTGAGACAAGACCTTTATAGTCCAGCAGCACTGAGACAAGACCTTTATAGTCCTGCAGCACTGAGACAAGACCTTTATAGTCCTGCAGCACTGAGACAAGACCTTTATAGTCCTGCAGCACTGAGACAAGACCTTTATAGTCCTGCAGCACTGAGACAAGACCTTTATAGTCCTGCAGCACTGAGACAAGACCTTTATAGTCCAGCAGCACTGAGACAAGACCTTTATAGTCCTGCAGCACTGAGACAAGACCTTTATAGTCCTGCAGCACTGAGACAAGACCTTTATAGTCCAGCAGCACTGAGACAAGACCTTTATAGTCCTGCACTGAGACAAGACCTTTATAGTCCTGCACTGAGACAAGACCTTTATAGTCCAGCAGCACTGAGACAAGACCTTTATAGTCCTGCAGCACTGAGACAAGACCTTTATAGTCCTGCAGCACTGAGACAAGACCTTTATAGTCCAGCAGCACTGAGACAAGACCTTTATAGTCCTGCAGCACTGAGACAAGACCTTTATAGTCCAGCAGCACTGAGACAAGACCTTTATATTCCTGCAGCACTGAGGCAAGACCTTTATAGTCCAGCAGCACTGAGACAATACCTTTATAGTCCAGCAGCACTGAGACAAGACCTTTATAGTCCAGCAGCACTGAGACAAGACCTTTATAGTCCTGCACTGAGACAAGACCTTTATAGTCCAGCAGCACTGAGACAAGACCTTTATAGTCCTGCAGCACTGAGACAAGACCTTTATAGTCCAGCAGCACTGAGACAAGACCTTTATAGTCCTGCAGCACTGAGACAAGACCTTTATAGTCCAGCAGCACTGAGACAATACCTTTATAGTCCTGCAGCACTGAGACAATACCTTTATAGTCCTGCAGCACTGAGACAAGACCTTTATAGTCCTGCAGCACTGAGACAATACCTTTATAGTCCTGCAGCACTGAGACAAGACCTTTATAGTCCAGCAGCACTGAGACAAGACCTTTATAGTCCTGCAGCACTGAGACAAGACCTTTATAGTCCAGCAGCACTGAGGCAAGACCTTTATAGTCCAGCAGCACTGAGACAAGACCTTTATAGTCCTGCAGCACTGAGACAAGACCTTTATAGTCCAGCAGCACTGAGACAAGACCTTTATAGTCCTGCAGCACTGAGACAAGACCTTTATAGTCCAGCAGCACTGAGACAAGACCTTTATAGTCCAGCAGCACTGAGACAAGACCTTTATAGTCCAGCAGCACTGAGACAAGACCTTTATAGTCCAGCAGCACTGAGACAAGACCTTTATAGTCCTGCAGCACTGAGACAAGACCTTTATAGTCCTGCAGCACTGAGACAAGACCTTTATAGTCCTGCAGCACTGAGACAAGACCTTTATAGTCCTGCAGCACTGAGACAAGACCTTTATAGTCCTGCAGCACTGAGACAAGACCTTTATAGTCCAGCAGCACTGAGACAAGACCTTTATAGTCCTGCAGCACTGAGACAAGACCTTTATAGTCCTGCAGCACTGAGACAAGACCTTTATAGTCCAGCAGCACTGAGACAAGACCTTTATAGTCCTGCACTGAGACAAGACCTTTATAGTCCTGCACTGAGACAAGACCTTTATAGTCCAGCAGCACTGAGACAAGACCTTTATAGTCCTGCAGCACTGAGACAAGACCTTTATAGTCCTGCAGCACTGAGACAAGACCTTTATAGTCCAGCAGCACTGAGACAAGACCTTTATAGTCCTGCAGCACTGAGACAAGACCTTTATAGTCCAGCAGCACTGAGACAAGACCTTTATATTCCTGCAGCACTGAGGCAAGACCTTTATAGTCCAGCAGCACTGAGACAATACCTTTATAGTCCAGCAGCACTGAGACAAGACCTTTATAGTCCAGCAGCACTGAGACAAGACCTTTATAGTCCTGCACTGAGACAAGACCTTTATAGTCCAGCAGCACTGAGACAAGACCTTTATAGTCCTGCAGCACTGAGACAAGACCTTTATAGTCCTGCAGCACTGAGACAAGACCTTTATAGTCCTGCAGCACTGAGACAAGACCTTTATAGTCCAGCAGCACTGAGGCAAGACCTTTATAGTCCAGCAGCACTGAGACAAGACCTTTATAGTCCAGCAGCACTGAGACAAGACCTTTATAGTCCTGCAGCACTGAGACAAGACCTTTATAGTCCAGCAGCACTGAGGCAAGACCTTTATAGTCCAGCAGCACTGAGACAAGACCTTTATAGTCCAGCACTGAGACAAGACCTTTATAGTCCAGCAGCACTGAGACAAGACCTTTATAGTCCTGCAGCACTGAGACAAGACCTTTATAGTCCTGCACTGAGACAAGACCTTTATAGTCCTGCACTGAGACAAGACCTTTATAGTCCTGCACTGAGACAAGACCTTTATAGTCCTGCAGCACTGAGACAAGACCTTTATAGTCCAGCACTGAGACAATACCTTTATAGTCCTGCAGCACTGAGACAAGACCTTTATAGTCCAGCAGCACTGAGACAAGACCTTTAGTCCAGCAGCACTGAGACAAGACCTTTATAGTCCTGCAGCACTGAGACAAGACCTTTATAGTCCAGCAGCACTGAGGCAAGACCTTTATAGTCCAGCAGCACTGAGACAAGACCTTTATAGTCCAGCACTGAGACAATACCTTTATAGTCCAGCAGCACTGAGACAAGACCTTTATAGTCCTGCAGCACTGAGACAAGACCTTTATAGTCCTGCACTGAGACAAGACCTTTATAGTCCTGCACTGAGACAAGACCTTTATAGTCCTGCACTGAGACAAGACCTTTATAGTCCAGCAGCACTGAGACAAGACCTTTATAGTCCAGCAGCACTGAGACAAGACCTTTAGTCCAGCAGCACTGAGACAAGACCTTTATAGTCCTGCAGCACTGAGACAAGACCTTTATAGTCCTGCAGCACTGAGACAAGACCTTTATAGTCCTGCACTGAGACAAGACCTTTATAGTCCAGCAGCACTGAGACAAGACCTTTATAGTCCTGCAGCACTGAGACAAGACCTTTATAGTCCTGCAGCACTGAGACAATACCTTTATAGTCCTGCAGCACTGAGACAAGACCTTTATAGTCCTGCAGCACTGAGGCAAGACCGTTATAGTCCTGCAGCACTGAGACAAGACCTTTATAGTCCAGCAGCACTGAGACAAGACCTTTATAGTCCTGCAGCACTGAGACAAGACCTTTATAGTCCAGCAGCACTGAGACAAGACCTTTATAGTCCTGCAGCACTGAGACAAGACCTTTATAGTCCAGCAGCACTGAGACAATACCTTTATAGTCCTGCAGCACTGAGACAATACCTTTATAGTCCTGCAGCACTGAGACAAGACCTTTATAGTCCTGCAGCACTGAGACAAGACCTTTATAGTCCTGCAGCACTGAGACAAGACCTTTATAGTCCAGCAGCACTGAGACAAGACCTTTATAGTCCAGCAGCACTGAGACAATACCTTTATAGTCCTGCAGCACTGAGACAATACCTTTATAGTCCTGCAGCACTGAGACAAGACCTTTATAGTCCAGCAGCACTGAGACAAGACCTTTATAGTCCTGCAGCACTGAGACAAGACCTTTATAGTCCAGCAGCACTGAGACAAGACCTTTATAGTCCTGCAGCACTGAGACAAGACCTTTATAGTCCAGCAGCACTGAGACAATACCTTTATAGTCCTGCAGCACTGAGACAATACCTTTATAGTCCTGCAGCACTGAGACAAGACCTTTATAGTCCAGCAGCACTGAGACAAGACCTTTATAGTCCAGCAGCACTGAGACAATACCTTTATAGTCCTGCAGCACTGAGACAATACCTTTATAGTCCTGCAGCACTGAGACAAGACCTTTATAGTCCAGCAGCACTGAGACAAGACCTTTATAGTCCTGCAGCACTGAGACAAGACCTTTATAGTCCAGCAGCACTGAGACAAGACCTTTATAGTCCTGCAGCACTGAGACAATACCTTTATAGTCCTGCAGCACTGAGACAAGACCTTTATAGTCCAGCAGCACTGAGACAAGACCTTTATAGTCCTGCAGCACTGAGACAAGACCTTTATAGTCCAGCAGCACTGAGACAAGACCTTTATAGTCCTGCAGCACTGAGACAAGACCTTTATAGTCCAGCAGCACTGAGACAATACCTTTATAGTCCTGCAGCACTGAGACAATACCTTTATAGTCCTGCAGCACTGAGACAAGACCTTTATAGTCCAGCAGCACTGAGACAAGACCTTTATACTCCTGCAGCACTGAGACAAGACCTTTATAGTCCAGCAGCACTGAGACAAGACCTTTATAGTCCTGCAGCACTGAGACAAGACCTTTATAGTCCAGCAGCACTGAGACAAGACCTTTATAGTCCTGCAGCACTGAGACAAGACCTTTATAGTCCTGCAGCACTGAGACAAGACCTTTATAGTCCTGCAACACTGAGACAAGACCTTTATAGTCCAGCAGCACTGAGACAATACCTTTATAGTCCTGCAGCACTGAGACAATACCTTTATAGTCCTGCAGCACTGAGACAAGACCTTTATAGTCCAGCAGCACTGAGACAAGACCTTTATAGTCCTGCAGCACTGAGACAAGACCTTTATAGTCCAGCAGCACTGAGACAATACCTTTATAGTCCTGCAGCACTGAGACAATACCTTTATAGTCCTGCAGCACTGAGACAAGACCTTTATAGTCCAGCAGCACTGAGACAAGACCTTTATAGTCCTGCAGCACTGAGACAAGACCTTTATAGTCCAGCAGCACTGAGACAAGACCTTTATAGTCCTGCAGCACTGAGACAAGACCTTTATAGTCCAGCAGCACTGAGACAATACCTTTATAGTCCTGCAGCACTGAGACAATACCTTTATAGTCCTGCAGCACTGAGACAAGACCTTTATAGTCCTGCAGCACTGAGACAATACCTTTATAGTCCTGCAGCACTGAGACAAGACCTTTATAGTCCAGCAGCACTGAGACAAGACCTTTATAGTCCTGCAGCACTGAGACAAGACCTTTATAGTCCAGCAGCACTGAGCAAGACCTTTATAGTCCAGCAGCACTGAGACAAGACCTTTATAGTCCTGCAGCACTGAGACAAGACCTTTATAGTCCAGCAGCACTGAGACAAGACCTTTATAGTCCTGCAGCACTGAGACAAGACCTTTATAGTCCAGCAGCACTGAGACAAGACCTTTATAGTCCAGCAGCACTGAGACAAGACCTTTATAGTCCAGCAGCACTGAGACAAGACCTTTATAGTCCAGCAGCACTGAGACAAGACCTTTATAGTCCTGCAGCACTGAGACAAGACCTTTATAGTCCTGCAGCACTGAGACAAGACCTTTATAGTCCTGCAGCACTGAGACAAGACCTTTATAGTCCTGCAGCACTGAGACAAGACCTTTATAGTCCAGCAGCACTGAGACAAGACCTTTATAGTCCTGCAGCACTGAGACAAGACCTTTATAGTCCTGCAGCACTGAGACAAGACCTTTATAGTCCAGCAGCACTGAGACAAGACCTTTATAGTCCTGCACTGAGACAAGACCTTTATAGTCCTGCACTGAGACAAGACCTTTATAGTCCTGCACTGAGACAAGACCTTTATAGTCCTGCAGCACTGAGACAAGACCTTTATAGTCCTGCAGCACTGAGACAAGACCTTTATAGTCCAGCAGCACTGAGACAAGACCTTTATAGTCCTGCAGCACTGAGACAAGACCTTTATAGTCCAGCAGCACTGAGACAAGACCTTTATATTCCTGCAGCACTGAGGCAAGACCTTTATAGTCCAGCAGCACTGAGACAATACCTTTATAGTCCAGCAGCACTGAGACAAGACCTTTATAGTCCAGCAGCACTGAGACCTTTATAGTCCTGCAGCACTGAGACAAGACCTTTATAGTCCAGCAGCACTGAGACAAGACCTTTATAGTCCTGCACTGAGACAAGACCTTTATAGTCCAGCAGCACTGAGACAAGACCTTTATAGTCCTGCAGCACTGAGACAAGACCTTTATAGTCCTGCAGCACTGAGACAAGACCTTTATAGTCCTGCAGCACTGAGACAAGACCTTTATAGTCCAGCAGCACTGAGGCAAGACCTTTATAGTCCAGCAGCACTGAGACAAGACCTTTATAGTCCAGCAGCACTGAGACAAGACCTTTATAGTCCTGCAGCACTGAGACAAGACCTTTATAGTCCAGCAGCACTGAGGCAAGACCTTTATAGTCCAGCAGCACTGAGACAAGACCTTTATAGTCCAGCACTGAGACAAGACCTTTATAGTCCAGCAGCACTGAGACAAGACCTTTATAGTCCTGCAGCACTGAGACAAGACCTTTATAGTCCTGCACTGAGACAAGACCTTTATAGTCCTGCACTGAGACAAGACCTTTATAGTCCTGCACTGAGACAAGACCTTTATAGTCCAGCAGCACTGAGACAAGACCTTTATAGTCCAGCAGCACTGAGACAAGACCTTTAGTCCAGCAGCACTGAGACAAGACCTTTATAGTCCTGCAGCACTGAGACAAGACCTTTATAGTCCTGCAGCACTGAGACAAGACCTTTATAGTCCTGCACTGAGACAAGACCTTTATAGTCCAGCAGCACTGAGACAAGACCTTTATAGTCCTGCAGCACTGAGACAAGACCTTTATAGTCCTGCAGCACTGAGACAATACCTTTATAGTCCTGCAGCACTGAGACAAGACCTTTATAGTCCTGCAGCACTGAGGCAAGACCGTTATAGTCCTGCAGCACTGAGACAAGACCTTTATAGTCCAGCAGCACTGAGACAAGACCTTTATAGTCCTGCAGCACTGAGACAAGACCTTTATAGTCCAGCAGCACTGAGACAAGACCTTTATAGTCCTGCAGCACTGAGACAAGACCTTTATAGTCCAGCAGCACTGAGACAATACCTTTATAGTCCTGCAGCACTGAGACAATACCTTTATAGTCCTGCAGCACTGAGACAAGACCTTTATAGTCCTGCAGCACTGAGACAAGACCTTTATAGTCCTGCAGCACTGAGACAAGACCTTTATAGTCCAGCAGCACTGAGACAAGACCTTTATAGTCCAGCAGCACTGAGACAATACCTTTATAGTCCTGCAGCACTGAGACAATACCTTTATAGTCCTGCAGCACTGAGACAAGACCTTTATAGTCCAGCAGCACTGAGACAAGACCTTTATAGTCCTGCAGCACTGAGACAAGACCTTTATAGTCCAGCAGCACTGAGACAAGACCTTTATAGTCCTGCAGCACTGAGACAAGACCTTTATAGTCCAGCAGCACTGAGACAATACCTTTATAGTCCTGCAGCACTGAGACAATACCTTTATAGTCCTGCAGCACTGAGACAAGACCTTTATAGTCCAGCAGCACTGAGACAAGACCTTTATAGTCCAGCAGCACTGAGACAATACCTTTATAGTCCTGCAGCACTGAGACAATACCTTTATAGTCCTGCAGCACTGAGACAAGACCTTTATAGTCCAGCAGCACTGAGACAAGACCTTTATAGTCCTGCAGCACTGAGACAAGACCTTTATAGTCCAGCAGCACTGAGACAAGACCTTTATAGTCCTGCAGCACTGAGACAATACCTTTATAGTCCTGCAGCACTGAGACAAGACCTTTATAGTCCAGCAGCACTGAGACAAGACCTTTATAGTCCTGCAGCACTGAGACAAGACCTTTATAGTCCAGCAGCACTGAGACAAGACCTTTATAGTCCTGCAGCACTGAGACAAGACCTTTATAGTCCAGCAGCACTGAGACAATACCTTTATAGTCCTGCAGCACTGAGACAATACCTTTATAGTCCTGCAGCACTGAGACAAGACCTTTATAGTCCAGCAGCACTGAGACAAGACCTTTATACTCCTGCAGCACTGAGACAAGACCTTTATAGTCCAGCAGCACTGAGACAAGACCTTTATAGTCCTGCAGCACTGAGACAATACCTTTATAGTCCTGCAGCACTGAGACAAGACCTTTATAGTCCTGCAGCACTGAGACAAGACCTTTATAGTCCTGCAGCACTGAGACAAGACCTTTATAGTCCTGCAACACTGAGACAAGACCTTTATAGTCCAGCAGCACTGAGACAATACCTTTATAGTCCTGCAGCACTGAGACAATACCTTTATAGTCCTGCAGCACTGAGACAAGACCTTTATAGTCCAGCAGCACTGAGACAAGACCTTTATAGTCCTGCAGCACTGAGACAAGACCTTTATAGTCCAGCAGCACTGAGACAATACCTTTATAGTCCTGCAGCACTGAGACAATACCTTTATAGTCCTGCAGCACTGAGACAAGACCTTTATAGTCCAGCAGCACTGAGACAAGACCTTTATAGTCCTGCAGCACTGAGACAAGACCTTTATAGTCCAGCAGCACTGAGACAAGACCTTTATAGTCCTGCAGCACTGAGACAAGACCTTTATAGTCCAGCAGCACTGAGACAAGACCTTTATAGTCCTGCAGCACTGAGACAAGACCTTTATAGTCCAGCAGCACTGAGACAAGACCTTTATAGTCCTGCAGCACTGAGACAAGACCTTTATAGTCCAGCAGCACTGAGACAATACCTTTATAGTCCTGCAGCACTGAGACAATACCTTTATAGTCCTGCAGCACTGAGACAAGACCTTTATAGTCCAGCAGCACTGAGACAAGACCTTTATACTCCTGCAGCACTGAGACAAGACCTTTATAGTCCAGCAGCACTGAGACAAGACCTTTATAGTCCTGCAGCACTGAGACAATACCTTTATAGTCCTGCAGCACTGAGACAAGACCTTTATAGTCCTGCAGCACTGAGACAAGACCTTTATAGTCCTGCAGCACTGAGACAAGACCTTTATAGTCCTGCAACACTGAGACAAGACCTTTATAGTCCAGCAGCACTGAGACAATACCTTTATAGTCCTGCAGCACTGAGACAATACCTTTATAGTCCTGCAGCACTGAGACAATACCTTTATAGTCCTGCAGCACTGAGACAAGACCTTTATAGTCCAGCAGCACTGAGACAAGACCTTTATACTCCAGCAGCACTGAGACAATACCTTTATAGTCCTGCAGCACTGAGACAATACCTTTATAGTCCTGCAGCACTGAGACAAGACCTTTATAGTCCTGCAGCACTGAGACAATACCTTTATAGTCCTGCAGCACTGAGACAAGACCTTTATAGTCCAGCAGCACTGAGACAAGACCTTTATAGTCCTGCAGCACTGAGACAAGACCTTTATAGTCCAGCAGCACTGAGGCAAGACCTTTATAGTCCAGCAGCACTGAGACAAGACCTTTATAGTCCTGCAGCACTGAGACAAGACCTTTATAGTCCAGCAGCACTGAGACAAGACCTTTATAGTCCTGCAGCACTGAGACAAGACCTTTATAGTCCAGCAGCACTGAGACAAGACCTTTATAGTCCAGCAGCACTGAGACAAGACCTTTATAGTCCAGCAGCACTGAGACAAGACCTTTATAGTCCAGCAGCACTGAGACAAGACCTTTATAGTCCTGCAGCACTGAGACAAGACCTTTATAGTCCTGCAGCACTGAGACAAGACCTTTATAGTCCTGCAGCACTGAGACAAGACCTTTATAGTCCTGCAGCACTGAGACAAGACCTTTATAGTCCAGCAGCACTGAGACAAGACCTTTATAGTCCTGCAGCACTGAGACAAGACCTTTATAGTCCTGCAGCACTGAGACAAGACCTTTATAGTCCAGCAGCACTGAGACAAGACCTTTATAGTCCTGCACTGAGACAAGACCTTTATAGTCCTGCACTGAGACAAGACCTTTATAGTCCAGCAGCACTGAGACAAGACCTTTATAGTCCTGCAGCACTGAGACAAGACCTTTATAGTCCTGCAGCACTGAGACAAGACCTTTATAGTCCAGCAGCACTGAGACAAGACCTTTATAGTCCTGCAGCACTGAGACAAGACCTTTATAGTCCAGCAGCACTGAGACAAGACCTTTATATTCCTGCAGCACTGAGGCAAGACCTTTATAGTCCAGCAGCACTGAGACAATACCTTTATAGTCCAGCAGCACTGAGACAAGACCTTTATAGTCCAGCAGCACTGAGACAAGACCTTTATAGTCCTGCACTGAGACAAGACCTTTATAGTCCAGCAGCACTGAGACAAGACCTTTATAGTCCTGCAGCACTGAGACAAGACCTTTATAGTCCTGCAGCACTGAGACAAGACCTTTATAGTCCTGCAGCACTGAGACAAGACCTTTATAGTCCAGCAGCACTGAGGCAAGACCTTTATAGTCCAGCAGCACTGAGACAAGACCTTTATAGTCCAGCAGCACTGAGACAAGACCTTTATAGTCCAGCAGCAGTGAGACAAGACCTTTATAGTCCAGCAGCACTGAGACAAGACCTTTATAGTCCAGCAGCACTGAGACAAGACCTTTATAGTCCAGCAGCATTGAGGCAAGACCTTTATAGTCCAGCAGCACTGAGACAAGACCTTTATAGTCCTGCAGCACTGAGACAAGACCTTTATAGTCCAGCAGCACTGAGACCTTTATAGTCCTGCAGCACTGAGACAAGACCTTTATAGTCCAGCAGCACTGAGACAAGACCTTTATAGTCCTGCAGCACTGAGACAAGACCTTTATAGTCCTGCAGCACTGAGACAAGACCTTTATAGTCCTGCAGCACTGAGACAAGACCTTTATAGTCCTGCAGCACTGAGTCCTTTATAGTCCAGCAGCACTGAGGCAAGACCTTTATAGTCCAGCAGCACTGAGACAAGACCTTTATAGTCCTGCAGCACTGAGACAAGACCTTTATAGTCCAGCACTGAGACAAGACCTTTATAGTCCTGCAGCACTGAGACAAGACCTTTATAGTCCAGCACTGAGACAAGACCTTTATAGTCCTGCAGCACTGAGACAAGACCTTTATAGTCCTGCAGCACTGAGACAAGACCTTTATAGTCCTGCAGCACTGAGACAAGACCTTTATAGTCCTGCAGCACTGAGACAAGACCTTTATAGTCCAGCAGCACTGAGACAAGACCTTTATAGTCCTGCAGCACTGAGACAAGACCTTTATAGTCCTGCAGCACTGAGACAAGACCTTTATAGTCCTGCAGCACTGAGACAAGACCTTTATAGTCCAGCAGCACTGAGACAAGACCCTTATAGTCCAGCAGCACTGAGGCAAGACCTTTATAGTCCTGCAGCACTGAGACAAGACCTTTATAGTCCAGCAGCACTGAGACAAGACCTTTATAGTCCTGCAGCACTGAGACAAGACCTTTATAGTCCTGCAGCACTGAGGCAAGACCTTTATAGTCCAGCAGCACTGAGACAAGACCTTTATAGTCCAGCAGCACTGAGACAATACCTTTATAGTCCTGCAGCACTGAGACAAGACCTTTATAGTCCAGCAGCACTGAGACAAGACCTTTATAGTCCTGCAGCACTGAGACAAGACCTTTATAGTCCAGCAGCACTGAGACAAGACCTTTATAGTCCTGCAGCACTGAGACAAGACCTTTATAGTCCAGCAGCACTGAGACAAGACCTTTATAGTCCTGCAGCACTGAGACAAGACCTTTATAGTCCAGCACTGAGACAATACCTTTATAGTCCAGCAGCACTGAGACAAGACCTTTATAGTCCTGCAGCACTGAGACAAGACCTTTATAGTCCAGCAGCACTGAGACAAGACCTTTATAGTCCTGCAGCACTGAGACAAGACCTTTATAGTCCAGCAGCACTGAGACAAGACCTTTATAGTCCAGCAGCACTGAGACAAGACCTTTATAGTCCTGCAACACTGAGACAAGACCTTTATAGTCCTGCAGCACTGAGACAAGACCTTTATAGTCCAGCAGCACTGAGACAAGACCTTTATAGTCCAGCAGCACTGAGACAAGACCTTTATAGTCCTGCAGCACTGAGACAAGACCTTTATAGTCCTGCAGCACTGAGACAAGACCTTTATAGTCCAGCAGCACTGAGACAAGACCTTTATAGTCCAGCAGCACTGAGACAAGACCTTTATAGTCCTGCAGCACTGAGACAAGACCTTTATAGTCCAGCAGCACTGAGACAAGACCTTTATAGTCCTGCAGCACTGAGACAAGACCTTTATAGTCCAGCAGCACTGAGACAAGACCTTTATAGTCCTGCAGCACTGAGACAAGACCTTTATAGTCCTGCAGCACTGAGACAAGACCTTTATAGTCCAGCAGCACTGAGACAAGACCTTTAGTCCTGCAGCACTGAGACAAGACCTTTATAGTCCAGCAGCAGTGAGACAAGACCTTTATAGTCCTGCAGCACTGAGACAAGACCTTTAGTCCTGCAGCACTGAGACAAGACCTTTATAGTCCTGCAGCACTGAGACAAGACCTTTATAGTCCAGCAGCACTGAGACAAGACCTTTATAGTCCTGCAGCACTGAGACAAGACCTTTATAGTCCAGCAGCACTGAGACAAGACCTTTATAGTCCTGCAGCACTGAGACAAGACCTTTATAGTCCTGCAGCACTGAGACAAGACCTTTATAGTCCTGCAGCATTGAGACAAGACCTTTATAGTCCTGCAGCACTGAGACAAGACCTTTATAGTCCTGCAGCACTGAGACAAGACCTTTATAGTCCTGCAGCACTGAGACAAGACCTTTATAGTCCTGCAGCACTGAGACAAGACCTTTATAGTCCAGCAGCACTGAGACAAGACCTTTATAGTCCAGCAGCACTGAGACAAGACCTTTATAGTCCAGCAGCACTGAGACAAGACCTTTATAGTCCTGCAGCACTGAGACAAGACCTTTATAGTCCTGCAGCACTGATACAAGACCTTTATAGTCCAGCAGCACTGAGACAAGACCTTTATAGTCCAGCAGCACTGAGACAAGACCTTTATAGTCCAGCAGCACTGAGACAAGACCTTTATAGTCCTGCAGCACTGAGACAATACCTTTATAGTCCTGCAGCACTGAGACAAGACCTTTATAGTCCTGCAGCACTGAGACAAGACCTTTATAGTCCAGCAGCACTGAGACAAGACCTTTATAGTCCAGCAGCACTGAGACAAGACCTTTATAGTCCAGCAGCACTGAGACAAGACCTTTATAGTCCAGCAGCACTGAGACAAGACCTTTATAGTCCAGCAGCACTGAGACAAGACCTTTATAGTCCAGCAGCACTGAGACAAGACCTTTATAGTCCTGCAGCACTGAGACAAGACCTTTATAGTCCAGCACCACTGAGACAAGACCTTTATAGTCCTGCAGCACTGAGACAAGACCTTTATAGTCCTGCAGCACTGAGACAAGACCTTTATAGTCCTGCAGCACTGAGACAAGACCTTTATAGTCCAGCAGCACTGAGACAAGACCTTTATAGTCCTGCAGCACTGAGACAAGACCTTTATAGTCCAGCAGCACTGAGACAAGACCTTTATAGTCCTGCAGCACTGAGACAAGACCTTTATAGTCCAGCAGCAATGAGACAAGACCTTTATAGTCCTGCAGCACTGAGACAAGACCTTTATAGTCCAGCAGCACTGAGACAAGACCTTTATAGTCCTGCAGCACTGAGACAATACCTTTATAGTCCAGCAGCACTGAGACAAGACCTTTATAGTCCTGCAGCACTGAGACAAGACCTTTATAGTCCTGCAGCACTGAGACCTTTATAGTCCTGCAGCACTGAGACAAGACCTTTATAGTCCTGCAGCACTGAGACAAGACCTTTATAGTCCAGCAGCACTGAGACAATACCTTTATAGTCCTGCAGCACTGAGACAAGACCTTTATAGTCCTGCAGCACTGAGACAAGACCTTTATAGTCCTGCAGCACTGAGACAATACCTTTATAGTCCTGCAGCACTGAGACAAGACCTTTATAGTCCAGCAGCACTGAGACAAGACCTTTATAGTCCTGCAGCACTGAGGCAAGACCTTTATAGTCCTGCAGCACTGAGACAAGACCTTTATAGTCCAACAGCACTGAGACAAGACCTTTATAGTCCTGCAGCACTGAGACAAAACCTTTATAGTCCAGCAGCACTGAGACAAGACCTTTATAGTCCAGCAGCACTGAGACAAGACCTTTATAGTCCTGCAGCAGTTTGAAAGACGTACTTTTGACCTTTATAGTCCTGCAGCACTGAGACAAGACCTTTATAGTCCAGCAGCACTGAGACAAGACCTTTATAGTCCTGCAGCACTGAGACAAGACCTTTATAGTCCTGCAACACTGAGACAAGACCTTTATAGTCCAGCAGCACTGAGACAAGACCTTTAGTCCTGCAGCACTGAGACAAGACCTTTATAGTCCAGCAGCAGTGAGACAAGACCTTTATAGTCCTGCAGCACTGAGACAAGACCTTTAGTCCTGCAGCACTGAGACAAGACCTTTATAGTCCTGCAGCACTGAGACAAGACCTTTATAGTCCAGCAGCACTGAGACAAGACCTTTATAGTCCTGCAGCACTGAGACAAGACCTTTATAGTCCAGCAGCACTGAGACAAGACCTTTATAGTCCTGCAGCACTGAGACAAGACCTTTATAGTCCTGCAGCACTGAGACAAGACCTTTATAGTCCTGCAGCATTGAGACAAGACCTTTATAGTCCTGCAGCACTGAGACAAGACCTTTATAGTCCTGCAGCACTGAGACAAGACCTTTATAGTCCTGCAGCACTGAGACAAGACCTTTATAGTCCTGCAGCACTGAGACAAGACCTTTATAGTCCAGCAGCACTGAGACAAGACCTTTATAGTCCAGCAGCACTGAGACAAGACCTTTATAGTCCAGCAGCACTGAGACAAGACCTTTATAGTCCTGCAGCACTGAGACAAGACCTTTATAGTCCTGCAGCACTGATACAAGACCTTTATAGTCCAGCAGCACTGAGACAAGACCTTTATAGTCCAGCAGCACTGAGACAAGACCTTTATAGTCCAGCAGCACTGAGACAAGACCTTTATAGTCCTGCAGCACTGAGACAATACCTTTATAGTCCTGCAGCACTGAGACAAGACCTTTATAGTCCTGCAGCACTGAGACAAGACCTTTATAGTCCAGCAGCACTGAGACAAGACCTTTATAGTCCAGCAGCACTGAGACAAGACCTTTATAGTCCAGCAGCACTGAGACAAGACCTTTATAGTCCAGCAGCACTGAGACAAGACCTTTATAGTCCAGCAGCACTGAGACAAGACCTTTATAGTCCAGCAGCACTGAGACAAGACCTTTATAGTCCTGCAGCACTGAGACAAGACCTTTATAGTCCAGCACCACTGAGACAAGACCTTTATAGTCCTGCAGCACTGAGACAAGACCTTTATAGTCCTGCAGCACTGAGACAAGACCTTTATAGTCCTGCAGCACTGAGACAAGACCTTTATAGTCCAGCAGCACTGAGACAAGACCTTTATAGTCCTGCAGCACTGAGACAAGACCTTTATAGTCCAGCAGCACTGAGACAAGACCTTTATAGTCCTGCAGCACTGAGACAAGACCTTTATAGTCCAGCAGCAATGAGACAAGACCTTTATAGTCCTGCAGCACTGAGACAAGACCTTTATAGTCCTGCAGCACTGAGACGAGACCTTTATAGTCCTGCAGCACTGAGACAATACCTTTATAGTCCAGCAGCACTGAGACAAGACCTTTATAGTCCTGCAGCACTGAGACAAGACCTTTATAGTCCTGCAGCACTGAGACCTTTATAGTCCTGCAGCACTGAGACAAGACCTTTATAGTCCTGCAGCACTGAGACAAGACCTTTATAGTCCAGCAGCACTGAGACAAGACCTTTATAGTCCTGCAGCACTGAGACAAGACCTTTATAGTCCTGCAGCACTGAGACAAGACCTTTATAGTCCTGCAGCACTGAGACAATACCTTTATAGTCCTGCAGCACTGAGACAAGACCTTTATAGTCCAGCAGCACTGAGACAAGACCTTTATAGTCCTGCAGCACTGAGGCAAGACCTTTATAGTCCTGCAGCACTGAGACAAGACCTTTATAGTCCAACAGCACTGAGACAAGACCTTTATAGTCCTGCAGCACTGAGACAAAACCTTTATAGTCCAGCAGCACTGAGACAAGACCTTTATAGTCCAGCAGCACTGAGACAAGACCTTTATAGTCCTGCAGCAGTTTGAAAGACGTACTTTTGACCTTTATAGTCCTGCAGCACTGAGACAAGACCTTTATAGTCCAGCAGCACTGAGACAAGACCTTTATAGTCCTGCAGCACTGAGACAAGACCTTTATAGTCCTGCAGCACTGAGACAAGACCTTTATAGTCCTGCAGCACTGAGGCAAGACCTTTATAGTCCAGCAGCACTGAGACAAGACCTTTAGTCCTGCAGCACTGAGACAAGACCTTTATAGTCCAGCAGCAGTGAGACAAGACCTTTATAGTCCTGCAGCACTGAGACAAGACCTTTAGTCCTGCAGCACTGAGACAAGACCTTTATAGTCCTGCAGCACTGAGACAAGACCTTTATAGTCCAGCAGCACTGAGACAAGACCTTTATAGTCCTGCAGCACTGAGACAAGACCTTTATAGTCCAGCAGCACTGAGACAAGACCTTTATAGTCCTGCAGCACTGAGACAAGACCTTTATAGTCCTGCAGCACTGAGACAAGACCTTTATAGTCCTGCAGCATTGAGACAAGACCTTTATAGTCCTGCAGCACTGAGACAAGACCTTTATAGTCCTGCAGCACTGAGACAAGACCTTTATAGTCCTGCAGCACTGAGACAAGACCTTTATAGTCCAGCAGCACTGAGACAAGACCTTTATAGTCCAGCAGCACTGAGACAAGACCTTTATAGTCCTTCAGCACTGAGACAAGACCTTTATAGTCCTGCAGCACTGAGACAAGACCTTTATAGTCCAGCAGCACTGAGACAAGACCTTTATAGTCCAGCAGCACTGAGACAAGACCTTTATAGTCCAGCAGCACTGAGACAAGACCTTTATAGTCCAGCAGCACTGAGACAAGACCTTTATAGTCCAGCAGCACTGAGACAAGACCTTTATAGTCCTGCAGCACTGAGACAAGACCTTTATAGTCCAGCACCACTGAGACAAGACCTTTATAGTCCTGCAGCACTGAGACAAGACCTTTATAGTCCTGCAGCACTGAGACAAGACCTTTATAGTCCTGCAGCACTGAGACAAGACCTTTATAGTCCAGCAGCACTGAGACAAGACCTTTATAGTCCTGCAGCACTGAGACAAGACCTTTATAGTCCAGCAGCACTGAGACAAGACCTTTATAGTCCTGCAGCACTGAGACAAGACCTTTATAGTCCAGCAGCACTGAGACAAGACCTTTATAGTCCTGCAGCACTGAGACAAGACCTTTATAGTCCAGCAGCACTGAGACAAGACCTTTATAGTCCTGCAGCACTGAGACAATACCTTTATAGTCCAGCAGCACTGAGACAAGACCTTTATAGTCCTGCAGCACTGAGACAAGACCTTTATAGTCCTGCAGCACTGAGACCTTTATAGTCCTGCAGCACTGAGACAAGACCTTTATAGTCCTGCAGCACTGAGACAAGACCTTTATAGTCCAGCAGCACTGAGACAAGACCTTTATAGTCCTGCAGCACTGAGACAAGACCTTTATAGTCCTGCAGCACTGAGACAAGACCTTTATAGTCCTGCAGCACTGAGACAAGACCTTTATAGTCCAGCAGCACTGAGACAAGACCTTTATAGTCCTGCAGCACTGAGGCAAGACCTTTATAGTCCTGCAGCACTGAGACAAGACCTTTATAGTCCAACAGCACTGAGACAAGACCTTTATAGTCCTGCAGCACTGAGACAAAACCTTTATAGTCCAGCAGCACTGAGACAAGACCTTTATAGTCCAGCAGCACTGAGACAAGACCTTTATAGTCCTGCAGCAGTTTGAAAGACGTACTTTTGACCAATTCACACCTCATTGCACCTTTCCCTAAGTTGTACCTCATCCCAGTTCTGCATTGTACTGTATACTGTATTGTAACTCAGTTAAAAAATAATTCTACTGGCTGCAATTGTAGCTTACCACCACCGGAATGACTGTGTATGAATATTATTATTGTATATATGTATTGTATATTGTATGTATATTGATGAACGCTTTTGTTGACACTTTGTTTACATACTTTTGATTTTCTATTTTATACTTTATCTATTTTTACCTAGCACACTCGCAGGAGCAAAACAGAAAAAAAGCATTTCATATAAAAGTATTCTGTATTTTTGTATGACAACTAATAAAGAAACTTGAAACTTGAACTTGAAAACACACACACACAGGATTCTTTTGGTATTTCTTTTATTTTATAAAAAAGGGAATGCAATTAACAAAAACGTTTATGTACCTCTATTAGTGTTTTTTAAGATTGTACCGATTTAAACACAGGCAGCATTCTACTGGACACACAAGGCTATTGCACACAAGACATTCCATACAATGACACACGTCATACTGTACATAGATACATACATACATACTTTACATACATACATTGTTATTCATATATTTGCCATTAAAAAATTAATTCATACAGAGTTAGACAACATTATGAAGTGATGGTGGCTTGGGTCAGGGTTAGTGATGGTGGCTTGGGTCAGGGGTCAGGGTTAGTGATGGTGGCTTGGGTTAGGGTCAGGGGTCAGGGGTCAGGGTTAGTGATGGTGGCTTGTACTGAAACACGCCTCCATCTGGGAAAACCTGGGAAGCAGAAATCACAGAAGCTGCCAAAGTGCTTTTTACCATTTCTACGTCTGGGCTGTCTACCTGTCTATCTTTACCTGTCTATCTCTTTACCTGTCTATCTCTACCTGTCTATCTTTACCTGTTTACCTGTCTACCTGTTTACCTGTTTACCTGTCTATCTCTTTACCTGTCTATCTGTTTACCTGTCTATCTGTTTACCTGTCTATCTCTACCTGTCTACCTGTTTACCTGTTTACCTGTCTATCTCTACCTGTTTACCTGTTTACCTGTCTACCTGTTTACATGTCTACCTGTCTACCTGTCCAACACATGAACTATAGTGTTTTTATGTGTGTGTGTCAGAAGGAAGAAGGTTAACCCTGAACAACAGGACTTCCTGTGGCCGCAGGAAGTAGCGTGTGTTGTGTGTGAATGAAGCTGGCCTCCCACCAGGACTTCCTGTGGCCGCAGGAAGTAGCGTGTGTTGTGTGTGAATGAAGCTGGCCTCCCACCAGGACTTCCTGTGGCTGCAGGAAGTAGCGTGTGTTGTGTGTGAATGAAGCTGGCCTCCCACCAGGACTTCCTGTGGCTGCAGGAAGTAGCGTGTGTTGTGTGTGAATGAAGCTGACCTCCCACCAGGACTTCCTGTGGCTGAATGAAGCTGACCTCTGACCTCCCACCAGGCCACAGCGGGGCCTCCTGCTCTTTTGAAACCGGATCTGCTGCCCGTTATGGGACAGGAAGTAAGGGATTTATTTATTTGTTTGAAAGACGAGACGTGTTTACTCTGACCAGGACCCTCCTGGTTTCAACAGGTGTGTGTGTCTTGCCTATTGAAGCAGGATGTTTATAGGTTCTTCTTCTATGGTACTATTTAAGACTTCACAGTGAGAGCGTCCCACCCTGTTCATTCCACTCTCCGCACGTCGATGACAAGTTAATGCACAACGATCATCAATAATACTGTCAACAGTGGAGCTTCATTTTAAATCGTTTTGCCCCCAAACACTTCATACATTCAGCGTTGTCTCCCTGGAGGAAGACACCAACAGAGAGACTCCCTGGAGGAAGACACCAACAGAGAGACTCCCTGGAGGAAGACACCAACAGAGAGACTCCCTGGAGGAAGACACCAACAGAGACTCCCTGGAGGAAGACACCAACAGAGAGAGAGAGCGCCGGGACGATCTGTCGCCGGGCAACGCCGCTCTGTCGCCGGGCAACGCCGCTCTGTCGCCGGGACACAGCGCCCCCCGTTGGTCTGGGCTGTCATTGAGTGACATTTATATCAGTGCCAACTCACTTCAGGAAACGTGCTTTCTGATTGGGCCTTCCTCTCAGGAAACTGTTAAGTTACAAAAGACAACAGTAAAAGCGAGGAGGACAGATTATGACGACAAATAGAGAGCGGGGGGGGGGGGGGGGGGTGTTAATGATGAAGCAGGAGCTGGCGAACAGAATACTATACACATCAGCGCTCACACGTGTGTTAGGATCTCATGCAATATATGTAAGAGGAGTACTTGAACTTGTCGCAGTTAATCAAAGGGTTCTATGCAAGGTTATATAGAGCGTATATAGCCCTGGGTTAGGGGGGCCCCTGGGGAGTGGGGCCCTGGGTTAGGGGGGCCCCTGGGAGAGTGGGGCCCTGGGTTAGGGGGGCCCCTGGGAGAGTGGGGCCCTGGGTTAGGGGGGCCCCTGGGGAGAGTGGGGCCCTGGGTTAGGGGGGCCCCTGGGAGAGTGGGGCCCTGGGTTAGGGGGGCCCCTGGGGAGAGTGGGGCCCTCGGGAGAGTGGGGCCCTGGGTTAGGGGGGCCCCTGGGGAGAGTGGGGCCCTGGGTTAGGGGACCCCTGGGGAGAGTGGGGCCCTGGGTTAGGGGGGCCCCTGGGAGAGTGGGGCCCTGGGTTAGGGGGGCCCCTGGGGAGAGTGGGGCCCTGGGTTAGGGGGGCCCCTGGGAGAGTGGGGCCCTGGGTTAGGGGGGCCCCTGGGGAGAGTGGGGCCCTGGGTTAGGGGGGCCCCTGGGAGAGTGGGGCCCTGGGTTAGGGGGGCCCCTGGGAGAGTGGGGCCCTGGGTTAGGGGGGCCCCTGGGGAGAGTGGGGCCCTCGGGAGAGTGGGGCCCCTGGGAGAGTGGGGCCCTGGGTTAGGGGACCCCTGGGAGAGTGGGGCCCCTGGGGAGAGTGGGGCCCTGGGTTAGGGGACCCCTGGGAGAGTGGGGCCCTCAGGAGAGTGGGGCCCTGCCTCCTGTCACTCTGTAAACCATGACAGGTGCAATAAGTAATGTCTACAAAATATCAACAGACTTCTGTGGCGAAGGCCTAGCAAGGGTTAACACAGTAACACAGTAAAATAAAAAAATAAAAACAATCCCACGATGTCTACAAGTCTACAAAGCTTTGTATTGTCGCAGACCTGTAAAAGGGTCACAACAATTCACCGTAACTTTGATTTGTGTGTATTTGGTCATCTGTATACATGTTAAACAAGCGGACAGGCAAGTACATTAAAATGTTTTTTTTACAAACTCCCTATGAAGACGATATCTCTGCCCGGGGGACTGTTTTGAGTACGGCTGCCCCGCCAACCAGGTCACTGAAGTCCTCCTGATTTAACCCAGAATGCAACGCATTCCGACACAATTAGAGCTAATGTCAGCGCTGCCGAAAGTTGCCACTAACTAAGTTAAAATACTCTTAATCCCTGTGGGAAACCTGCCCTCTGCAGCGGACAGACGGGCGCCCGGGGGACCGACTCCAGTGCCAGTACCTTGGTCAGACCGACTCCAGTACCAGTACCTTGGTCAGACCGACTCCAGTACCAGTACCTTGGTCAGACACGAGCTCAGCGGCAGGAGTGGTTTATGGTGTCGGAGGAAACTGGAGACAGTACACAGGGGAGACCCAGGCAAACACAGGGGAGACTCACGCAAACACAGGGGAGACTCACGCAAACACAGGGGAGACCCAGGCAAACACAGGGGAGACTCACGCAAACACAGGGAGACTCACGCAAACACAGGGGAGACTCACGCAAACACAGGGGAGACCCAGGCAAACACAGGGGAGACCCAGGCAAACACAGGGGAGACCCAGGCAAACACAGGGGAGACTCACGCAAACACAGGGGAGACCCAGGCAAACACAGGGGAGACCCAGGCAAACACAGGGGAGACCCAGGCAAACACAGGGGAGACTCACGCAAACACAGGGAGACTCACGCAAACACAGGGGAGACTCACGCAAACACAGGGGAGACCCAGGCAAACACAGGGGAGACCCAGGCAAACACAGGGGAGACCCAGGCAAACACAGGGAAGACTCACGCAAACACAGGGGAGACCCAGGCAAACACAGGGGAGACCCAGGCAAACACAGGGGAGACCCAGGCAAACACGGGGGAGACCCAGGCAAACACAGGGGAGACCCAGGCAAACACAGGGGAGACTCACGCAAACACAGGGGAGACTCACGCAAACACAGAGGAGACTCACGCAAACACAGAGGAGACCCAGGCAAACACAGGGGAGACCCAGGCAAACACAGGGGAGACCCAGGCAAACACAGGGGAGACTCACGCAAACACAGGGGAGACCCAGGCAAACACAGGGGAGACTCACGCAAACACAGGGGAGACCCAGGCAAACACAGGGGAGACTCACGCAAACACAGGGGAGACTCACGCAAACACAGGGGAGACTCACGCAAACACAGGGGAGACCCAGGCAAACACAGGGGAGACTCACGCAAACACAGGGGAGACACAGGCAAACACAGGGGAGACTCACGCAAACACAGGGGAGACTCACGCAAACACAGGGGAGACTCACGCAAACACAGGGGAGACTCACGCAAACACAGGGGAGACCCAGGCAAACACAGGGGAGACCCAGGCAAACTCCACACAGAAAGGCCTCCACCAGGAGCGTCTTGCCGTGAGGCCATCGCTCACCACTGTGCCACCGTACCGCCCAAGACGAGGGTGAACGTCCCCGACAGGAAGAGAAGCTAACAGCTGTAACATGTGGTAGATGAAGCTAACAGCTGTAACATGGTGGTAGATGAAGCTAACAGCTGTAACATGTGGTAGATGAAGCTAACAGCTGTAACATGTGGTAGACGAAGCTAACAGCTGTAACATGGTGGTAGATGAAGCTAACAGCTATAACATGTGGTAGATGAAGCTAACAGCTGTAACATGTGGTAGATGAAGCTAACAGCTGTAACATGTGGTAGATGAAGCTAACAGCTGTAACATGTGGTAGATGAAGCTAACAGCTGTAACATGTGGTAGATGAAGCTAACAGCTGTAACATGTGGTAGATGAAGCTAACAGCTGTAACATGTGGTAGATGAAGCTAACAGCTGTAACATGTGGTAGATGAAGCTAACAGCTGTAACATGTGGTAGATGAAGCTAACAGCTGTAACATGGTGGTAGATGAAGCTAACAGCTGTAACATGTGGTAGATGAAGCTAACAGCTGTAACATGTGGTAGATGAAGCTAACAGCTGTAACATGTGGTAGATGAAGCTAACAGCTGTAACATGTGGTAGATGACATAGCAGAATGTTTGGTAGCTAATGTTAGCGCTAATTCTAGCTAACAGTAAAAGATGCTTTGCATTGTTTGTGGAACAGGTGGACCATTCTGGTGACATATTTAATGGGGGCAGAAATACTTAATACACTCCCCCATCGGTGACAGTGCCCATAAAAAAAAATAAGCAATTTTCACATTTTCTTTTTTTTAAAGTTCTCAGCTACAATTGCGAGTCCATTGAATCAAGTGAATTCCCGCTAGAATGATTGTGTTCTCACTTCTCACGCACCCTTGTTGCACGGGTGGATCCATCGAACGTTGATTGTGAATTCACACCATTTGGTTGTTGTAACGAGAGACGTGTCCACTAGAGGGGGCAGAGGAGGCTGCTCCCAGGTCAGCCCTGTAACGAGAGAGCCGTGTCCACATTATAGAGGGAGCAGAGGAGGCTGCTCCCAGGTCAGCCCTGTAACGAGAGAGACGGGTCCACATTATAGAGGAGGCTGCTCCCAGGTCAGCCCTGTAACGAGAGAGCCGTGTCCACATTATAGAGGGGGCAGAGGAGGCTGCTCCCAGGTCAGCCACCCTCGTCGTTCTGAAGTCTCTTTACCTGCGTGTCATCCCTCGCTCCATCACACACACACTTCTTCATTCTATCGTACATCCTGACACCCACACGGGTCCCCTCTAGACACAGGTGGTGTCGTGCATGATGGGCACGCTCTGGTGCTTGTGCTCCGGCTTGGTGCAGTGGTCCTGCGAGCTGGAGCTCTTCAGGGGCACCAGGCAGCGGTCGGCGGGGCGCCCGCCGGGCAGCAGGCCCCAGCAGCACAGCACGCGCAGGAACTCCTTCCTCATGTCCTTGCTGCGCAGCGTGTAGATCACCGGGTTCAGCGCCGAGTTCAGCGTGGCGAAGCCGAAGAAGATGTCGGACTTGGAGAGCACCGGGCAGGCCTTCATCCTGCAGGACGTGTCGAGGAGGAGGATGGTGAAGGCGGGCAGCCAGCACATGATGAACACGCCCAGCACGATGGTGACGGTCTTCAGCAGGGCGTAGGCCTGGGTGTTGGTGGCCTCGCGGTGGCTGGAGCGCACGATCAGGTAGATCCGCACGTAGAGGATGACGATGGAGAGCAGGATGATGCTGAAGATGGTGACCACGAACAGGATGTACTTCTTGGAGTAGAGCGGCAGCACGGCGGAGCAGTCGTCCAGCTCCAGGATGCAGTTCCAGCCCAGGATGGGCAGGCCGCCCAGCAGGATGGAGGTGGCCCAGCAGGCCCCGATCAGGAGGAACATGCGGCAGGTCTTGTGCGAGCCGTACACCTTCACCTTGGTGATGGCGCTGTAGCGCTCGATGGCGATGGCCAGCAGGCTGAAGACCGAGGCGGCCAGGGCGATGAAGGCCGTGCCCTCCCGGATGAACCACTGCACCGGCACCAGGCCGAACGTCCGCTGCCCCGACAGGAAGATGTTGGCGATGTAGGCGGCGCCCGCCAGCAGGTCGGAGAAGGCCAGGTTGCCGATGAAGAAGAACATGGCGGAGTGGAACTTCTTGTTGCGGAAGACGGCGATGAGGACCAGCAGGTTCTCCAGGATGATGAAGCTGCAGAGGATGACGACGGCGATGTTGAGCATGGAGAACTCCTTCTTCTTGGCGGTGCGGTCGTCCAGCTGCTGGCTGGTCATCTCCTTGGCGTAGGCGTAGTAGGACCTGATCACGCTGGTGTTGGTGTACTGGGAGTACTTGCTCCCCATGGCAACGGGCTGGCAGAGCACAGCGGCTTTACGGCAAAGTGTTCACATCCACACAGTGGAGAGGCGGAGCGCGTCCGGGCCGGCGGTCATCTCGCTCGGGAGGAGACGGGTGGCGGTCAGTCACATCTCAGGGGCGCCGCGTGGGTCACCTGGGAGACACGGAGACAGAGACACGGAGCCATTTAGTGATGCATAGAGATAGAGAGGGAGAGAGTGTGTGTGTTATGCTATGCAGCTACAATATATGACCAGGGAACAGGGAACACGGGGTGGGACCAGGGACCAGGGAACAGGGGGTGGGACCAGGGAACAGGGGGATGGGACCAGGGCACAGGGGGTGGGAACAGGGGGATGGGACCAGGGCACAGGGGGATGGGAACAGGGGGATGGGACCAGGGCACAGGGGGATGGGAACAGGGGGATGGGACCAGGGAACAGGGGGATGGGACCAGGGAACAGAGAACAGGGAACAGGGGATGGGACCAGGGAACAGGGGGATGGGACCAGGGAACAGGGGGTGGGAACAGGGAACAGGGGGTGGGAACAGGGAACAGGGGATGGGACCAGGGAACAGGGGATGGGACCAGGGAACAGGGGATGGGACCAGGGGGTGGGAACAGGGAACAGGGGGTGGGAACAGGGAACAGGGGGTGGGAACAGGGAACAGGGGGTGGGACCAGGGAACAGGGGGATGGGACCAGGGAACAGGGACCAGGGAACAGGGGGATGGGACCAGGGAACAGGGGGATGGGACCAGGGAACAGGGACCAGGGAACAGGGGGATGGGACCAGGGAACAGGGGGATGGGACCAGGGAACAGAGAACAGGGAACAGGGGGTGGGACCAGGGAACAGGGGGATGGGACCAGGGAACAGGGGGTGGGACCAGGGGGTGGGACCAGGGAACAGGGGGTGGGACCAGGGGATGGGACCAGGGGATGGGACCAGGGGGTGGGACCAGGGGGTGGGACCAGGGGATGGGACCAGGGGGTGGGACCAGGGGATGGGACCAGGGAACAGAGGGATGGGACCAGGGGGATGGGACCAGGGGGATGGGACCAGGGGGATGGGACCAGGGAACAGAGGGATGGGACCAGGGGGGTGGGACCAGGGGGATGGGACCAGGGGGATGGGACCAGGGGGATGGGACCAGGGAACAGAGGGATGGGACCAGGGGGGTGGGACCAGGGGATGGGACCAGGGGGTGGGACCAGGGGGTGGGACCAGGGAACAGGGGGATGGGACCAGGGAACAGGGGGATGGGACCAGGGGGGTGGGACCAGGGGGTGGGACCAGGGGGTGGGACCAGGGAACAGGGGGTGGGACCAGGGGGTGGGACCAGGGAACAGGGGGATGGGACCAGGGAACAGGGGGATGGGAACAGGGGGTGGGAACAGGGGGTGGGACCAGGGGGTGGGAACAGGGGGTGGGACCAGGGGGTGGGACCAGGGGGA
Source organism: Notolepis coatsorum (assembly GCF_963971535.1). Classification (NCBI taxonomy): domain Eukaryota; kingdom Metazoa; phylum Chordata; class Actinopteri; order Aulopiformes; family Paralepididae; genus Notolepis; species Notolepis coatsorum. The sequence goes on from NC_140178.1 coordinate 527,227, forward strand.
TGGGACCAGGGAACAGGGACCAGGGGGTGGGACCAGGGGGTGGGACCAGGGGGTGGGACCAGGGAACAGGGACCAGGGGGTGGGACCAGGGGGTGGGACCAGGGGGTGGGACCAGGGGGGACACGGTTGGAGCTATTGGCAGAGGAAATGTTGTAATATAATAATATAACGAGCCCTTTCATCCTGACAGAAAAGAAGGAAAATGATTCTGAGCAAAGAAATTCATTTTCATTACGAGAGTTGTTCAGCATTCAAAGATCAAAGAGATTGAGTCCAAGGCAATTTTTTGGCAAAAACTGGTTAAAACGCACGAAGCCAAAGACACGTCATGGAGTTTGATTTAAACCCCTAGAGGCTAAAACACGTTGTAGTGTGTTGTTTTATATTCACTTAATAAGCCAGACAAGGAATACAAGCCTTTTCTGGATGGAAGAGTGCATTGCACTCCACTTCTTTGACAATACAAAAACCCCCAACCTAAAGAACATGTCTCAATGTGTTTGTAGACGCAAAGGAACCGAGCCTCTCTCTAACCCATCTCTTTCTCTGCCACCGGGGAGTGTTTGAGTGAAGACTAGGCTTACGGAGATTTCTGAAAGCTGTTTTCAAGAATCAAAAAAGATGATCCAGAGTGGGTTATTGTTCTTAATGTCCCGATTGCTCGAGCTTAACCCAACATAGACCGTACAACAAGAGAGAATCAATGAAGATCCGGCATTTCCTTCCAATGGCAGGGTTAAGTGTGTTTCAGAGAGGGCTGTGTGGCCGCATGCTCCCCATGCTATGAATACACACTGTGTCCAGTTGCTCCCGCGCTGCGCTGCACCCACACAGGCAGACACTTGTGGCTTTTGAGCTATGCAAGACAAACGGGCTGGGATAGAAATGTGAACGGCAATCCCAGCCGCCATGTTAGGGATTTATTAATCACTGTAATACATCAGCATGAGCACACTACTCTGGGAGGACCTCGACATGTTTGAAGGCAATTGTAAGTGGTATTTGTCTTTGTTAAGTGTTAGATAGCTCTACATTCAGACAGCCATCACTGATATAGTGTCTGGTCAGTAACATGGGTCTCCCAGTCCCTCCACTCTGCAGTAAACAGCCATCACTGATATAGTGTCTGGTCAGTAACATGGGTCTCCCAGTCCCTCCACTCTGCAGTAAACAGTCATCACTGATATAGTGTCTGGTCAGTAATGTGGGTCTCCCAGTCCCTCCACTCTGCAGTAAACAGCCATCACTGATATAGAGTGTCTGGTCAGTAACATGGGTCTCCCAGTCTCTCCACTCTGCAGTAAACAGTCATCACTGATATAGAGTGTCTGGTCAGTAACATGGGTCTCCCAGTCCCTCCACTCTGCAGTAAACAGCCATCACTGATACAGAGTGTCTGGTCAGTAACATGGGTCTCCCAGTCCCTCCACTCTGCAGTAAACAGCCATCACTGATATAGAGTGTCTGGTCAGTAACATGGGTCTCCCAGTCCCTCCACTCTGCAGTAAACAGTCATCACTGATATATAGTGTCTGGTCAGTAACATGGGTCTCTCAGTCCCTCCACTCTGCAGTAAACAGCCATCACTGATATAGAGTGTCTGGTCAGTAACATGGGTCTCTCAGTCCCTCCACTCTGCAGTAAACAGACATCACTGATATACAGTGTCTGGTCAGTAACATGGGTCTCCCAGTCCCTCCACTCTGCAGTAAACAGTCATCACTGATACAGAGTGTCTGGTCAGTAACATGGGTCTCCCAGTCCCTCCACTCTGCAGTAAACAGTCATCACTGATACAGTGTCTGGTCAGTAACATGGGTCTCCCAGTCCCTCCACTCTGCAGTAAACAGTCATCACTGATATAGAGTGTCTGGTCAGTAACATGGGTCTCCCAGTCCCTCCACTCTGCAGTAAACAGTCATCACTGATACAGAGTGTCTGGTCAGTAACATGGGTCTCCCAGTCCCTCCACTCTGCAGTAAACAGCCATCACTGATATAGAGTGTCTGGTCAGTAACATGGGTCTCTCAGTCCCTCCACTCTGCAGTAAACAGTCATCACTGATATATAGTGTCTGGTCAGTAACATGGGTCTCCCAGTCCCTCCACACTGCAGTAAACAGCCATCACTGATACAGAGTGTCTGGTCAGTAACATGGGTCTCCCAGTCCCTCGACTCTGCAGTAAACAGCCATCACTGATATAGAGTGTCTGGTCAGTAACATGGGTCTCTCAGTCCCTCCACTCTGCAGTAAACAGCCATCACTGATATAGAGTGTCTGGTCAGTAACATGGGTCTCTCAGTCCCTCCACTCTGCAGTAAACAGTCATCACTGATATAGAGTGTCTGGTCAGTAACATAGAGTGTTTACTGCAGAGTGGAGGGACTGAGAATAACGCTTCCGGGAAAAACATATTCATATTCATATATTTTTTCATGTTCAATATATTACATAGAATATTTCTCCCGTTCAGGACAGTATATCTCAGCAGTTGGTGCATCGTGTGTAAACGGGAACACGTGTGTGTCAGGCAGAATGCTAGTTGCTCAGACAACACTGTCAGACAGAATGCTAGTTGCTCAGACAACACTGTCAGACAGAATGCTAGTTGCTCAGACAACACTGTCAGACAGAATGCTAGTTGCTCAGACAACAACACTGTCAGGCAGAATGCTAGTTGCTCAGACAACACTGTCAGACAGAATGCTAGTTGCTCAGACAACACTGTCAGACAGAATGCTAGTTGCTCTGACAACAACACTGTCAGGCAGAATGCTAGTTGCTCAGACAACACTGTCAGACAGAATGCTAGTTGCTCAGACAACACTGTCAGACAGAATGCTAGTTGCTCAGACAACACTGTCAGGCAGAATGCTAGTTGCTCTGACAACAACACTGTCAGACAGAATGCTAGTTGCTCAGACAACACTGTCAGACAGAATGCTAGTTGCTCAGACAACACTGTCAGACAGAATGCTAGTTGCTCAGACAACAACACTGTCAGGCAGAATGCTAGTTGCTCAGACAACAACACTGTCAGACAGAATGCTAGTTGCTCAGACAACACTGTCAGACAGAATGCTAGTTGCTCAGACAACACTGTCAGACAGAATGCTAGTTGCTCAGACAACACTGTCAGACAGAATGCTAGTTGCTCTGACAACAACACTGTCAGGCAGAATGCTAGTTGCTCAGACAACACTGTCAGACAGAATGCTAGTTGCTCAGACAACACTGTCAGACAGAATGCTAGTTGCTCAGACAACACTGTCAGGCAGAATGCTAGTTGCTCTGACAACAACACTGTCAGACAGAATGCTAGTTGCTCAGACAACACTGTCAGACAGAATGCTAGTTGCTCAGACAACACTGTCAGGCAGAATGCTAGTTGCTCAGACAACACTGTCAGACAGAATGCTAGTTGCTCAGACAACAACACTGTCAGGCTGGTTTCAGTTCAAAGGGGACATTCCTCTAACCCAGTCCAAGCTCACCGGCTGTCAACACACGCCATTGTTGTCGGGAGTTCCATTCCACTCTACCTCTCTGACTTCAGCAGAGCTGCTGGACCAGGCAACACTCTCCCATCGTGAAGCAGTCACACTCACACACACACACACACACACACACACACACACACACACACACACACACACACACACACACACACCACACATACACACACACACACACACCACACCCACACACACACCACACACACACACACACACACACACACACACACACACACACACACACACAGACACACACACACACACACAGTAAATAGATAGCAGAGATAGAGAGCGGGAGTTCTAATTCACATTTACATATAGATCACAGTCAAATCCAAATGAACCTGCCTGACGTCGACTGATGTGGTTGGAATACGGAATCCCGCTTAAACTGTAGTATGCAAATACAGCGGGAAACGGTTTACTCTCATCATTGGAGAGTTAGGAATTCCGTTTTTGTATGCAACTAAATAGGCGACAGAAAGAAGCCAGAAAATGTGGTTTCAATTGAACCCCCTTTAATCACCCTTTAAAAAGAGGGCTCTGAAAAACTGTCTGTCGTCACGGAGAGACAAAGGACTGTGTGTCGTTACCAAGAGACAAAGGACTGTGTGTCGTCACGGAGAGACAGCGAGACGTCAGGAGGTAATACGACCTCTGGGTCCAGTTCCTGTGGGAACTCAACCTGATGCTACTCCCCCACTGGCATGGATCCTCCTTTACACATGTACTCCTCTACATTTATCAATAATGCATAGAAAGTGTTCTATTTTCGTTCCTACGCACGGAATTTAGAATGTCTCTACACACAGACAAATCTGATCGATCAACCATGCGTGCACTCTGTGTTGATAAATACCAAGTGTTCTTACCGTCTATGCTCGTGCACGATTGTAAGCATTTGCATACAGAATGAATGAAAAGGTTTATTTAAAATGGACACTACAGCTACATTGGACCAGCCAAAGTGGACAGACCAGATGCGTTGTTTTGCGTGTTTACACCGCCCCCAATCAACCATATATGGTAATGAAACACCCCCATGGAATGTGAAATAATGGACTAAGCAAACTATGAGAAACTTCACCGAGAGCGAGATTGATCACGGAGGTCTAACCAACAAATTGAACGTATACAGCATTTCCCGTTGTGAACAATCTTATTTGGAAACATGACACAGACACACAGAATAATAGTATTTAGCTTTTAATTTTAAATAATATTTAATCGTATGATTATAGATATTTTTAGAGAATAAATAAATCCAATGAAGTTGTCAAGTTCACAGACAACTCCGCTGAGCGTGTAGACTATCTTCGGTGCGCCGCCGGGAGCCAAGGATGTTGACCGACCCAGTCCTGCTACAGAACCAGCACATTGACAGAAATAAATGACAAGCTGACCCGACATTAAGCTGTAATGACTGAAATGAACGAGTCGCTGAAGCACACTGTCTGACTCTGTGCCACCCGATGGGGCTTACCCTAACCCTAACCCTAACCCAATGGAGAATACAAACTCCTAACCACTATTTTGCGCTTTTTTCGTTGAGTTTTTTTCAAGTTACCGTAAATCCTCAAATATAAGATGGCCTTCTATTTACCTCAGCTGCAAAGAGCACCAGGCCTTTATTAGAGAGAGGCTTATATAAGAGGCAGGCCTTAATTTCTAAAAATGACACTCATGGACATAATCCCTTCATTTTCAGACTTTTATTGCATTATTATTATTATTATTATTATTATTATTATTATTATTATTATTATTATTATTATTATTATTATTATTATTATTATTATTATTATTATTATTATTTATTTTTTTATACATACATTGTCTGTCTACATTTATTTAGACTAGCATTGGTATTTAAATATTGAGTGCAGTTGAGTAATTGTGGGTTAGGGTTAGACAAACACACACAACATCTGGACAAACACACAACATCTGGACAAACACACACCTCTGGACAAACACACACAACATCTGGACAAACACACACACCTCTGGACAAACACACAACCTCTGGACAAACACACAACCTCTGGACAAACACACACCTCTGGACAAACACACAACCTCTGGACAAACACACAACATCTGGACAAACACACACACCTCTGGACAAACACACAACCTCTGGACAAACACACAACATCTGGACAAACACACAACCTCTGGACAAACACACACCTCTGGACAAACACACAACATCTGGACAAACACACACACCTCTGGACAAACACACACCTCTGGACAAACACACAACATCTGGACAAACACACACCTCTGGACAAACACACACACCTCTGGTCCGGCTCAGAGAGACACACAGTAGACTGGTCTGGTTCAGAGACACACAGCAGACTGGTCTGGTTCATACAGGACACACAGTAGCCTGGTCTGGTTCAGAGACACACAGTAGACTGGTCTGGTTCATACAGGACACACAGTAGACTGGCCTGGCTCACCACTAGTCCAGCTGCAAGGCAGGTCCAGCACCCAGCTGCTCCGGCGTAGCCAATAATAACCAGCGCCCTGTTTCCTTAGGCAGGAACAAAGAACAATACTCCCCTTCAGTGCGGAGCGAGCGAGCGCTGCACTCCAGCCTCAGCGAGGGACAGAGCGCTGTATCTGTGTCAAGGTTGGATGTCTTTTGCGGTTGAATATTCCCTTATCACAACCATCACAGCTGCCCCCCCCCCCCCCCCCCGACCCCATAATGGACCCTTGAAAAAGGCGCAATATAACTTAGGGCTCTGGGCAAAGTGTGTGTGTGCAAGCTGCATCAGTGTGTGTGTGCCAGCTGCATCAGGGTAATTGCATTAGGTTACATTACTGTGGCCGTAACCATGTTGTTGCTGGAAGGGTCTGTCTGTTGACCCCTCTCTGCATCTCTCCACCACTTCCACTCTGCAGAGATGTTAGCTAGCTTAGACCTCAGAGAGATGTTAGCTAGCTTAGGCCTCATAGAGATGCTAGCTAGCTTAGACCTCAGAGAGATGCTAGCTAGCTTAGACCTCAGAGAGATGTTAGCTAGCTTAGACCTCAGAGAGATGTTAGCTAGCTTAGACCTCAGAGAGATGTTAGCTAGCTTAGACCTCAGAGAGATGTTAGCTAGCTTAGACCTCAGTGAGATGCTAGCTAGCTTAGACCTCAGAGAGATGTTAGCTAGCTTAGACCTCAGAGAGATGTTAGCTAGCTTAGACCTCAGAGAGATGTTAGCTAGCTTAGACCTCAGAGAGATGTTAGCTAGCTTAGACCTCAGAGAGATGTTCGCTAGCTTAGGCCTCATAGAGATGTTAGCTAGCTTAGACATCAGAGAGATGTTAGCTAGCTTAGACATCAGAGAGATGTTAGCTAGCTTAGACATCAGAGAGATGTTAGCTAGCTTAGACCTCAGAGAGATGTTAGCTAGCTTAGACCTCAGAGAGATGCTAGCTAGCTTAGACCTCAGAGAGATGTTAGCTAGCTTAGACCTCAGAGAGATGTTAGCTAGCTTAGACCTCAGAGATGTTAGCTAGCTTAGACCTCAGAGAGATGTTAGCTAGCTTAGACCTCAGAGAGATGTTAGCTAGCTTAGACCTCAGAGAGATGTTAGCTAGCTTAGGCCTCAGAGAGATGTTAGCTAGCTTAGGCCTCAGAGAGATGCTAGCTAGCTTAGACCTCAGAGAGATGTTAGCTAGCTTAGGCCTCAGAGAGATGTTAGCTAGCTTAGGCCTCAGAGAGATGTTAGCTAGCTTAGACCTGAGAGAGATGTTAGCTAGCTTAGACCTCAGCGAGATGTTAGCTAGCTTAGACCTCAGCGAGATGTTAGCTAGCTTAGACGCGTCTCTACAATTCGTAGCCGCATTTCTGCAGACCCCTCTCTGATTGGTTGAACTCTATTTTTGCAGACCCCTCCCATTTCTGCAGACCCCTCTCTGATTGGTTGAGCGAAGCCCCTCTCTGATTGGCCCCCCGCATGAGCCGAGACAAGCTCCTCTAGCCAGGAGTCGAAACTCCGTTAACTCCAGAGAGAGAGGCTGAACGCAATTTATACGCATGGAAGTATTGATTACGCCATAACGAATCATTAAAAAATATACCGTTAACTGGAATATGTTGTGTGTGCCTTTACACATGTTGGATAGGATTATGTAATTGGTTTGTATAGCGTCGCGTATAACGTTATTTCGCGTGACTTCACGGTTTATTCACAATTCACAACACAGCCAGCGGTCAACTTGTTTACACTCCCCACTTACTGTACAATGTAACATTTAGATTAACCCAGTTGTCTATCTGTATGTCATATGTTACGATGAATTGAAAATGGGGGACCCTGATGTAAACAAGACGAAAGTCTTTCTCTGGGGTCTGCATTCCCTTAACAATTGTATGTATTGAGCTGTACTGTGTACTGTATACCCATTCTGCAATCTGTTAATAAAGTTTTCAATCAATTCAATCAATCAATAACTAGACAGTTACAATATAACATTAGATTAATTAACCCAGTTAATGCCTTAAGAGAGAGAGGCTGGTGGTCAAGTCAAGAGTTATTTGTCACAAGTTGTTTATTAGCCTAGACATTTTCAATTCATCATCTTGTTTACATCAGGGTCCCCCATGTTCAATTCATGATAACATATATGACATACAGGTAGACAGATGGACAGTACTGCTACATTTAGACATTTATGACATACCAGATTTTGAACTTGTGGTAGGCCTAGACATTTTCAATTCATCGTCTTGTTTACATCAGGGTCCCCCATGTTCAATTCATGATAACATATATGACATACAGGTAGACAGATGGACAGTACTGCTACATCTAGACATTTATGACATACCAGATTTTGAACTTGTGGTAGGCCTAGACATTTTCAATTCATCGTCTTGTTTACATCAGGGTCCCCCATGTTCAATTCATGATAACATATATGACATACAGGTAGACAGATGGACAGTACTGCTACATCTAGACATTTATGACATACCAGATTTTGAACTTGTGGTAGGCCTAGACATTTTCAATTCATCGTCTTGTTTACATCAGGGTCCCCCATGTTCAATTCATGATAACATATATGACATATATGTATGGGCCACTCTCCAGGTGACCTGCATCGACCTTGCCCACACCAGGATCTCCTCCTCAGACTGGTGAGTCATTCGCACAGTGGCCTCAAAAGAGGTATGGTCAACGCAGGTCCAGGATGGGTTCACCGCACGTCTGTACGTGCAGACATGATATGTGTAACCCTTCGGTAAAAGTCCTTCAACACACAAGCAACAAGATGTTATTTTTTTGAAAGCCAGTAAATACTGACAAAAAAAAGCATAGACACTTAGAAGAAGCAATGTATAGTCCCCCCCACCCACCCAACCTCCTCCAATGTACAGTTTCTACGTCAAATGTATAGCCTTTCTTTTCTGGACTCTTTTTGTATCACAAACAGTACTGTATTTGTAAATCTGGTATGTCATAAATGTCTAGATGTAGCAGTACTGTCTATCTGTCTACCTGTATGTCATATATGTTATCATGAATTGAACATGGGGGACCCTGATGTAAACAAGACGATGAATTGAAAATGTCTAGGCCTACCACAAGTTCAAAATCTGGTATGTCATAAATGTCTAGATGTAGCAGTACTGTCCATCTGTCTACCTGTATGTCATATATGTTATCATGAATTGAACATGGGGGACCCTGATGTAAACACGACGATGAATTGTGAAATGTGAATAAACCGTGAAGTCACGCGAAATAACGTTATACGCGACGCTATACAAACCAATTACATAATCCTATCCAACATGTGTAAAGGCACACACAACATATTCCAGTTAACGGTATATATCTTTTAATGATTCGTTATGGCGTAATCAATACTTCCATGCGTATAAATTGCGTTCAGCCTCTCTCTCTGGAGTTAACGGAGTTTCGACTCCTGGCTAGAGGAGCCTGTCTCGGCTCATGCGGGGGGCCAATCAGAGAGGGGCTTCGCTCAACCAATCAGAGAGGGGTCTGCAGAAATGGGAGGGGTCTGCAAAAATGGAGTTCAACCAATCAGAGAGGGGTCTGCAGAAATGCGGCTACGAATTGTAGAGACGCAGCTTAGACCTCAGCGAGATGTTAGCTAGCTTAGACCTGAGAGAGATGTTAGCTAGCTTAGACCTCAGCGAGATGTTAGCTAGCTTAGACCTCAGCGAGATGTTAGCTAGCTTAGACCTCAGCGAGATGTTAGCTAGCTTAGACCTCAGAGAGATGTTAGCTAGCTTAGACCTCAGAGAGATGTTAGCTAGCTTAGACCCCAGAGAGATGTTAGCTAGCTTAGACCGCAGAGAGATGTTAGCTAGCTTATGTAACTCTGTACTGGGCTCTGTTAAGGAAGGACAGGACACTCTCACTGAGAAACATTGCTTTCTACTGAAAACTAGGGTAAGCCATTTTAAGTTTATTAGTGAATCTTAAAAGTGAGGAACCAGCTGACTTGATTAAAGGGGCGTGTTTAAAACGGCCATTTTGTTTAGTTAAGTGCCCCCATTAAGGGACTGTTTCCTGTTTACTAGTAGCATCTGATTTGCTGAGTGAGCCATTAAGAGCTGCCCTGTTTAAAAGCAGAGGTCCACACTGTGTTGAAGTCACTCTGTACTGGGCTCTGTTAAGGAAGGACAGGACACTCTCACTGAGAAACATTGCTTTATACTGAAAACTAGGGTAAGCCATTTTAAGTTTATTAGTGAATCTTAAAAGTGAGGAACCAGCTGACTTGATTAAAGGGGCGTGTTTAAAACGGCCATTTTGTTTAGTTAAGTGCCCCCATTAAGGGCCAGGTGCTAAGACAGCACTAATTAGTGATAGTGATTTAAAGGCTTGCTGGTGTAGCGTCAGCGAAGCGTCGAGAAACGAAGAGGGACAAAGAGGAGGAGTTATCCTGGAGTTCACCGCCGAGGGATCCACCGATCCACCCAGTGCTAAGTACACCATAATCCTATATTTCCCTCCCACACTGCTATTTCTCTACTTCCTCCCTGCCACTCTCGACAATACAATGTGTCTCATACCTATATCCACAATCTGCTCCTCCAGAACTGACTCTACCCATCCACGACAGTTTGCTAGTAACCCGGCTAATCTCTCCTACCCTCCTACAGCCACTAATACACCTGTCACAGTACGGGGAGGCTTATGGAATTGTCAATCAGCAGTCAAGAAAGCTGACTTCATTACTGCCTACGCCCATAGTCTAAATCTGCAGCTCCTGGCTCTAACTGAGACCTGGATAACCCCCAATAACTCATCAACACCTGCAGCATTATCTACAAACTATAACTTCACTCACACACCTCGACCTTCCAGACGGGGTGGAGGCACTGCCCTCATGACATCTCCTTCATGGGCTACAAACGTAACACCACTCCCAGAACTGTCACTCTCCTCTCTCGAATATCATGCAGTATCTGTCTCTAATCCTTTCAATCTCACCATTGTTACACTCTACCGCCCTCCAGGTCCGCTCGATCACTTCACAGATGAGCTGGACATGCTTCTTAGCTCCTTACCGGAAGATGGTACCCCTCTCCTTCTACTGGGCGACTTCAACCTGCCTGACTCATCTCAGTCAGTCATAGTAGTCTCCCTCCTACAATCGTTTGACCTGACTCCCACTGCCATGCCTCCCACCCACAAAGCAGGCAACTCCTTGGATCTCATATTTTCCCGTAACTCCAGCATCATTAACACCACGGTAACTCCCCTACATGTATCTGACCATTCCTTCATATCCTTCTCACTAACTCTCATGCTTAACCGAAAGGTCTTCACCCCAACTCAAACAGTCTCACTCAGACGCAACCTGCCCTCCCTATCCCCCTCCACCCTCTCCTCTGACATACTATCCGCTCTACCTTTGAGTGACACCTTCTCTGCTCTCTCCACAGAGATGGCAACCTCCACCCTCCTTTCAGCCCTGGCAACCTCCTTCGACAAGCTCTGTCCCCTCGTTGAGAAACCTGCCCGCCGTTCCCCACCCAGTCCATGGCTGACAGATCCAGTGAGAGAACAAAGACAGGTCCTGAGAGCAGCTGAAAGGAAGTATAGAAAGTCACGCCTCACTGCTGACATCGACACATATCACAACCTCTTGTTAACATTCTCCAAAACCATCACTAATGCCAAAGCTTCTTTCTTCCACCATAGGATCGAGGCCTCTGCCAAGAATCTTCGCAAACTGCATGCTACCATGTCCTCCCTCCTCACTCCCCCCCCACCCCCCCCCCTCCCTCATCTTTCTCTGCCGAAGACTTTGCGATCTTCTTTGAGGAAAAAGTGGAGAACATCCGCAGCTCCTTCTCCCAACCCCCACCCATTCCAAATGCTGAATCGAGAACCTCATCCTTCACTCTGTCATCTTTCTCTCCCATTACAGAAGCAGAGACCCTGACACTGGTAACGTCAAACCGTCCGACTACTTGCCAGCTGGACCAGCTACCCTCCCCACTCCTCCAGACCATAGCACCAGACATCCTCCCATTCCTAACTGCAACCATCAACTCCTCACTCAACTCGGGGGTGGTCCCCACCTCCCTAAAACAAGCCAGAGTCACGCCGCTCATAAAAAAACCAACCCTGAACCCTACTGTCATAGGCAACTACCGTCCTGTCTCTCTTCTCTCCTTCCTTTCTAAAACACTTGAACGTGCTGTATCCAACCAACTTACTACTTATCTCTTACAGAATGACCTCCTAGACCCTAATCAGTCAGGCTTCAGGACTGGTCACTCCACAGAGACAGCCCTCATTGCGGTCACAGAGGCACTTCACTTAGCAAAAGCGAAAGGCCTCTCCTCTGTCCTGATTCTCCTAGATCTATCTGCAGCCTTCGACACAGTCAACCACCAGATCCTCCTTGCGGCCCTCGCAGGAATGGGAGTGGCTGGCTCTGCGCTGACATGGCTGTCATCATACCTCAATGACCGCTCCTACCAAGTGTCATGGAGAGGGACCCTGTCGGCCACCCGCCCCCTGCGGACGGGTGTCCCCCAGGGCTCGGTTTTAGGACCCCTTCTCTTCTCCCTCTACACTAAATCACTGGGTAACATTATCACGTCTCATGGCTTCTCCTACCATTGTTATGCCGACGATACTCAACTCTTCCTCTCCTTCCCTCCCTCAGATATCCACGTCTCTGTGCGGATCTCGGCCTGTCTGTCCGACATCTCAGCCTGGATGACGTCCAACCACCTCAAACTGAACCTAAGCAAAACAGAATTGCTCCACCTGCCGGCCAAATCCTCCCCCCTAACCGACCTTTCAATCACAGTCGAGAATGCAGCTGTGACTGCGTCCCCGACCGCCAAGAACCTTGGTGTTGTCCTCGACGACCAGTTGAACTTCTCTGCTCACATCGCAGCGACGACCAGAACCTGCCGATTCCTCCTGAGCAACGTCAGAAGGATACG
>NC_140178.1:540398-567117 GCF_963971535.1 Notolepis coatsorum
GGGGGGGTTAGACGCCACCACGGTGAGACGCCGTAAAGATCAGAGAGCTGGCGGTGTAACACTGTAACACACACCTGGCGGGCGCTGGTCAGGAAGCTGTCCGCTCTATAAACCTGGAGCTCTGTCAGGGTCTGGACCACTGAGCTCTCCACACACACACACACACACACACACACACACACACACACACACACACACACACACACACACACACACACACACACACACACACACACACACACACACACACACACACACACACACACACACACACATACTGTATACACACACACACAACACTACAACACACATACTGTATACGCTCACACACTAAGGGGCGTTTCTCACTCACGTATTGGGATCGAATCACTGCTCCCGAGAACGGGGGGGAGTGTTCTCACTCCGCGCTGATTCGTTTTACCCCCCATCTCGGAATGGGCCGTGGGAGCGGGGGGCGTGACACACACAACGTCGTTACTGTCATGCTTGCTTCAATTTTGGGCAGATAACACCACACACAGCAACAACTGGAGAATACCCACAAAAACGATATTTATGGGCAATTTGAGAGTTCAGACCTCAACCAAAAACAAGCATGTGGAACCTCACAGCTCAGTGGATGAAAACATGAAGCACATTACAAAGCACAGCACTTCTGGCTCGCATTAGGCCTGGCAATTCTTGTTTGCCATGCTATTTCTATACATTAGTTTCTTGTTTGAATGCATTTATTTCTATTAGACCAGTGGTGCCCAACCAGTCGGCCGTGGTCGACCAGTAGATCAATGACATGTAATATAATTGCCACGAGCGATGGGATGTTAGCTGCTGGACAGGCTAAGCTAACTAGAGTTAGCCGTTAGCTTAGCGTTAGCCATTGCTGTATACTATACTTTCTTGTTCGAATGCATTTATTTCTATTAGACCAGTGGTGCCCAACCAGTCGGCCGTGGTCGACCAGTAGATCAATGACATTCAATATAATCGATTGCAGCAATGTTACTAGTAAAAGGCTAAGCTAACTAGCGGTAGCCGTTAGCTTAGCGCTATCGTTAACCCTGCAAAACGCTCAAAAGCGGACTCTACAACACCATCCATTCGTGATAAAATGGGGTGGGTTATATTGACAAGGCTTGACAACAGAGGTTCAAATATAACTTCATATTTATTGGTTATTTGTTCATTTTATATCAGCATCCAGTCTCCGCAGTCATGTTAAGACACTTCCTGTTTAGACATTGTCGAACGTGACATCATTGCCTACGGCAAGCATAAACGCTCAAAAGGCAAACCGTAACAGAACCCGAAGCGAACCAAGACTGCAGTGTGTACACAAACTAGAGGCGGGTGGGGGGGGGGGGGAAGTTCGCATTAGATCTCGGAACGGGCTAGAACGGAACGGAATAGAAACTAATAGGTGAGTGAGAAAGGGCCCTAACAGACACTTTAGCACGAACAAACACACACACACACACACACACGCACACACACGCACACACTCAACGGTCACTTTACACAATGAAAAGGTCACTTAAAAAAATAAGAAGAACGGGAGTGGTTCTTGTATAGTAAATAGATGGATATAGCAAGATAGCATAAGGATATATATAGTATAACTGTATATAGTAAGGTATAGTAGTATAGTAGTGTACATAAGACCCAGTGCCTCATCCGTAGCTAACACTGTAATTATATATAGACCTTAGCATGTCTTTACCATTGCTTGTTAAACTGTATGTACATATATACCTGTTATGTCTCATTCTATGGTCTTATTCTTATTCTTATTACTTGTATTATTGCACAATCGCTGCAGGCATGACCCCCCGCATTTCACTGTATGCTTGTATGACCGTGACAAATAAAACTCTTGACTTGACTTGTCCCCTGATGGTAGGGAGCGGCCGAGATCGATCACCTGGAAGGTTCTCTCTCATCAAGAATCAGGAACCAAGAGGTTTATTTGTCACTTACTGTACCAGCAGGGCATACAGTGAAACATACATACCAGCATGGGCATACAGTGAAACATACATACCAGCAGGGCATACAGTGAAACATACATACCAGCAGGGCATACAGTGAAACATACATACCAGCAGGACATACAGTGAAACATACATGCCAGCAGGACATACAGTGAAACATACATACCAGCAGGACATACAGTGAAACATACATACCAGCAGGACATACAGTGAAACATACATACCAGCAGGACATACAGTGAAACATACATACCAGCAGGACATACAGTGAACATACATACCAGCAGGGCATACAGTGAAACATACATACCAGCAGGACATACAGTGAAACATACATACCAGCAGGACATACAGTGAAACATACATACCAGCAGGGCATACAGTGAAACATACATACTTGCCAGCAGGACATACAGTGAAACATACATACCAGCAGGACATACAGTGAGACATACATACCAGCAGGACATACAGTGAAACATACATACCAGCAGGGCATACAGTGAAACATACATACCAGCAGGGCATACAGTGAAACATACATACCTGCAGGACATACAGTGAAACATACATACCAGCAGGGCATACAGTGAAACATACATGCCAGCAGGACATACAGTGAAACATACATGCCAGCAGGACATACAGTGAAACATACATACCAGCAGGACATACAGTGAAACATACATACCAGCAGGACATACAGTGAAACATACATGCCAGCAGGACATACAGTGAAACATACATACCAGCAGGGCATACAGTGAAACATACATACCAGCAGGACATACAGTGGAACATACATACAGCAGGACATACAGTGAAACATACATACCAGCAGGACCATACAGTGAAACATACATACCAGCAGGGACATACAGTGAAACATACATAACATACCAGCAGGGCATACAGTGGAACATACATACCAGCAGGACATACAGTGAAACATACATACCAGCAGGACATACAGTGAAACATACATACTGTACCAGCAGGGCATACAGTGAAACATACATACCAGCAGGGCATACAGTGAAACATACAGTACATACCAGCAGGGCACACAGTGAAACATACATACCAGCAGGACATACAGTGAAACATACAATGATACCAGCAGGACATACAGTGAAACATACTTACCAGCAGGGCATACAGTGAAACATACATACCAGCAGGACATACAGTGAAACATACATACCAGCAGGGCATACAGTGAGACATACATACCAGCAGGACATACAGTGAAACATACATACCAGCAGGGCATACAGTGAGACATACATACCAGCAGGGCATACAGTGAAACATACATACCAGCAGGGCATACAGTGAAACATACATACCAGCAGGACATACAGTGAAACATACATACCAGCAGGGCATACAGTGAAACATACATACCAGCAGGACATACAGTGACAGAACATACTTACCAGCAGGACATACAGTGAAACATACATACCAGCAGGACATACAGTGAAACATACATACCAGCAGGGCATACAGTGAAACATACATACCAGCAGGGCATACAGTGAAACATACATACTCAGCAGGGCATACAGTGAAACATACATACCAGCAGGGCATACAGTGAAACATACATACCAGCAGGGCATACAGTGAAACATACATACCAGCAGGACATACAGTGAAACATACTTGCCAGCAGGGCATACAGTGAAACATACATACCAGCAGGACATACAGTGAAACATACTTGCCAGCAGGGCATACAGTGAAACATACATACTGTACCAGCAGGACATACAGTGAGACATACATACCAGCAGGGCATACAGTGAAACATACATACTTGCCAGCAGGACATACAGTGAAACATACATACCAGCAGGGCATACAGTGAGACATACATACCAGCAGGGCATACAGTGAAACATACATACCAGCAGGGCATACAGTGAAACATACATACCAGCAGGGCATACAGTGAAACATACATACCAGCAGGGCATACAGTGAAACTTACTGTACCAGCAGGACATACAGTGAAACATACATACCAGCAGGGCATACAGTGAAACATACATACCAGCCAGGACATACAGTGAAACATACATACCAGCAGGACATACAGAGTGAAATGCGGGTGGTCATGGCCACATCGATTGTGCAATAATACTACTAATAAAATAGACATAGAAAAGAAAATTGGTACGACACAAGATGTGCATGGTAAAAAAAAGACATGCTAAGTTCCTGAGAAACTGGTTCCTATGTACACTACTATACAATATACAATTTTTTTTTTCTTTTTTTATTGATCTTTTTCCCCCTCCATTTTCTCTCCATCCCAATGTTAGTCGTTATGCCAATTCCCAATCCCCTTCCTGGTCGCTGCGCACTTACCCATAGATATATATAGAACACTAGATAGCTTGCCCGCGCTGCCGGCCAATGGAGAGCGACGTCACTGAACCGCCGCCATCTTGCTCCAGTTAGCCTTGAGTGAGAGTGAGTGAGCTGCACAGACAAAAAATACTCATAACTCGCTGAAATATTGACGGATTTACAAACGGTTTGGTTTATTACAAGCATTATTAACGTGGCTATGATTCAAGCGGTTTTGTAAAAAAAAAATCTTTAAAAGATTTTTTTTTTTATAAGTATGCAGTATCATAACTACATCTTTGATGTTTATAGCAAACCAACCCGTTTGTAAATCCGTCAATATTTCAGCGAGTTATGAGTATTTTTGTCTGTGCAGCTCACTCACTCTCACTCAAGGCTAACTGGAGCAAGATTGGCGGCGGTTCAGTGACGCTGGTGACTCCGCCTTAAGCTATCTAGTGTTCTATAGATATCTATGCATTTACCCCCCACAGTCGGTCTGGGAGAGTGGAGGCTACCACATGCTTCTCTCCGACACACGTCCAGCCAATCAACCGCTTCTTTTCACCTGGCAGCGCGGACTCTCACTGAGAGGGTGTAGCGTGTGGAAGGATCACACTATCCCACTTAGATCCTATCCGCGCTGAGCAGGCGCCCCGACCGAACTGTAGGAGTCGCTGTTTACGACACCCGGACCCACCCCGCCAGCTTCTCCCACCCTCTAATTACTGCCAATTGTATTAGTGTGAACGTGCCAGCCAAGCTGGGTGACAACCCCGGCGCTGTGAGCTGGATTCGAACAGGCGAATCCAGCGTCTCCGGTGTTGGTGACGAACGCAATCTCCGCTACGCCACCTAACCGCCCCTACAATATACAATTTTAACTCCGTCATTTTTATACTTAATGTATCTAAACTATCCCATTACAATACCTCCTTCCTTTATTGAAACCTAAAATGAGGTCAATAATATTCTGAGACGATACACTTTATTTGTAGCACTTTTCACACGAGCGTCGCAGCTTCAAAGTGCTTCAGTGACGCAGACGTAAAAAATAGCATAACATGAGCATGAAACTGGCCCAAAAATATAGATGGAGGGAGGGGGGGTTGAGCGGAGGTGAAGAGGGGGTGGGGGGGGTGAGCAGAGGTGGAGGGGGGGGAGATGAGGTTTCACCCTCAGCGCTCTACAGGGAGCGGCAGGGAGTGGAGGTGGTGGTGATTTATAGACCCCCCCCCCAGACTTCACTCCAACTTTTCCTGGAATCCGGGGGAGGGGGGGAAGAGGGGGGGGTTGGTGTTTTTCAGGAGGGGTAGAGCTCGACTGGGAGGAGGCGGGGGTGTGATGTCGACTGGGAGGAGGCGGGGGGGTAGAGCTCGACTGGAGGAGGAGGCGGGGGGGGGGGGGCAATATTTCACGGTGGTCATTAAATCAATCCACCTCCAGATGGACCCGTATCGGAGCGCCGACGAACCTTCTCTCTCGTCCTGCGTGTCGAGTTATTTATATAACGAAGACATAATCTAACAAGCAGCGAGAGCAACGCATAGCACACGTGAAAGTTGCAGCATGATGCAAAATCAAAACTCTTGTTTCAAAATCAATCAATCAATAACGCCGACAACATTGGGAAAGCCGACAACGTTAGAATAACAATATTTAAATGATAAATACGACTGCATGGGATCTCTGGGTGGCTGCGTGGCTCAATGTCGTCCTTGATTTCATCCAGTAGATCAAGGAGCTGCTTGAGCTGCAACCTGTGTCTCCGGATGATTTCGGTCTACAATAAATAGAAAAGTAGTGATATTCTCCTTCGAAATATTCTTTCATGGGCACGCCTGGCATTACGATGCCTGTGTCTGGCAACAATTACTGATGCCATGATCACCTGTGACGCTAGGCATGATGCCCCTTTATAGCGCTTAGGGCTTTGCACTTAGTTACCACGACCACAACACCAGAGGGAGTTCCACAAATCATGTTCAACCCAGATTCGGGACTAAACACGTTTTGCAATTATGCCACATCAATGTGGAACGCCCTTCCCACAGCCGTAAAATAATGTGAGATCCCTACCCGACTCTTCGAAACCGCTCTCAAAGAGCACCTACGGGATGGCCGCAATTCGAAACTGGCCCCGAGTAAATATCCGAACCCCCCCCCCCCGACCCCACCCACCCACCCACCCAACCCCCTCCAATGTACAGTTTCCTCCCCCTCAAATGTATATATTCTCTCTTAGAAACTCTGTCTGTAAATAAACAGTACTGTATATTTGTAAATCTGGTATGTCATAAATGTATAGATGTAGTAGTACTGTTTATTAAAACACACACGTATTTAACAACGACCTCAAGTACTTCCTATTTAGCTCCTGTATCATAACACAAGCGTATTTGTACGCTCTGTAAATGAGCACCTGGGGGAGCCTCATGCACGGCGTAGGGGGTAAACGAGCGTAGAGCGCTGGTATTCACGCAGGAGAGCGCTGGCCAACGCTGGCCAATCAGAGCAACGCGGAAGGGCATGTTGGTTGCCGAAAGTACTCACGCAGTCCGGAAGCCAGACTGATTGGGGTCTAGGAGGTCATTCTGTAAGAGATAAGCAGTGAGTTGGTTGGATACAGCACGTTCAAGTGTTTTAGAAAGGAAGGAGAGAAGAGAGACAGGACGGTAGTTGCCTATGACGGTGGGGTTCAGGGTTGGTTCTTTTATGAGCGGCGTGACTCTGGCTTGTTTTAGGGAGGTGGGGACCACCCCCGGGTCGAGGGAGGAGTTGATGGTTGCAGAATGTCCGGTGCTCTGGTCTGGAGGAGTGGGGAGGGTAACTGGTCCAGCTGGCAGGTAGAGCAGCCAGAGTGAAATGTAACCGTGAAGTGCAATAGTAACATACAATGTATGTACAGGTGATTAAACTGGGTATAAAATATATAAATGAGTACTACTGAGTAATAGGGCTGATCAGATGTATGTACAGAGTTGTATCACCGACGGGCTGCCAGCTCTGTTAGTGTTGCATAGAGACGGGTTCGGGTTAGAACACGGTCCGACCCAATCTGCTTCACGTTAGCACCATCACCGCTCGGCAACAGACCGACGCATGCGAGCCGGTAATGTAGCCCAGCTTCTCCCCCGCTTTCAGCCAGCAGTGAGATTTGTCACTTTATGGACATTCTTTTCAAGGCAGCTCGTATCGTTGCCAAGTTCTGATAAGATAAACACTGGATCTCATCCAAGATGACAACTTTCTCCACGAAACACGTCCCCCGCTCTCCCCACAGGCGGTGAAGCATGTACACACACGCATGTGCACACGCACACGCTAACACGCCAACGCACGCGCGCACTCTGTGAGGCTGAACAGCACAGAATCAGGACCTTTCATTTGTCATCACTGAGATCCTGCTGAACGGCCTTCCTCAGACTGATCCATGTGTTACCAGATCTAACCAGCAGTCACACTGATCCATGTGTTACCAGATCTAACCAGCAGTTACACTGATCCATGTGTTACCAGATCTAACCAGCAGTTACACTGATCCATGTGTTACCAGATCTAACCAGCAGTTACACTGATCCATGTGTTACCAGATCTAACCAGCAGGGAGACTGCAATTCGAAACTGGCCCCTACAAATGTCCTAACCCAGTTGTACAGTAAATGACCAAGTATGGCTTTGTCAGTATTCCAATGTACAGTGTTCAGTGTCCCCCCCCCCCCACCTCCAATGTACAGTTCCCCCCCCACCCACCCAACCTACTCCAATGTACAGTTTCTACGTCAAATGTATATACACTCTTTTTCTGGACACTTTTGTATCACAAACAGTACTGTATTTGCAAATCTGATATGTCATAAATGTATAGATGTAGCAGTACTGTCTATCTGTATGTCGTGTATGTCATATATGTTATGATGAATTGAAAATGGGGGACCCTGATGTAAACAAGACGAAAGTCTTTCTCTGGTCTGCATCCCCTTAACAATTGTATGTATTGAGCCGTACTGTACTGTACCCATTCTGCAATCTGTTAATAAACTTTTCAATCAATCAATCAAGTTACACTGATCCATGTGTTACCAGATCTAACCAGCAGTCACACTGATCCATGTGTTACCAGATCTAACCAGCAGTCACACTGATCCATGTGTTACCAGATCTAACCAGCAGTTACACTGAGCCATGTGTTACCAGATCTAATCAGCAGTTACACTGATCCATGTGTTACCAGATCTAACCAGCAGTCACACTGATCCATGTGTTACCAGATCTAACCAGCAGTTACACTGAGCCATGTGTTACCAGATCTAACCAGCAGTTACACTGATCCATGTGTTACCAGATCTAACCAGCAGTTACACTGATCCATGTGTTACCAGATCTAACCAGCAGTATGATATGTACAGATATAGATAGTATCTACAGGATATGTACAGATATAGATATAGTATCTACAGATATGTACAGATATAGATATAGTATCTACAGATATGTACAGATATAGATATAGTATCTAGAGATATGTACAGATATAGATATAGTATCTACAGGATATGTACAGATATAGATATAGTATCTACAAATATGTACAGATATAGATATAGTATCTACAGATATGTACAGATATAGATATAGTATCTAGAGATATGTACAGATATAGATATAGTATCTACAGATATGTACAGATATAGATATAGTATCTAGAGATATGTACAGATATAGATATAGTATCTACAGATAGTATCTAGAGATATGTACAGATATAGATATAGTATCTACAGATATGTACAGATATAGATATAGTATCTAGAGATATGTACAGATATAGATATAGTATCTACAGATATGTACAGATATAGATATAGTATCTACAGATATGTACAGATATAGATATAGTATCTACAGATATGTACAGATATAGATATAGTATCTACAGATATGTACAGATATAGATATAGTATCTAGAGATATGTACAGATATAGATATAGTATCTACAGATAGTATCTAGAGATATGTACAGATATAGATATAGTATCTACAGATATGTACAGATATAGATATAGTATCTAGAGATATGTACAGATATAGATATAGTATCTACAGATATGTACAGATATAGATATAGTATCTAGAGATATGTACAGATATAGATATAGTATCTACAGATAGTATCTAGAGATATGTACAGATATAGATATAGTATCTACAGATATGTACAGATATAGATATAGTATCTAGAGATATGTACAGATATAGATATAGTATCTAGAGATATGTACAGATATAGATATAGTATCTACAGATATGTACAGATATAGATATAGAATATACAGATATGTATGAATGAATGAATGAAAACTTTATTTAACAGATTGCAGAATGGGTACAATACAGTACGGCTCAATACATACAATTGTTAAGGGGATGCAGACCTGAGAAAGACGTTTGTCTTGTTTCCATCAGGGTCCCCCATTTTCAATTCATATAGACATTTATGACATACACAACATACATGACATTTATGGCATAGGGACATATAGGTATTTAGTACTGATACATTTGTGACATAAACGGTATTCAAATATACAGTACTGTTACCCCTAGATCCTGACAGAGTATATACATATGATGGGGAGGGGACTGTACATTAGGAGGGGGTGGGTGGGTGGGAGAGAAATATACATACGGCGGGGAGGGAATATATACATGCGGTGGTGAGGAGACTGTCTATTAGGAGGTGGTGGGGGTTTTGGGCATTTACGGTGGCCTGTTTCGAATTGCAGCCTCCCGTAGGTGCTCTTTAAGAGCGGTTTTGAATGTGGGCAGGGATTCACATTCCTTTACAGCTTTGGGTAGGGCGTTCCACATTGTTGTGGCATAATTGCGAAACGTGTTTAGTCCCTTGTTTGAGCCGAATCTGGGTTTAACATGATTTGTTGAGCTTCCTCTGATTTGATTTGATTTTATTTTATTGATGGATTAAAAAACACACAACAAGGATCCAAAGGATAACATGAGAAAGAGTAAAACCCTTATTTCCGTCATGGTCCCAGGGCTGTTAGGCCACAACAAAAAAACACGACAATAACACAACACTCATACATTTAAAACATTATAAGACTATCCTAACGCTAAAATTGTATACCCCACAATAACTAAAAACTGACAATAACACAAAACTCATACATTTAAAACATTAAAAGACTAACCTATTGCTAAAATTGTATACCCCACAATAACTAAAAACTGATTGGAAACCCATTCAAACTATAGGGGGCTATTCCTCTATTCTGTCCATGAGCCACTTCCTGACGCTTCTCTTGAAGCTGTGGAGGCTCGAGCTCTGCTGGATGGGGAGAGGCAGCTTGTTCCTCTTGAAGCTGTGGAGGCTCAAGCTCTGCTTGATGGGGAGAGGCAGCTTGTTCCAATCCTGGGCTCCAGAGAAAGTAAGGGAGCATTGGCCCAGTTTGGATCGGAAAGAAGCAGGCTTCAGGTTTGCTATGCTTGCTCTAGTTCTGTGGTTGTGGGATTCGTTGACCGGGGTGAAGTAGTTTTGGAGGTATCTAGGGGACCTTTGGTTTATAATATTTGGTGTAGTGGTTGTGGTATTCACTGACCTTTGGGAAGTATTTTGACATGTACATGGGCACCCCGGTCGTATAGTGTAGACCAGGCCGTGTATGTACCGTTTACCTCCACCATCTGTTCTCTCCCCTCCAGGTAGGATTGCATCCAGCTCACTGATAAGCTATCAAAACCAATTGCTTTTAGCTTGTCCATTAGAATGGAGTGATTGACAGTGTCGAAGGCCTTTTGTAGGTCCAGCATGACCATGCCGCAGTATTTGCCCGCGTCCACCTCTTGTTTGATGTGGTCGTTCAAATAGAGGAGGCATGTGTCAGTGGAGTGGGACTGTAAAAAGGATTTGAGTAATGACTATCTGATTCCCCGCTCTCACAATAAAACCACAGCTCTAATAGGGAGGGGGGGCCTGATCTCTGAGCAGAAGCAGCCCAGCTGGCAGGAACAGGAAGCACACAGTGAGTCATCATCTTCATGTGAACAGCCTCAGAGGAACCACGCAGCCCGGGGTCTATATCTGACAGAGCGACTCCTATCAGGCCGCGCGGCGAGAAAGCCACTCTGATGCGGCACGCGTCGGCCATCAGTCACCATCTCTTTAAGTTGAAGTCGTTTTGGCCCGAAACTCCAACCAGGGGAAAAGCGCTGGACGTCTAAATGAAGGTTCCTGATTATTCAGTGGCGGGACATTGAGAGGGTGGTTGTCGGTTCTCGAGCTCGTCTGTGGAATCTGGTGTGGCGCTGGAGCTGATTGTGCACATGTTTGGTTTATGTGTCGCTCATGTTGCGCTTATATACCACGGCGTTCTTTATTTGTACAAGAGGAGGAACTTGCAACGCTCGGTTCTCTAAGGGTTCCTTGTCCGTTTCTCAAATCGCCAAGGTTTTTACAGTTTTGATTGGCTGTGGCCGATGTGTTGTTTTAGATTTGATTGGCTGTGGCCAGTGAGGTCATAATGTAATTATGGCACAGCTGTATCAACAACGCCAAACTTGGCCAAAACTCCTCTCTCTCTCTCTTTTTCTCTCTCTCTCTCTCTCTCTCTCTCTCTCTCTCTCTCTCTCTCTCTCTCTCTCTCTCTCTCTCTCTCTCTCTCTCTCTCTCTCTCTCTCTCTCTCTCGCTCGCTCGCTGGAACCCTGGCCTCCGGGAGTCCTGCCTGCCGATCACGCTAACAGAGAGGGAGAGCTAACAGAGAGGGAGAGTTAACAGAGAGGGAGAGCTAACAGAGAGGGAGAGCTAACAGAGAGGGAGAGTTAACAGAGAGGGAGAGCTAACAGAGAGGGAGAGCTAACAGAGAGGGAGAGTTAACAGAGAGGGAGAGCTAACAGAGAGGGAGAGCTAACAGAGAGGGAGAGCTAACAGAGAGGGAGAGCTAACAGAGAGCTAACAGAGAGCTAACAGAGAGGGAGAGTTAACAGAGAGGGAGAGCTAACAGAGAGGGAGAGCTAACAGAGAGGGAGAGCTAACAGAGAGGGAGAGCTAACAGAGAGGGAGAGCTAACAGAGAGGGAGAGTTAACAGAGAGGGAGAGCTAACAGAGAGGGAGAGCTAACAGAGAGGGAGAGCTAACAGAGAGCTAACAGAGAGGGAGAGTTAACAGAGAGGGAGAGCTAACAGAGAGGGAGAGCTAACAGAGAGGGAGAGCTAACAGAGATTTAACAGAGAGGGAGAGTTAACAAAGAGGGAGAGCTAACAGAGAGGGAGAGCTAACAGAGAGTTAACAGAGAGGGAGAGCTAACAGAGAGTTAACAGAGAGGGAGAGCTAACAGAGAGTTAACAGAGAGGGAGAGCTAACAGAGAGGGAGAGCTAACAGAGAGGGAGAGTTAACAGAGAGGGAGAGCTAACAGAGAGCTAACAGAGAGGGAGAGCTAACAGAGAGGGAGAGTTAACAGAGAGGGAGAGTTAACAGAGAGGGAGAGCTAACAGAGAGGGAGAGCTAACAGAGAGGAGAGCTAACAGAGAGCTAACAGAGAGGGAGAGCTAACAGAGAGGGAGAGCTAACAGAGAGGGAGAGCTAACAGAGAGCTAACAGAGAGGGAGAGCTAACAGAGAGCTAACAGAGAGGGAGAGCTAACAGAGAGGGAGAGCTAACAGAGAGGGAGAGTTAACAGAGAGGGAGAGTTAACAGAGAGGGAGAGTTAACAGAGAGGGAGAGCTAACAGAGAGGGAACAGAGAGGGAGAGCTAACAGAGAGGGAGAGCTAACAGAGAGGGAGAGCTAACAGAGAGGGAGAGCTAATAGAGAGGGAGAGCTAACAGAGAGGGAGAGCTAACAGAGAGCTAACAGAGAGTTAACAGAGAGGGAGAGTTAACAGAGAGGGAGAGCTAACAGAGAGTTAACAGAGAGGGAGAGCTAACAGAGAGGGAGAGCTAACAGAGAGGGAGAGCTAACAGAGAGGGAGAGCTAACAGAGAGCTAACAGAGAGCTAACAGAGAGCTAACAGAGAGCTAACAGAGAGGGAGAGCTAACAGAGAGGGAGAGTTAACAGAGAGGGAGAGCTAACAGAGAGGGAGAGTTAACAGAGAGGGAGAGTTAACAGAGAGGGAGAGTTAACAGAGAGGGAGAGCTAACAGAGAGGGAGAGTTAACAGAGAGGGAGAGTTAACAGAGAGGGAGAGCTAACAGAGAGGGAGAGCTAACAGAGAGGGAGAGCTAATAGAGAGGGAGAGCTAACAGAGAGGGAGAGCTAACAGAGAGGGAGAGCTAACAGAGAGCTAACAGAGAGTTAACAGAGAGGGAGAGTTAACAGAGAGGGAGAGCTAACAGAGAGGGAGAGCTAACAGAGAGCTAACAGAGAGCTAACAGAGAGGGAGAGCTAACAGAGAGCTAACAGAGAGGGAGAGTTAACAGAGAGGGAGAGCTAACAGAGAGGGAGAGCTAACAGAGAGCTAACAGAGAGCTAACAGAGAGGGAGAGCTAACAGAGAGCTAACAGAGAGTTAACAGAGAGGGAGAGTTAACAGAGAGGGAGAGCTAACAGAGAGGGAGAGCTAACAGAGAGCTAACAGAGAGCTAACAGAGAGGGAGAGCTAACAGAGAGCTAACAGAGAGTTAACAGAGAGGGAGAGTTAACAGAGAGGGAGAGCTAACAGAGAGGGAGAGCTAACAGAGAGCTAATAGAGAGCTAACAGAGAGGGAGAGCTAACAGAGAGCTAACAGAGAGCTAACAGAGAGGGAGAGCTAACAGAGAGCTAACAGAGAGTTAACAGAGAGTTAACAGAGAGGGAGAGTTAACAGAGAGGGAGAGCTAACAGAGAGGGAGAGCTAACAGAGAGGGAGAGCTAACAGAGAGGGAGAGCTAACAGAGAGGGAGAGCTAACAGAGAGCTAACAGAGAGGGAGAGCTAACAGAGAGCTAACAGAGAGCTAACAGAGAGGGAGAGCTAACAGAGAGCTAACAGAGAGCTAACAGAGAGCTAACAGAGAGGGAGAGCTAACAGAGAGCTAACAGAGAGGGAGAGCTAACAGAGAGGGAGAGCTAACAGAGAGCTAACAGAGAGGGAGAGTTAACAGAGAGGGAGAGCTAACAGAGAGGGAGAGCTAACAGAGAGGGAGAGCTAACAGAGAGGGAGAGCTAACAGAGAGGGAGAGCTAACAGAGAGGGAGAGCTAACAGAGAGGGAGAGCTAACAGAGAGTTAACAGAGAGGGAGAGTTAACAGAGAGCTAACAGAGAGGGAGAGCTAATAGAGAGGGAGAGCTAACAGAGAGGGAGAGCTAACAGAGAGGGAGAGCTAACAGAGAGGGAGAGTTAATAGAGAGGGAGAGCTAACAGAGAGGGAGAGTTAACAGAGAGGGAGAGTTAACAGAGAGCTAACAGAGAGGGAGAGTTAACAGAGAGCTAACAGAGAGGGAGAGCTAACAGAGAGGGAGAGCTAACAGAGAGGGAGAGTTAACAGAGAGCTAACAGAGAGGGAGAGTTAACAGAGAGCTAACAGAGAGGGAGAGCTAACAGAGAGGGAGAGCTAACAGAGAGGGAGAGTTAACAGAGAGGGAGAGCTAACAGAGAGGGAGAGCTAACAGAGAGGGAGAGCTAACAGAGAGGGAGAGCTAACAGAGAGGGAGAGTTAACAGAGAGGGAGAGCTAACAGAGAGGGAGAGCTAACAGAGAGGGAGAGTTAACAGAGAGGGAGAGCTAACAGAGAGGGAGAGCTAACAGAGAGGGAGAGCTAACAGAGAGCTAACAGAGAGGGAGAGCTAACAGAGAGGGAGAGCTAACAGAGAGCTAACAGAGAGGGAGAGCTAACAGAGAGCTAACAGAGAGGGAGAGCTAACAGAGAGGGAGAGCTAACAGAGAGGGAGAGCTAACAGAGAGCTAACAGAGAGGGAGAGCTAACAGAGAGTTAACAGAGAGGGAGAGCTAACAGAGAGGGAGAGCTAACAGAGAGCTAACAGAGAGCTAACAGAGAGGGAGAGCTAACAGAGAGCTAACAGAGAGCTAACAGAGAGGGAGAGTTAACAGAGAGCTAACAGAGAGGGAGAGCTAACAGAGAGGGAGAGTTAACAGAGAGGGAGAGTTAACAGAGATAACAGAAAGGGAGAGTTAACAGAGAGGGAGAGTTAACAGAGAGCTAACAGAGAGGGAGAGCTAATAGAGAGGGAGAGCTAACAGAGAGGGAGAGCTAACAGAGAGCTAACAGAGAGGGAGAGCTAACAGAGAGCTAACAGAGAGGGAGAGCTAACAGAGAGCTAACAGAGAGCTAACAGAGAGTTAACAGAGAGTTAACAGAGAGGGAGAGCTAACAGAGAGGGAGAGCTAACAGAGAGGGAGAGCTAACAGAGAGCTAACAGAGAGCTAACAGAGAGCTAACAGAGAGCTAACAGAGAGGGAGAGCTAACAGAGATAACAGAGAGGGAGAGCTAACAGAGAGGGAGAGCTAACAGAGAGGGAGAGTTAACAGAGAGCTAACAGAGAGGGAGAGCTAACAGAGAGGGAGAGCTAACAGAGAGCTAACAGAGAGGGAGAGCTAACAGAGAGGGAGAGCTAACAGAGAGGGAGAGCTAACAGAGAGCTAACAGAGAGCTAACAGAGAGGGAGAGCTAACAGAGAGCTAACAGAGAGCTAACAGAGAGGGAGAGCTAACAGAGAGCTAACAGAGAGCTAACAGAGAGGGAGAGCTAACAGAGAGGGAGAGCTAACAGAGAGGGAACAGAGAGGGAACAGAGAGGGAGAGCTAACAGAGAGCTAACAGAGAGCTAACAGAGAGGGAGAGCTAACAGAGCTAACAGAGAGGGAACACTAACGACTCTGTTTGATCCTACCCTGCACTGAAAGGATTGCATCAGCGGGCTCTGAGGGGAAACTGAAATAGAGAAGGACTGCTACTTATTTGGGGAACAGGATTCTGTCGGCATGACGTCAGTGGAGCGGAGTCTTAGAGACCAGAGGTCTCTGTACATCCCATAATAAACAGTTGGGAGGGAAGTGAGACGTAATGGAAGAATGTCTGAAAGTGTGCAGATCAAAGAAGTACTTCCCCGTGTGGCACCACTCAGCGGGGTCGTTGTACAGGTTTATAACGGGTCATTTAGAACGACATCTTCCTCTTGTACAGGCAATAAACCTACCTGTCGTTTAGAACCACATCTTCCTCTATTGTAGCTCATCATCGACCCACACAGTGCTCACTGAGCTGCTGTCGGCTACAGCTGCAGATCACATGTTGATATGTGACTTGACTTGTGTAGATTAATCATTTGTATAATAATAATACTACTACTAAAATAAAATAAATTAAAATAATAATAATAATAAATTATCAGCATAATAATTCTTAAGTCCAATTAAGTCAAATTAAGATAAAATGAGATATGTCTTTATTGATCCCCTGGGGGGGGGGGGAATCGGGCGTCATAGTAACATGGGGGAGGGGAGGTACAGATATGGGCAGGGTAATAGTAGAAAGACATAGATATAGGCAATAAAATAAGATGAGTCCTATGTATTTTGTATTGATTAATATGTGTTCCTTGGTTTTAATGTGCTGTTACTAAATCAACAGTTGTGCTCTCCCAAAGTTATACAGTTCAAACCCAGACTAGGAGCAGCATTATTTACGTAACTATGTATTTTACACCTTGAAAACCCAGATGGAAAGATGAGAATGACACCGAATGACACAGAATAACACAGAATGACACAGAATGACACAGAATGACACAGAATGACACAGAATGGCTGGCTGGCTGGCTGTCTATCTATCTGTAATGTAATACAGGAATATTCACATTCTGATTATATGGCACATTTCCTTCCCTCTGTGTGGTTAGTATGGATCATGTAAGGGTTAATGGTTATGGATCATGTAAGGGGTAATGGTTAGTATGGATCATGTAAGGGGTAATGGTTAGTGTGGATCATGTAAGGGTTAATGGTTGGTATGGATCATGTAAGGGTTAATGGTTGAACGTATGCAGTCAGGCAAGCGATACCGGAGTCTCATGGCCGGCACAGAGAGACTCAGAAGGAGCTTCTATCCCCAGGCCATCAGGATGATCAACAACAATAACACTCTGTAACAAACCATCAACTACACTCACAGCACACACATCCACACGCACTTTAAATAAACAACTCACTGCAGCACCCACTTCACCCACTTTAGACACTTTAACACACTTTATATTAAGAGATTTGCACTACAACTCATACCTCATTGCACCTTACCCTGAGTTGTACCTCATCCCATTTCTGCATTGTACCTCACTGTTACTCTTTTTACTCTGTATTGTATATTGTATATATGTATATTCTGAACACTTTTTGTTCACATACTTTTGTTTACGTACTTTTGACTCTTTCTATTTTATACTTTTTATCTATTTTGACCTGGCATGTCCTGTGTAACCATGGTGACGGGCCTGGCATGTCCTGTGTAACCATGGTGACGGGCCTGGCGTCCTGTGTAACCATGGTGATGGGCCAAGTCCCGCCCCCGTCAGGCCATGCTGGCGTGTGACTGGCTCTACAGACAGCAGTGCTTCAGGCTGTGACAGGGGTGTGTGTGTGTGTGTGTGTGTGTGTGTGTGTGTGTGTGTGTGTGTGTGTGTGTGTGTGTGTGTGTGTGTGTGTGTGTGTGTGTGACAGGGGGGTGTGACATTAGACCTCCTGTCATCTCCTCTCACAGCCTTTGTTTGGTTTTTTTACGATACAGACCAGATTTCACCACCTGTGTCGCCCTGTCATGAGACAACTACACACGTAAACACCAACAACTACTCACGTAAACACCAACAACTACACACGTAATACCAACAACTACACACGTAAACACCAACAACTACACACGTAACACCAACAACTACACACATAACACCAACAACTACACACGTAACACCAACAACTACTCACGTAAACACCAACAACTACACACGTAATACCAACAACTACACACGTAAACACCAACAACTACACACGTAACACCAACAACTACACACGTAAACACCAAC
Source organism: Notolepis coatsorum (assembly GCF_963971535.1). Taxonomy (NCBI): domain Eukaryota; kingdom Metazoa; phylum Chordata; class Actinopteri; order Aulopiformes; family Paralepididae; genus Notolepis; species Notolepis coatsorum. The sequence continues at coordinate 558,777 of NC_140178.1, forward strand.
AACTACACACGTAACACCAACAACTACACACGTAAACACCAACAACTACACACATAACACCAACAACTACACACGTAACACCAACAACTACACACGTAAACACCAACAACTACACACATAACACCAACAACTACACACGTAAACACCAACAACTACACACGTAACACCAACAACTACACACATAACACCAACAACTACACACGTAACACCAACAACTACACACGTAACACCAACAACTACACACGTAACACCAACAACTACACACGTAACACCAACAACTACACACATAACACCAACAACTACACACATAACACCAACAACTACACACGTAACACCAACAACTACACACGTAACACCAACAACTACACACGTAACACCAACAACTACACACGTAACACCAACAACTACACACATAACACCAACAACTACACACGTAACACCAACAACTACACACGTAACACCAACAACTACACACGTAACACCAACAACTACACACATAACACCAACAACTACACACGTAACACCAACAACTACACACGTAACACCAACAACTACACACGTAACACCAACAACTACACACGTAACACCAACAACTACACACATAACACCAACAACTACACACGTAACACCAACAACTACACACGTAACACCAACAACTACACACGTAACACCAACAACTACACACGTAAACTATCTGACTATCTGACGGGCAGACCACAGCACCGGGCCCCACGGAGCTGTGTGTCAGACAGACTGGTCAGCAGCACCGGGCCCCACAGAGCTGTGTGTCAGACAGACTGGTCAGCAGCACCGGGCCCCACAGAGCTGTGTGTCAGACAGACTGGTCAGCAGCACCGGGCCCCACAGAGCTGTGTGTCAGACAGACTGGTCAGCAGCACCGGGGCCCCACAGAGCTGTGTGTCAGACAGACTGGTCAGCAGCACCGGGGCCCCACAGAGCTGTGTGTCAGACAGACTGGTCAGCAGCACCGGGGCCCCACAGAGCTGTGTGTCAGACAGACTGGTCAGCAGCACCGGGCCCCACAGAGCTGTGTGTCAGACAGACTGGTCAGCAGCACCGGGGCCCACAGAGCTGTGTGTCAGACAGACTGGTCAGCAGCACCGGGCCCCACAGAGCTGTGTGTCAGACAGACTGGTCAGCAGCACCGGGGCCCCACAGAGCTGTGTGTCAGACAGACTGGTCAGCAGCACCGGGGCCCCACAGAGCTGTGTGTCAGACAGACTGGTCAGCAGCACCGGGGCCCCACAGAGCTGTGTGTCAGACAGACTGGTCAGCAGCACCGGGGCCCCACAGAGCTGTGTGTCAGACAGACTGGTCAGCAGCACCGGGGCCCCACAGAGCTGTGTGTCAGACAGACTGGTCAGCAGCACCGGGGCCCCACAGAGCTGTGTGTCAGACAGACTGGTCAGCAGCACCGGGGCCCCACAGGGGACAGTCCTCTCTCCCTTCCTCTTCACCGTCTACACCAACGACTTCCACTGTCGGAGGAGTCCTGCCACCTTCAGAGGTTTTCTGATTATTTCTGTTATTGTCCTGTGATTTATCATTGATTATTACTGTTACTGTATTGTTTGTCTAGTTTCGTGTTAAAAAAGGGAAAATAAAAAATGTGTTCAAAAAAAAATAAGTTTTCTGATGACTCTGCGATAGTGGGATGTATAAAGGACGGTGACGAGAGGGAATTCCGGGAACTGGTATAGTGGACTTTGTGCGATAAAAACCACCTGCAGCTAAATGTGGTGAAGACCAGGGAACTGGTGGTGGAGCTGGGGAGGAGGAGGAGTGCACCTGTGACCCCCGTCTCCATCAGTGGAGTCGATGTGGACATGGTTGAGGTGTACAAATACCTCGGTGTGCACATCGACAACAAACTGAACGGGTCAAAACACACACTGTACAAGAAGGGCCAGAGCCGACTCTACTTCCTCAGAAGGCTGAGATCCTTCAATGTCTGTACAAGGATGTTGAGGATGTTCTATGAGTCGGTGGTGGCGGGCGCCTTCTTGTACGCTGTGACCTGCTGGGGCAGCGGACTGAGAGCAGGGGACACTAACAGGATGGATAAGCTGGTCAGGAAGGCCAGCAGCGTGGTTGGGGTGGAGCTGGACTCTCTAGCGAGGGTGGCGGAGAGGAGGAGCCTTGCTAAGCTCCAGGCCATCAGGGAAAACCCCTCCCACCCACTATACACAGACCCCTCCCACCCACTATACACAGACTTGGCTGACAGGAGGAGCATGTTCAGTGCTAGGCTCACACTACCCAAATGCAGCACTGAACGGCACAGGAAGTCCTTCATTCCAACAGCCACCAGACTATACAATGCATCACTGTGCCTCACTGCATCACCGAGCACAGAGTGACAGTTACCATCTTCCTGGACTCTTACTTTTGAAACAGCACTGTGCAATATTACACCTACTGTAGACTTCAGTATATTTTTACTGTATTTATTTACTGTATATTTTATTCCATTTTTATTCTATTTTATTCTATTCTTATCTTAGGCAATTTGATTTGTTTTGTTATTCTTATTCGTGACCCGTTCCGTCTAAATGTTTAATGTTGAGCGATTTGCAGTGTCAAATTTCCCTCTGGATAATAAAAGTATTTCTATTCTATTCTATTCTATAACAACTACACACGTAACACCAACAACTACACACGTAACACCAACAACTACACACGTAAACACCAACAACTACACACGTAAACACCAACAACTACACACGTAAACACCAACAACTACACACGTAAACACCAACAACTACACACGTAAACACCAACAACTACACACCTACACATATAAACACCAACAACTACACACGTAAACACCAACAACTACACACGTAAACACCAACAACTACACACGTAAACACCAACAGTCAAACGTGATGCATATTATTCATCTTTATTAGATTCGATTAGTTTCAAATGTATTGTCATCAAGTACAGTATGAAACTAAAACAGGTTTGATATCCAACCAGACTGCACTACTGAGTAATGGTGCTAATCAGATGTATGTACAGATATAGATGTAGTATTAATATGTACAGTGATACAGGTATAAAGACACTATGGTAGTAAGTCATACTGGCCAGCAGTGTAACTAGTAAGAGTAGGTAAGAGATATGTACAGATATAGATGTAGTATTAATATGTACAGTGATACAGGTATAAAGACACTATGGTAGTAAGTCATACTGGCCAGCAGCGTAACTAGTAAGAGTAGGTAAGAGATATGTACAGATATAGATATAGTATTAATATGTACAGTGATACAGGTATAAAGACACTATGGTAGTAAGTCATACTGGCCAGCAGTGTAACTAGTCAGAGTAGGTAAGAGATATGTACAGATATAGATATAGTATTAATATGTACAGTGATACAGGTATAAAGACACTATGGTAGTAAGTCATACTGGCCAGCAGTGTAACTAGTAAGAGTAGGTAAGAGATATGTACAGATATAGATATAGTATTAATATGTACAGTGATACAGGTATAAAGACACTATGGTAGTAAGTCATACTGGCCAGCAGTGTAACTAGTCAGAGTAGGTAAGAGATATGTACAGATATAGATATAGTATTAATATGTACAGTGATACAGGTATTAAGACACTATGGTAGTAAGTCATACTGGCCAGCAGTGTAACTAGTAAGAGTAGGTAAGAGATATGTACAGATATAGATATAGTATTAATATGTACAGTGATACAGGTATAAAGACACTATGGTAGTAAGTCATACTGGCCAGCAGTGTAACTAGTAAGAGTAGGTAAGAGATATGTACAGATATAGATATAGTATTAATATGTACAGTGATACAGGTATAAAGACACTATGGTAGTAAGAACCCAGGCCACGAGGAGGCCAGTGAGAGGAGGTAGACAAACGTTCTCACAGGTCAATCCTGACGGTCCGTATCTGATGACCCGTAGCGTTGAGCCCACCAGTCCGGTCTGCAATCCACCCCCCCCCCCCCCCCCCTGGGAATTACAAGATAAGGAGATATGGAGAGGAGAGAACATTTGTGTGTTTGACACATTTGTGTTTGCACAAACACTCCTCGGTAAACACACTTACTACACAAACAGACACTTCTGCCTCAAGCAGAAACACAATCACCTCCTCGGGTCTGGAGTCCCAGTCTCACGCAACTGGAGCGCTGCATGCTGGGAGCTGGAGCGCTGCATGCTGGGAGACTCCAAGAGGAGCTGGAGCGCTGCATGCTGGGAGACTCCAAGAGGAACTGGAGCGCTGCATGCTGGGAGCTGGAGCGCTGCATGCTGGGAGACTCCAAGAGGAGCTGGAGCGCTGCATGCTGGGAGACTCCAAGAGGAACTGGAGCGCTGCATGCTGGGAGCTGGAGCGCTGCATGCATGGAGACTCCAAGAGGAGCTGGAGCGCTGCATGCTGGGAGACTCCAAGAGGAGCTGGAGCGCTGCATGCTGGGAGACTCCAAGAGGAGCTGGAGCGTTGCATGCTGGGAGACTCCAAGAGGAACTGGAGCGCTGCATGCTGGGAGACTCCAAGAGGAGCTGGAGCGCTGCATGCTGGGAGACTCCAAGAGGAGCTGGAGCGCTGCATGCTGGGAGACTCCAAGAGGAGCTGGAGCGCTGCATGCTGGGAGACTCCAAGAGGAGCTGGAGCGCTGCATGCTGGGAGACTCCAAGAGGAGCTGGAGCGCTGCATGCTGGGAGACTCCAAGAGGAGCTGGAGCGCTGCATGCTGGGAGACTCCAAGAGGAGCTGGAGCGCTGCATGCTGGGAGACTCCAAGAGGAGCTGGAGCGCTGCATGCTGGGAGACTCCAAGAGGAGCTGGAGCGCTGCATGCTGGGAGACTCCAAGAGGAGCTGGAGCGCTGCATGCTGGGAGACTCCAAGAGGAGCTGGAGCGCTGCATGCTGGGAGACTCCAAGAGGAACTGGAGCGCTGCATGCTGGGAGACTCCAAGAGGAGCTGGAGCGCTGCATGCTGGGAGACTCCAAGAGGAGCTGGAGCGCTGCATGCTGGGAGACTCCAAGAGGAGCTGGAGCGCTGCATGCTGGGAGACTCCAAGAGGAGCTGGAGCGCTGCATGCTGGGAGACTCCAAGAGGAGCCGGAGGCGTCTATACTTTCCACAAGCTAGTTGTCCTTCCACGTTGCTCTGATTGGCCACTGACCGCCCCTGCCTACGCTAGTTATGAGCGTAGCGTAGAAATAATAATAATGCGAGAGCGAGCGGAGAGGGTGAGAGCGGAGAGCGAGCCTCGCACACACGCACTTTGAAATGGGTATCACAGTAGTACGCCCTACTGTAGAACATGACATATTAGCATGACATCGGATTTATTAATGCCAATACTAAAGATTCGGGACAAACGCAATTGGCACAAGTGTAAATCATGGATTAGTCACTCAGTTTTAACATCCGCCCACTTAGCTCACCTCGTTAGTTTTTTTTTTTTTTTACATTTAATTAATGTATCCACTCTGGTTGGATGGTGTGTATGTATATGTATGTATTGTGCTGTATAATGACAATACATTTGAATCTAATCTCATTTTGAAATCGCTACCCGTTGAGTGGATCACTATGGTGCAATGCCTCACCTCCGAAGCTGTCTGCCACTGTCGTGTCCATAGGCAGCGTAGCGATTTCAAAATGAGATTAGATTCAAATGTATTGTCATTATACAGCACAATACATACGCATTGTAATAAGCGGCGGGACCTGATGGTTTATTGTAATAAGGGGCGGAACCTGATGGTTTATTGTAATAAGGGGCGGGACCTGATAAGCATATTGCTTCCTCCTATTTCTTTTCAGACAAGAGACAGTTTTGTTTATTATTTGATCTTACTTTATTTTTTATTATCACAGCAAATTACATTACATGTGTTTTTTGTTTGTTTTGTTTACATAGTTATTTCTTGATTATGTTTATTGTTTGAAATAAACTATTCATTCATTCATTCATTCATTAACTCATATTATCACGGCTCATTTTAAGATTGTGAGAGTTGAGACCTCTGTGGGTGGTGGGAGTATCTCACTGGGTCCGGTCGTCTCTCGACACCCGTGACAACATCTTGAAACGAGGCAGGTCGTCGTGTCCATCTCAAGATCCTTCAGGCTCGTTCTGATAAAGTCCTCGTCCCTCATTTGCATCGACCTCTTCAGAAGTATTCTGTTGCTATTCGGTTGCCATGGGAACAGCTTTGTACCCTGTTTACTTCCTGTCAGCAACTGACAAACATTGCGACGGGAGAAACAGTTGGACTGTAAAGTTTGACCAGGTCTACTCGATCAAGAGAAGAGGTATTCATTTTAACATGTTAACATTCAAAACAAGATGAAAGTATAAAAGTAGTTTTGTATGAAACCTTACTTTCGGCCTGATTCCCTCTGAAGTCTCAGGGTATCAACAACATTCTGCCTGGTTGCTTAGTGACGCGGTGTCTGTGCTCTGATTGGTGTGAGTGAAGTCTGAGGGGCGTGTCTCTCCTCTCTCTCACCTGAGTAAACAGTCACAGCCAAACAGGGGTTCTCTTTCCTAACCTGAACATGCTAGACACTAAAAAACATTTCTCAAGATGGCTACCACGACAATACCGAAAGGCCATTTCTGTCATAGTTCTTCTTCTTCTTCTTATCATTATTATTAATAATTAATGAATTCCCGAAATCTAAATGCAACTATCTTTTCTGTATTGCCTTGTTTCCACTATCCAGGGTTTAGCCGTGCTGTGGCCTTGTCTCCACTAGCCAGGGTTTAGCCGTGCTGTGGCCTCGTCTCCACTAGCCAGGGTTTAGCTGTGGCCTCGTCTCCACTAGCCAGGGTTTAGCTGTGGCCTCGTCTCCACTAGCCAGGGTTTAGCTGTGGCCTCGTCTCCACTAGCCAGGGTTTAGCCGTGCTGTGGCCTTGTCTCCACTAGCCAGGGTTTAGCCGTGCTGTGGCCTTGACTCGACTAGCCAGGGTTTAGCCGTGCTGTGGCCTTGTCTCCACTAGCCAGGGTTTAGCCATGCTGTGGCCTTGTCTCCACTAGCCAGGGTTTAGCCATGCTGTGGCCTCGTCTCCACTAGCCAGGGTTTAGCCGTGCTGTGGCCTCGTCTCCACTAGCCAGGGTTTAGCCGTGCTGTGGCCTCGTCTCCACTAACCAGGGTTTAGCTGTGGCCTCGTCTCCACTAGCCAGGGTTTAGCTGTGGCCTCGTCTCCACTAGCCAGGGTTTAGCTGTGGCCTCATCTCCACTAGCCAGGGTTTAGCTGTGGCCTCGTCTCCACTAGCCAGGGTTTAGCCGTGCTGTGGCCTCGTCTCCACTAGCCAGGGTTTAGCCGTGCTGTGGCCTTGTCTCCACTAGCCAGGGTTTAGCCGTGCTGTGGCCTTGTCTCCACTAGCCAGGGTTTAGCCGTGCTGTGGCCTTGTCTCCACTAGCCAGGGTTTAGCCGTGCTGTGGCCTCGTCTCCACTAGCCAGGGTTTAGCCATGCTGTGGCCTCGTCTCCACTAGCCAGGGTTTAGCCGTGCTGTGGCCTCGTCTCCACTAGCCAGGGTTTAGCTGTGGCCTTGTCTCCACTAGCCAGGGTTTAGCCGTGCTGTGGCCTTGTCTCCACTAGCCAGGGTTTAGCCGTGCTGTGGCCTCGTCTCCACTAGCCAGGGTTTAGCCGTGCTGTGGCCTCGTCTCCACTAGCCAGGGTTTAGCCGTGCTGTGGCCTCGTCTCCACTAGCCAGGGTTTAGCCGTGCTGTGGCCTCGTCTCCACTAGCCAGGGTTTAGCCATGCTGTGGCCTTGTCTCCACTAGCCAGGGTTTAGCCGTGCTGTGGCCTCGTCTCCACTAGCCAGGGTTTAGCCGTGCTGTGGCCTCGTCTCCACTAGCCAGGGTTTAGCTGTGGCCTCGTCTCCACTAGCCAGGGTTTAGCTGTGGCCTCGTCTCCACTAGCCAGGGTTTAGCTGTGGCCTCGTCTCCACTAGCCAGGGTTTAGCCGTGCTGTGGCCTCGTCTCCACTAGCCAGGGTTTAGCCGTGCTGTGGCCTTGTCTCCACTAGCCAGGGTTTAGCCGTGCTGTGGCCTTGTCTCCACTAGCCAGGGTTTAGCCGTGCTGTGGCCTTGTCTCCACTAGCCAGGGTTTAGCTGTGGCCTTGTCTCCACTAGCCAGGGTTTAGCCATGCTGTGGCCTCGTCTCCACTAGCCAGGGTTTAGCCGTGCTGTGGATCGTCTCCACTAGCCAGGGTTTAGCCGTGCTGTGGCCTTGTCTCCACTAGCCAGGGTTTAGCCATGCTGTGGCCTTGTCTCCACTAGCCAGGGTTTAGCCGTGCTGTGGCCTCGTCTCCACTAG
>NC_140178.1:567317-592317 GCF_963971535.1 Notolepis coatsorum
TCTGTCTGTCTGTCTGTCTCTCTGTCTGTCTGTCTGTCTGTCTGTCTGTCTGTCTGTCTGTCTGTCTGTCTGTCTGTCTGTCTGTCTGTCTGTCTGTCTGTCTGTCTGTCTGTCTGTCTGTCTGTCTGTCTGTCTGTCTGTCTGTCTGTCTGTCTGTCTGTCTGTCTGTCTGTCTGTCTGTCTGTCTGTCTGTCTATCTATCTATCTATCTATCTATCTATCTATCTATCTATCTATCTATCTATCTATCTATCTATCTATCTATCTATCTATCTATCTATCTATCTATCTATCTATCTATCTATCTATCTATCTATCTATCTATCTATCCTCTCTTTCTATCTCTCTATCCTCTCTTTCTATCTCTCTATCCTCTCTTTCTATCTCTTTCCTGTCAAAGAACGTTCCCACCAAAGTTCCATAGCGCTTCTTCAGTTTAGCAACTCAGCAACCCTGCTTCTCAAGCCTTACCCAGTAAGAGCTCTCTCTCTCTCTCTCTCTCTCTCTCTCTCTCTCTCTCTCTCTCTCTCTCTCTCTCTCTCTCTCTCTCTCTCTCTCTCTCTCTCTCTCTCTCTCTCTCTCTCTCTCTCTCTCTCTCTCTCTCTCTCTCTCTCTCTCTCTCTCTCTCTCTCTCTCTCTCTCTCTCTCTCTCTCTTTCTAGCTCTCTCTCCCTCTCTCTCCCTCTCCCCCCTCTCTCCCCATGCCAGACCCAAGGGGTTGTTGTGCAGTATGATATATAACGAGACCTTTCCCCCCTCCCCTCACACCCCTGACACGGCCCCACTATGTATTAACTCTCTCATGCTGCTGAGAGCCGTCCTGCTGATGGGAGAGTCACTTATCACTTATCGCTGCCACCAGGAACGACTCTGTAATCAGGAATTAAGGCCGATGAGGGAAACACAACCTGCTTCCCAACCTCCTCCCCGCTTGCTAATAATTTTTCTCAACATGCAATTCCCTTAATTGACCTGGGAACATTTGGAAGGGAGGAATGCTGGGGGGGTCCGGCTGTGTTTATAACCGGTGGGGGGTTGTGAGAATATAACATGAGGCAAGGAGAGGGTCTCATAAACAGTCTGGTGGGGGTCTTCATTGTGGGCTATAACTCTGTATAATGATAGCATGTAGCATATAATAATTTTATCTTTTTTCTTTAACCTCTTAACTGGCGCCCAGAAACTTGGCCATTTTTAAACTTGAACTTGAGGACTGCATACTTTTTTGAAAACCGTATCTTTATACTTTATCCTTATAGCACATGCATAAGCCTGGTCTCCTTTGAAAGATACCATTCTGAAGTTTCTGATACAATAAAGAAAAATCACTCTTAGTGCTAATGAAATAGAGTAACATAGGTCTGAACTTGAGTTGTAGAAAAACGTGTTACTCACGTCTTTCTGTGGTAGTTGCAATATCCAAATATAGTATTTCCAAAGAAATTGATATGAGCTGTTGTCTTGTACGTGTCCAAATTTCATACAAATCCGTTCAGAAATTAGCCATTTCCTCATTGACTTCAATTCATTCTGCAGTTTTTTCTCTTCCTGTTTTTGCTTGTGACTTTTCACCTAGATCCCTGATTCGCAGATCCCCATGTGGGGTATCATTGGAAAGCCACACTCATTGGCTACAACCCTGTCCAATAACTTTCGAGATCGCCAAATGATAGACGGAGCTATAGCCCCGGGAGTCGGAGTGGTAATAATCTTTAAAAAAGCTCTGCCGTGCACTTTGGCGCACGCCTCACATCGGCATGTAACTCGAGAACCGCTGAACGGCATCGACAGCCAACAAATAGGGCTTTAATTCTCTCTCTCTCTCTCTCTCTCTCTCTCTCTCTCTATATATATATATATATATATATATATATATATATATATATATATATATATATATGTATATTTTTAATTTTTTAATTTTTAATTTTTTTATTTAAATGCAGACCGAGTCGCTAGAGGTTGGCAAAGTGGCGCGTCGCGCCGGTGGGCAAATCGTCCTCAAGAGGGCCCGGGGCCTGGCCGTTGCCAGTTAAGGTTCTGTAGATACTATATCTATATCTGTATATGCCTTACCTACTCTTACTAGTTACACTGCTGGCCATTATGACTTCACTGTACATATTAATACTACAACTCTGTATATACATCTGATTAGCACTCATATACTCAGTAGTACTGAATTATATATTTTATACCCAGTTTAATCACATGCACATTGTATATTTCTATTGCACTTTTTACTGTTACATTTGTACTGGTTGGATGACAAACTTATATTATTATATTATTATTATATTAATATAAATTAATACATTTGAATCTAATCTAACCTCCTCTTCCTCTGCCATAATGGCAGTGAAAGAACCATATAAAAATGCGTTATGGATTATGGTATTGAAGGCAATTTGCATGTGACGTGATGTGATTTGTGTGTGTTTGTTTAATAATAATAATAATAATGAATTTATTTTGTATAGTGCTTTTCAAAGACCCAAAGTCGCTGACAATAGGCAAAAAAAAAGAAACAAAGAAAACAAAGAAACATAGAACCACAGGGAAACGGAGAACAATAAGAATACACAGTGATCCAACGAATGTGAAGGAATTATCCAACCACTGCTCCCCAGAACTGGAATATATAGCCATCAAGTGTCGTCCTTTCTTCCTCCCGAGGGAGTTAACGGCGATCGTCCTGGTCGGAGTGTATATTCCACCGCAAGCCAACAACAACGCCGCGCTCTCCAGACTCCACGACGAGGTAAATAGTATACAAGCGACGAACGTTAACGCCGCCATTTTAGTACTGGGAGATTTCAATAGCGCCAATCTGAGAAAGGTATTGCCTGATTTCTACCAGCATGTGACTTGCAACACCAGAGGCGGTAACATCCTAGACCACTGTTACACGCAATTTAAAGGTGGCTACAAGGCTCATTCTGATAGTGGCTTTGGCAAGTCAGATCACGCATCCATTTTCCTTACACCAAAGTACAGACAAAGAATTAAAAGTACTCCCGTAGTCTCGCGAGAGGTGCAGAAATGGGATGTGACGTCAGAGGATACGATCCGGTCAGTGTTTCACAACACAGACTGGATTGTATTCCGCGACACAGATAACATTAATGCCTACACGGAGACAGTGCTGGACTATGTCTGTACTAGGGTGAAAGAAACAATCCCCACTACCAAAATGAAAGTTTACCCAAATCAAAACTTACTTTCGCGTGGGGTATGTCTGGGAGCTCTGAGAGAGCGCACCAAAGCATACAATGACGGCCTAGTGGCAGGCAACATGAATGACCACAAGGTGGCGCAACACAACGTAAGGAGGACAGTGTCAGAGGCCAAACGGCGCTACAGGGATAAAATTGAACTCCAGTTTGAACAAGCTGACTCTAGAGCTATGTGGCAGGGGCTCAAAACGATGACAGACTACAAAGGCGCCTCCCTCAAACTGAACAGTGACATCTCCTTAGCAAACGACCTCAATACCTTCTATGCGAGGTTTGATGCTGGTAATAACAACACCAGCTCACAAGCCTCGGCAGTGGGGGGGGGGGGGGTCGGCTGCTGATGGAGGCGCAGTGTTCAGGGTAACAGAGCATGAGGTGAGGCGGACCTTTAAAAAAGTGAATATCAGGAAGGCAGCAGGTCCGGACGGCATCCCCGGCCGCGTCCTAAAAGTCTGTGCCGACCAACTGGCCCCAGTATTCACTGACATATTTAACCTGTCCTTAGAACAGGCTGTCATCCCCACCTGCCTGAAGAAGTCCACTATTATCCCTGTACCCAAAAAATCCAAGCCTGCTTGCCTCAACGACTACCGCCCTGTAGCTCTCACCTCCATAGCCATGAAGTGCTTTGAGAAGCTAGTAAAGGGCTACATCTGCTCCTCCCTCCCCATCAACATGGACCCCCTGCAATTTGCATACCGCCCCAACAGGTCCACGGAGGACGCCATATCCCATGTGCTGCACACAGCAGCATCACACCTGGACAAGAGGCAGGGGAACTATGTGAGAATGCTATTCATCGACTACAGCTCGGCATTCAATACCATAGTCCCCTCCATACTCATAGCCAAGCTCAGGGACCTGGGCTTGGGCTATGACCTCTGCCAGTGGGTCTTGGACTTCCTGACTGGCAGACCCCAGGTGGTGAGAGCAGGCAACTGCACCTCCTCATCCATCACCCTCAACATAGGGGCCCCCCAGGGCTGTGTTCTGAGTCCCCTCCTCTACTCCCTGTACACACACGACTGTGTGGCTCAGCGGAGTAGCAATACAATCGTCAAATTTGCTGACGACACAGTGGTGGTGGGCCTGATCTCTGCCAACGACGAGAGGGCCTACCTGGAAGAGGTCAAGGTCCTGGCGGGATGGTGCCAGGAAAACAGCCTCTCCCTGAACGTCAGCAAAACAAAGGAGATGATTGTGGACTTCAGGAGGTCGGGGGTCAAGGACTACAGCCCCCTCAGCATCGACGGGGCACCGGTTGAGAGAGTCAACAGCTTCAAGTACCTCGGAGCCCACATATCCGAGGACTTGACATGGACCATACACATTAACAGTGTGGTGAAGAAGGCACGACAACGCCTCTACTTCCTCAGGCGCCTAAGGAAGTTCCAAGTCAGCCAGAAGATCCTTAAGAACTTCTACTCATGTACAATAGAGAGCATCTTGACCGGCAACATCACCTCCTGGTTTGGGAATAGCACTGCAAAAGACCAAAGCAGACTACAAAGAGTGACACGTTCAGCCGAACGCACAATTGGAGGGGGGCTCCCCACCCTCCAGAACATTTACTACAAGCGTTGCAAGGGGAAGGCTAAGAGAATTATTAAGGACTCGAGCCACCCGAACAACTGCCTCTTTGAACTGCTGCCGTCAGGCAAGCGATACAGGAGTCTCAAGGCGAGCACAGAAAGACTCAGAAGTAGCTTCTATCCCCAGGCCATCAGGCTGCTAAACGAACAATGAATGAACACTACACAACAACAACCACCAAACACACATAGCACACACATCCACACGCACACACTCACTTTAAACAAACACACTGTAGCACCCACTACACACACTTTATAGCACACACCCACTTTAAACAAACACACTGTAGCACCCACTCCCCACACTTTATATTTATGGATGAAGGATTGCACTACAACTCGTACACCTTACTGTAAATTGTACCTAAAATTGTACCTCATCCCATTTCTGCTTTGCACTAGATAGTACTGTACATTAGTACACTGCATAGTATTGTGTATTGTATATTATATGGTAACTCAGAACATTGTACATATGTCTATACCGAACAACTGTGACCTAATTTTCTTCTTCTAAATTCATGCTATATTATGTTATTATGTTATTTGATACTATCTTGTCTAGCACAGTCTCTGGAGCGTAACAGTAAGAAGCATTTTGTATGAAAGTATTCTGTACTTCTGTATGACAACTATTAAAGAACTTGAACTTGAACTTGAACTTGAGGGTTGCATTCATTTAGTTTGCATTTATTTTAAATGTGTTGGACTTCATGGTGTTCTTGTTTTGTTTTTGACTTATTGTGATGTTTCTTCTTGACTTGGGGACATTAACGTGTGTCGTCGGGCCTTACAAATAATTTTGATTTGATTTGATTTGATTTGATGGTAATTCTTCAACCAGGGCTTTCTAGATATACACACCAGTAATGATACACGCCAGTAATGATACACACCAGTCTCTAAGACCTGATCAGAGAGGATACAGTGGATTGTAGCCACTAATAAAGCTCAGAGTGGAGGGTGTCTGTAAGTCACATCCTCATAATCCAGAACTGATTGATGATTCAACAATCATCTTCCTACAAATCAAAGGAAAGCTGGTTTTATTTATCTATATAAAAAAATTATATTTTGTCGTAATTTGCCGAACAAGGTTCCTGATGTGGTATTTAAATGTAAATTTGACGTTGTTCTGTGTAACCCTTTCCATATTTGAACCGTTGACAGTAGAGATATGCAGATGACAGTAGTACGGTTGTGAACAGGGCAGGGCCCAGAATGCATCCCTGTGGCATGCCCAGACTGGACCCCCATAAGTAAGTACCGTGGAACACTGTCCAACATTTAGCTACAAATCAAATCAAATCAAATCAAATTTATTTATAGGGCCCGACAACACACGTTAATGTCCCCATGGGCCGTACAGGTCTTCTTTAAACAAGTCAAGAAGACAACATAACAATAAGTCAAGAACAGAACAAGAACACCATAGGGTCCAAACATTTTTTAGATGAATGCAAATAAATGAAAGAATGCAAGCACTCCCAGACAGACCCCACGCGAAGGTAAGGAAAAACTCACTAAAACCTAACAATAGGGGGAAAAAAAGCTCCACAGGCAATGTGGAGGAGAGAAACCTTAGAAGGGCCGTTCAAGGGGGGATCTCCCTTCTTAGATGTCGGTGATAGTAGTGTTGCAGACGGACAGTTGGTAAGCATGCACTCATGTGTGTGGTGAAACACAGATGAGTGCATGCAATAGCAACTGTACATTTTGAAAAATTAAAGATAGAGCTAATAGCGATAGCAACTGAACATTTTGAAAGATTAAAGATAGAGCTGATAGCGGATCTATTTGAGGCACAGGGGCGGCGCAAGAGGGTCACGTCCTCCCCGTCTTAGTCACTTACAACCCTCTTCATCTCTACTGGATAAAGAGATAATATGATGTACAGTATATGAAATGGTTTGAGAGACATATGATGTATTGTACAGTATATGAAATGGTTTGAGAGATAATATGATGTACAGTATATGAAATGGTTAGAGAGATATTTCAGGGTCAGAGAAAGGGCCTATTCTCGGTCCGCACTCCACAAGGGTGGAACGAACTTCCCACCACAGTTAGGAGCCGAAACCTGACCAATCTTTCGCCGTCGACTAAAACCACACTTTGTCAATCAATATCTGATTTTTTTTTAAGAATACTGTCTTCTATCATGCACTCTTCCTACTATACTAATAGTCTACTACTCTGCACTCAACACTGCAGCACCCAGGTTCCAGCACTGTTTGATGAACATTGTTACTCAGCTGAAAGAGTTGTACCTTCATGCTCAGAACGCTCACACTGTGTTTCGGGCTTGGTTTCAGGTCCTAAACCTAAACATAAGGTTTCAGGTCCTAAACCTAAACATAAGGTTTCAGGTCCTAAACCTAAACATAAGGTTTCAGGTCCTAAACCTAAACATAAGGTTTCAGGTCCTAAACCTAAACATAAGCGGAAGACTTCAAAATAACCCATGGCTGTTACTGTCAAGTATTTAGTTCACGTCACATAACGTCAGCTGTCATGAGTAACGGATTCACACAGAACGAACACACTTCCTCCTCCTCTGACCCGCAGAGTCCTCTGAGAACCAGGTCATCCGGACTGCGGGTTCTGATTGTATCACAGGACCTGGTGGCACGTGATCTGAGTCCACGGCGCCGGGCTAAAAATACCCACGTCTAACTCTGGCCCAACTCTGGCCCAACCATCTGTGTGAGGAAAGAGGAAGCAAGCCTTTATGGGGCCCTGAGCAGGATTTATTATTTATTTATTATTATTTATTAATTTATTATTTATTATTGGTAAGCTGCCTCCTTATACTACATCATTATTGGTAAGCTACCTCCTTATACTACATAATTATTGGTAAGCTACCTCCTTATACTACATCATTATTGGTAAGTTACCTCCTTATACTACATCATTATTGGTAAGCTACCTCCTTATACTACATCATTATTGGTAAGATACCTCCTTATACTACATCATTATTGGTAAGCTACCTCCTTATACTACATCATTATTGGTAAGCTACCTCCTTATACTACATCATTATTGGTAAGCTGCCTCCTTATACTACATCATTATTGGTAAGCTACCTCCTTATACTACATCATTATTGGTAAGATACCTCCTTATACTACATCATTATTGGTAAGCTACCTCCTTATACTACATCATTATTGGTAAGCTGCCTCCTTATACTACATCATTATTGGTAAGATACCTCCTTATACTACATCATTATTGGTAAGCTACCTCCTTATACTACATCATTATTGGTAAGCTACCTCCTTATACTACATCATTATTGGTAAGATACCTCCTTATACTACATTATTATTGGTAAGCTACCTCCTTATACTACATCATTGTTGGTAAGCTGCCTCCTTATACTACATAATTATTGGTAAGCTACCTCCTTATACTACATCATTATTGGTAAGCTACCTCCTTATACTACATCATTATTGGTAAACTACCTCCTTATACTACATCATTATTGGTAAGCTACCTCCTTATACTACATCATTATTGGTAAGCTACCTCCTTATACTACATCATTATTGGTAAGCTACCTCCTTATACTACATCATTATTGGTAAGCTACCTCCTTATACTACATCATTATTGGTAAACTACCTCCTTATACTACATCATTATTGGTAAGCTACCTCCTTATACTACATCATTATTGGTAAGCTACCTCCTTATACTACGTCATTATTGGTAAGCTACCTCCTTATACTACATCATTATTGGTAAGCTGCCTCCTTATACTACATCATTATTGGTAAGCTACCTCCTTATACTACATCATTATTGGTAAGCTACCTCCTTATACTACATAATTATTGGTAAGCTACCTCCTTATACTACATCATTATTGGTAAGCTGCCTCCTTATACTACATCATTATTGGTAAGCTACCTCCTTATACTACATAATTATTGGTAAGCTACCTCCTTATACTCCATACATTAGATTGACAAACCATTTCCATTGTTCACCTACACGCAAACGAAACAACTTTCTTGGACTTTGAACCCGGCGACGGAAAGTCCCGCTCGACCTTGCTGTACAGCCTGAGAACAGTTGGAACTGACTGTTAATGATTTCCCCTTCGTAAGACTGGGTCAGTGGGTCTAACAGTAGAACCCTAACCCATCGTAAGACTGGGTCTAACAGTAGAACCCTAACCCATCGTAAGACTGGGTCTAACAGTAGAACCTTAACCCATCGTAAGACTGGGTCTAACAGTAGACTGGGTCTAACAGTAGAAGCAGTTGGTTTTGCGCTGTTTGGTAAGACGGGGTTCAGAGATGAGTAGCGGCGTGTCTGGTC
Organism: Notolepis coatsorum; assembly: GCF_963971535.1. Lineage (NCBI taxonomy): Eukaryota > Metazoa > Chordata > Actinopteri > Aulopiformes > Paralepididae > Notolepis > Notolepis coatsorum. Next base: position 576,486 of record NC_140178.1, read on the forward strand.
TCACTCAGCGAGACATGCGGGGGTGCTGACAGTTTCCGTCACTCTCTTTCATTCTCTATTCTCGTCTGTCTGAGTGTTTGTGATGCATCCTGTGTCAGAGTAGGTCAGGTGACCACAGAACTATGAAGGTAAAGAAAGTGGAAGGTCTCGGTACACATGCTAGTCCAGGAAGGCATGCAACTAAACTAAAGGATTCAATCAATCAATGGAATGGCCAGATTATTAATATGTTGTGTCTTTCCCTCTAAAACAATTTGTAATTCTAATTCTACCAGGTTTGGTTGGACAGGCCTACACGTCAAGATTCGCACTTGATGTACAAAAAGGTCCCGACTCACCTAGTAAGTCGTACTGTGTGTGAATGTGTGGCTGAAGTCTCATCAGGAAGGCAGCGCTAACACCAGCCGTGTTTACATCAGCTAGATAGAGATAATGTCACATCAGTGTTTACATCAGATAGAGAGAGATAATGTCACATCAGTGTTTACATCAGATAGAGAGAGATAATGTCACATCAGTGTTTACATCAGATAGAGAGAGAGATAATGTCACATCAGTGTTTACATCAGATAGAGAGAGATAATGTCACATCAGTGTTTACATCAGAGAGAGAGAGATAATGTCACATCAGTGTTTACATCAGAGAGAGAGAGATAATGTCACATCAGTGTTTACATCAGCTAGAGAGAGATAATGTCACATCAGTGTTTACATCAGATAGAGAGATAGATAATGTCACATCAGTGTTTACATCAGATAGAGAGAGATAATGTCACATCAGTGTTTACATCAGAGAGAGAGAGATAATGTCACATCAGTGTTTACATCAGCTAGAGAGAGATAATGTCACATCAGTGTTTACATCAGAGAGAGAGAGATAATGTCACATCAGTGTTTACATCAGCTAGAGAGAGAGATAATGTCACATCAGTGTTTACATCAGCTAGAGAGAGAGATAATGTCACATCAGTGTTTACATCAGAGAGAGAGAGATAATGTCACATCAGTGTTTACATCAGAGAGAGAGAGATAATGTCACATCAGTGTTTACATCAGATAGAGAGAGATAATGTCACATCAGTGTTTACATCAGAGAGAGAGAGATAATGTCACATCAGTGTTTACATCAGAGAGAGAGAGATAATGTAACATCAGTGTTTACATCAGCTAGAGAGAGATAATGTCACATCAGTGTTTACATCAGATAGAGAGAGATAATGTCACATCAGTGTTTACATCAGATAGAGAGAGATAATGTCACATCAGTGTTTACATCAGCTAGAGAGAGATAATGTCACATCAGTGTTTACATCAGAGAGAGAGAGATAATGTCACATCAGTGTTTACATCAGCTAGAGAGAGAGATAATGTCACATCAGTGTTTACATCAGCTAGAGAGAGAGAGATAATGTCACATCAGTGTTTACATCAGATAGAGAGAGAGATAATGTAACATCAGTGTTTACATCAGCTAGAGAGAGATAATGTCACATCAGTGTTTACATCAGATAGAGAGAGATAATGTCACATCAGTGTTTACATCAGAGAGAGAGAGATAATGTCACATCAGTGTTTACATCAGAGAGAGAGAGAGAGATAATGTCACATCAGTGTTTACATCAGAGAGAGAGAGATAATGTCACATCAGTGTTTACATCAGCTAGAGAGAGAGATAATGTCACATCAGTGTTTACATCAGAGAGAGAGAGATAATGTCACATCAGTGTTTACATCAGATAGAGAGAGAGATAATGTCACATCAGTGTTTACATCAGAGAGAGAGAGATAATGTCACATCAGTGTTTACATCAGCTAGAGAGAGATAATGTCACATCAGTGTTTACATCAGAGAGAGAGAGATAATGTCACATCAGTGTTTACATCAGAGAGAGAGAGATAATGTCACATCAGTGTTTACATCAGATAGAGAGAGATAATGTCACATCAGTGTTTACATCAGATAGAGAGAGATAATGTCACATCAGTGTTTACATCAGAGAGAGAGAGATAATGTCACATCAGTGTTTACATCAGCTAGAGAGAGATAATGTCACATCAGTGTTTACATCAGAGAGAGAGAGATAATGTCACATCAGTGTTTACATCAGATAGAGAGAGATAATGTCACATCAGTGTTTACATCAGATAGAGAGAGAGATAATGTCACATCAGTGTTTACATCAGATAGAGAGAGATAATGTCACATCAGTGTTTACATCAGAGAGAGAGAGATAATGTCACATCAGTGTTTACATCAGAGAGAGAGAGATAATGTCACATCAGTGTTTACATCAGAGAGAGAGAGATAATGTCACATCAGTGTTTACATCAGAGAGAGAGAGATAATGTCACATCAGTGTTTACATCAGAGAGAGAGAGATAATGTCACATCAGTGTTTACATCAGATAGAGAGAGATAATGTCACATCAGTGTTTACATCAGAGAGAGAGAGAGATAATGTCACATCAGTGTTTACATCAGATAGAGAGAGATAATGTCACATCAGTGTTTACATCAGAGAGAGAGAGATAATGTCACATCAGTGTTTACATCAGCTAGAGAGAGATAATGTCACATCAGTGTTTACATCAGAGAGAGAGAGATAATGTCACATCAGTGTTTACATCAGATAGAGAGAGAGATAATGTCACATCAGTGTTTACATCAGAGAGAGAGAGAGATAATGTCACATCAGTGTTTACATCAGATAGAGAGAGATAATGTCACATCAGTGTTTACATCAGAGAGATAGAGAGATAATGTCACATCAGTGTTTACATCAGAGAGAGAGAGATAATGTCACATCAGTGTTTACATCAGAGAGAGAGAGATAATGTCACATCAGTGTTTACATCAGAGAGAGAGAGATAATGTCACATCAGTGTTTACATCAGATAGAGAGATAATGTCACATCAGTGTTTACATCAGCTAGAGAGAGATAATGTCACATCAGTGTTTACATCAGATAGAGAGAGATAATGTCACATCAGTGTTTACATCAGAGAGAGAGAGATAATGTCACATCAGTGTTTACATCAGCTAGAGAGAGAGATAATGTCACATCAGTGTTTACATCAGCTAGAGAGAGATAATGTCACATCAGTGTTTACATCAGAGAGAGAGAGAGATAATGTCACATCAGTGTTTACATCAGAGAGAGAGAGATAATGTCACATCAGTGTTTACATCAGATAGAGAGAGAGATAATGTCACATCAGTGTTTACATCAGAGAGAGAGAGAGATAATGTCACATCAGTGTTTACATCAGAGAGAGAGAGATAATGTCACATCAGTGTTTACATCAGATAGAGAGATAATGTCACATCAGTGTTTACATCAGATAGAGAGAGATAATGTCACATCAGTGTTTACATCAGAGAGAGAGAGATAATGTCACATCAGTGTTTACATCAGATAGAGAGAGAGATAATGTCACATCAGTGTTTACATCAGAGAGAGAGATAATGTCACATCAGTGTTTACATCAGATAGAGAGAGAGATAATGTCACATCAGTGTTTACATCAGAGAGAGAGAGATAATGTCACATCAGTGTTTACATCAGAGAGAGAGAGATAATGTCACATCAGTGTTTACATCAGAGAGAGAGAGATAATGTCACATCAGTGTTTACATCAGATAGAGAGAGATAATGTCACAGCAGTGTTTACATCAGAGAGAGAGAGATAATGTCACATCAGTGTTTACATCAGAGAGAGAGAGATAATGTCACATCAGTGTTTACATCAGATAGAGAGAGAGATAATGTCACATCAGTGTTTACATCAGAGAGAGAGAGAGATAATGTCACATCAGTGTTTACATCAGAGAGAGAGAGATAATGTCACATCAGTGTTTACATCAGATAGAGAGAGATAATGTCACAGCAGTGTTTACATCAGAGAGAGAGAGATAATGTCACATCAGTGTTTACATCAGAGAGAGAGAGATAATGTCACATCAGCACAACTGTACTGTCCATCTACTGTACTGCTCTTCTCGTGGGTGGGGGGGGGGGGTATAGGAGGTAGCTAATAACAGCTGCCAGATGTGGGGAGTCCCCTGGGCCCCACCCCCCCCCCCCCCCCCCCCACCCACGCACATTCTCACAGACAATGGAATGCTTGTGAGGACCCCTGACAGGAAGTGAGGTCAGGCCTCTTGACCCCGCCCCTCAGCTAAGTGGGAGACCCAGCTCTTCAGTGCAGCTCCTAAAGGCGTCCCGTCATAAACACGCTGGCACTGACCAGTCAGTCCATAAAGCCTGTCTGCTGCCCCCCCCCCCCCCCTGCCCATCACCCCCCCTCCATCCACCCTGCTGCCCCCCCCCCTGCCCATCACCCACCCACCATCCACCCTGCTGCCCCCCCCCCTGCCCATCACCCCCCCTCCATCCACCCTGCTGCCCCCCCCACCCTGCCCATCACCCACCATCCATCCACCCTGCTGCCAGCACCTAACACCATGAGGAGGGGGGGGGGGCTGTGAACTACACAAGTCCTCTCCTCTCCTTGGGTGTAAAATATGAAAAAAAAAGGATTTACGTAACTATAACAAAAGTACCGTAAATGTTATGATGATTTTACAACTTCTTCCTTTTCTGAGTAAGCAGGTCCCACATGTGAGGAGGGGGAGGAGGGGGAGGAGGGAGGGGGAGGAGGGGGAGGAGGGGGAGGAGGGGAGGCGCTGTTGCACAATCACGTTCCTGTCTCTCCCTCTCTCTTGTCTCTCTCTCCTGTCTCTCTCTCCTGTCTCTCTCTCTCTGTCTCTCTCTCCTGTCTCTCTCTCCTGTCTCTCCCTCCGGTCTCTCTCTCCTGTCTCTCTCTCCTGTCTCTCTCTCCTCTCTCTCTCTCCTGTCTCTCTCTCTGTCTCTCTCTCCTCTCTCTCTCTCTCCCTCCTCTCTCTCTCTGTCTCTCTCTCCTCTCTCTCTCTCCTGTCTCTCTCTCCTCTCTCTCTCTCCTGTCTCTCTCTCTGTCTCTCTCTCTCTCTACCTCCGGTCTCTCTCTCCTGTCTCTCTCTCCTCTCTCTCTCCTGTCTCTCTCTCTCCTGTCTCTCTCTCCTGTCTCTCTCTCTCTCTCTCCCTCCTGTCTCTCTCTCCTCTCTCTCTCCTGTCTCTCTCTCCTGTCTCTCTCTCCTGTCTCTCTCTCCTGTCTCTCTCTCCTGTCTCTCCCTCCTGTCTCTCTCTCTCTCTCCCTCCTGTCTCTCTCTCTCCTGTCTCTCTCTCCTGTCTCTCTCTCTCTCTCTCCCTCCTGTCTCTCTCTCCTCTCTCTCTCTGTCTCTCTCTCCTGTCAATTCAATTCAAATAGGCCTTTATTGGCATGAAATATTAACATACTTATTGCCAAAGCAAGTTCAACATACAAACAATAACATATATATTAAGCAATAAAATACCATAATATTAGTAATAACAGTAAAGACAATCAACAGAAACATATTAAATTACAAAATAATCATTCAATCGGGTAGTCATTTTACAGATGTAGCCACTCAGATACATGTATTTACAAAGCTTGTTCTCTTATTGTTTGACAACCATCTACATATTTTGCAGCTAATGCTGTACACTGACTTTTACACTGACTCCCCACACATATATAACAGCTTTTGATGATCAGGGAGATGGATAAACTGTGGATCAATTTAATTTATTTTGTCAAAGAAAACTTCTCTTAGGTCCTTGTATTTCTCACAGTATAGTAGGAAGTGAGGTTCTGTCTCAACATCCCCCTGATGACAAAGTGAACACAGCCTGGCCTCTCTGGGCAGCCAGTTCTGCCTGTGACGGCCTGTTTCAATGGCCAGGCTGTGTCCACTCAGTCAAGTCAAGTCAAGTCAAGTCAAGAGTTTTATTTGTCACGGCATACGGATATACAATGAAATGCGGGTGGTCTTGCCCGCAACGATGTGCAATTGGTACAACATATAATAGAATCCGATACAAAAAAAATTGTGCAATAAAATTGTGCAATAACAGGTAGCAGGTAACAATAAATTTGTGCAATAACGGGTAACAGTTAACAGTTAACAGTAGTAGTAATAGTAGTGCAATACACTGTTACTGTTGCTAATACTAATTTAAAGTGGCCTTTCCTTTTGGCAATAAGTGAGGGTGCGTGCGGCCTGAGTGTGTGCCCGCTCATGCTAAAGTGTTACAGTGGTACTCAATGTTCATTGTTCATGGCTCTGATGGCCTGGGGGAAGAAGCTGAGCCTAAGCCGCTCTGTCCTAGTAGCTGGGGTTCGCAGGCGTCTGCCTGACCTCAGCAGCTGAAACAGGCTGTTGTTGGGGTGGTGAGGGTCTTTCATTATCCTGCAGGCTCTGGATTTGCACCTCTTGTTGTATAGAACATGCAGGGGAGGTAGTGCAATACCCGTGGTCCGCTCGGCTGAGCGCACCACTCTCTGTAGGGCCTTCTTGTCCTGTGCCGTGCTGTTTCCATACCAGGCAGTGATGTTTCCGGTCAGGATGCTCTCTACAGCTCCTGAGTAGAAGGACTGGAGTATCTTCCCCGATACTCTGAACTTCCTTAACTGTCTCAGGTGGTAGAGGCGCTGTTTCGCCTTCTTTACTACTGTGTCTATGTGTGTTGACCATGTCAGGTCCTCTGAGATGTGGACCCCCAGGTACTTAAAGCTGCTCACCCTGTCCACGGTAGCCCCGTTAATCATCAGTGGTGTGTGTGTCTCCTGTACCGTGTCAATGTCTTTCTTAATTTTATATCATTCACGGTGGTCAGGTATTCTGCCACCGTGTACTCTCTGTTTAGGATCAAATATAATTCTAATTTACTTTGAGATTTGGTTGATTTGTTCCAATATTCTATATAATTTTCTTTTTGTTTTGAGATTATTTGGTTGGGCCAGATTGCTTGGTATCTGTCCTGAAGCCCTGGTGTTTGTGGGCCGAGATTTCTGACTAGCTGGCAGAGGGGACTCTTATCTGGGTTCATCTCCTGGCTCTGAAGGGCTTTGTAGTGGTAGGAGTGGGGGTCACTCGATTGGAGGTGTGTATAAAATTTGATGGCTCGCTTTTGAATTTTAATAATTAGAGGGTATTGGCCAAGTTCTGCCCTGCATGCATTATTGGCAGTGTGTCTGTGGACCCTAAGTAGGTTTTTGCACAATTCTGCATGCAGTACTTCTAATGGGTGTTTTTCCCATTTTGGGAAGTCTTGGTTAGTTAATGGACCCCACACTTCACTGCCATATAATATTATTGGATTTATTACAGAATTTAGAATTTTGAGCCAGGTCCTAATTGGGATGTCAATTGGAATTTTCCTTTCCTTTCCTGTCTCTCTCTCCTCTCTCTTCCTCCCTCCTGTCTCTCTCTCCTGTCTCTCTCTCCTGTCTCTCCCTCCTGTCTCTCTCTCCTGTCTCTCTCCTCTCTCTCTACCTCCGGTCTCTCTCTCCTGTCTCTCTCTCCTGTCTTTCTCCTCTCTCTCCCTCCCTCCTGTCTCTCTCTGTCTCTCTCTCCTCTCTCTCCCTCCCTCCTGTCTCTCTCTCCTGTCCCTCATCATCACAACAGACACTGTGACGTCATCACAACAGACCCGGTGACATCATCACAACAGACCCGGTGACATCATCACAACAGACACGGTGACATCATCACAACAGACCCGGTGACATCATCACAACAGACCCGGTGACATCATCACAACAGACACGGTGACGTCATCACAACAGACACTGTGACATCATCACAACAGACACTGTGACGTCATCACAACAGACCCGGTGACATCATCACAACAGACCCGGTGACATCATCACAACAGACCCGGTGACATCATCACAACAGACACTGTGACGTCATCACAACAGACACGGTGACATCATCACAACAGACCCGGTGACATCATCACAACAGACCCGGTGACATCATCACAACAGACCCGGTGACATCATCACAACAGACACTGTGACGTCATCACAACAGACCCGGTGACATCATCACAACAGACCCGGTGACATCATCACAACAGACCCGGTGACATCATCACAACAGACACTGTGACGTCATCACAACAGACACGGTGACATCATCACAACAGACCCGGTGACATCATCACAACAGACCCGGTGACATCATCACAACAGACCACACGTCCCATGGCCAACACAGCAAACGTTATTGTTCCCTTTTGGTGGTTCGTCGTTTCTCTCATGCCTTGTATATATTATATTGATCTATTTTTACCTTATTTTCTAGCACTCGCTTGTATTTACATATGTTTAATAAGTTAAGTATCGTGTGATTTTGTGTGAAGGGCGGACTAGCAAAGTAATATTTTAATTGTATGGCAAACTGTCTGTTTAACTGTTTAACTGCACATGACAATAAACAATCTTGAATCTTGAATCTTGGTCTTTTCTAAATCTAACTGAAATTCGGGGGGAACTCGATGGAATTGGCCGTGATGTGGAAGATAAACCTGCAGCTTGAGTGACAGGTTAGGGGCGGGCCCTGCCTCAGGGTGGGGGGGGGGAGGGGCAGGCCTGTGTCTACCTGTAGAGACAGACGTGCCCAAACCCTCCTCTCACCCCGTCTATTATTATACCCAGGCCTAGGCGCTACCGTGGAGGAGAAGAATCTAGTTTTTACGTTGTGAAAAGCAGCGAGCAGCACATGACCTGTGAGAACACGCCCAGCGCCAGGCGCCCGAGGTCACATGACCTGTGTGGACACGCCCAGCGCCAGGCGCCCGAGGTCATCAAACCCCTGCGTGGAAAAATAACATGAGAAATGTGAGTTAACACCCTAATGATATGTCTCACACTGACGCAGCCATGACACTGGTGTTTTGATGACCTACTGTCGGCCCACAGTACAGTAATGATCTGTGCTGCCTCCCTGCCTGGTTACTACCTACAGTAATGATCTGTGCTGCCTCCCTGCCTGGTTACTACCTACAGTAATGATCTGTGCTGCCTCCCTGCCTGGTTACTACCTACAGTAATGATCTGTGCTGCCTCCCTGCCTGGTTACTACCTACAGTAATGATCTGTGCTGCCTGGTTACTGAAGAAGGTGAGGCCTAGACTCACAGTGGGCTTAAACTACAGGCCTATGGGCTCTCAGGGTTAAACTATAGGCCTATGGGCTCTCAGGGTTAAACTATAGGCCTATGGGCTCTCAGGGTTAAACTATAGGCCTATGGGCTCTCAGGGTTAAACTATAGGCCTATAGGCTCTCAGGATACAGGCTCTCAGGATACAGGCCTATAGGCTCTCAGGATACAGGCTCTCAGGATACAGACTCTCAGGATACAGGCCTATAAGCTCTCAGGATACAGGCCTATAGGCTCTCAGGATACAGGCCTATAGGCTCTCAGGATACAGGCTCTCAGGATACAGGCTCTCAGGATACAGGCCTATAGGCTCTCAGGATACAGGCTCTCAGGATACAGGCCTATAGGCTCTCAGGATACAGGCTATCAGGATATAGGCCTATAGGCTCTCAGGATATAGGCTCTCAGGATATAGGCCTACAGGCTCTCAGGATACAGGCTCTCAGGATACAGGCCTATAGGCTCTCAGGATACAGGCTCTCAGGATACAGGCCTATAGGCTCTCAGGATACAGGCTATCAGGATATAGGCCTATAGGCTCTCAGGATATAGGCTCTCAGGATACAGGCCTATAGGCTCTCAGGATATAGGCTCTCAGGATATAGGCTCTCAGGATACAGGCCTATAGGCTCTCAGGATATAGGCTCTCAGGATATGGGCCTATAGGCTCTCAGGATACAGGCTATCAGGATACAGGCCTATAGGCTCTCAGGATATAGGCTCTCAGGATACAGGCCTATAGGCTCTCAGGATATAGGCTCTCAGGATACAGGCCTATAGGCTCTCAGGATATAGGCTCTCAGGATATGGGCCTATAGGCTCTCAGGATACAGGCCTATAGGCTCTCAGGATACAGGCTCTCAGGATACAGGCCTATAGGCTCTCAGGATACAGGCCTATAGGCTCTCAGGATACAGGCTCTCAGGATACAGGCCTATAGGCTCTCAGGATACAGGCTCTCAGGATACAGACTCTCAGGATCTGGGCCTATAGGCTCTCAGGATACAGGCCTATAGGCTCTCAGGATACAGGCCTATAGGCTCTCAGGATACAGACTCTCAGGATACAGACTCTCAGGATCTGGGCCTATAGGCTCTCAGGATACAGGCCTATAGGCTCTCAGGATATAGACTCTCAGGATACAGGCCTATAGGCTCTCAGGATACAGGCTCTCAGGATACAGGCCTATAGGCTCTCAGGATACAGGCTCTCAGGATACAGGCCTATAGGCTCTCAGGATACGGGCCTATAGGCTCTCAGGATATAGGCTCTCAGGATATAGGCCTATAGGCTCTCAGGATACAGGCTCTCAGGATACGGGCCTATAGGCTCTCAGGATACAGGCTCTCAGGATATAGGCCTATAGGCTCTCAGGATACAGGCTCTCAGGATATAGGCTCTCAGGATATAGGCTCTCAGGATACAGGCCTATAGGCTCTCAGGATATAGGCTCTCAGGATACAGGCCTATAGGCTCTCAGGATATAGTCTTATAGGCTCTCAGGATATAGGCTCTCAGGATACAGGCCTACAGGCTCTCAGGATATAGGCCTATAGGCTCTCAGGATACAGGCCTACAGGCTCTCAGGATATAGGCCTATAGACTCTCAGGATATAGGCTCTCAGGATACAGGCCTATAAGCTCTCAGGATACAGGCTCTCAGGATACAGGCCTATAGGCTCTCAGGATATAGTCTTATAGGCTCTCAGGATATAGGCTCTCAGATATAGTCTTATAGGCTCTCAGGATATAGGAAGGCTCTCAGGATATAGGCCTATAGGCTCTCAGGATAGCTCAGGATACAGGCCTATAGGCTCTCAGGATACAGGCTCTCAGGATATAGGCCTATAGGCTCTCAGGAATGGCTCTCAGGATACAGGCTCTCAGGATATAGGCCTATAGGCTCTCAGGATATAGGCCTATAGGCTCTCAGGATATAGTCCTATAGGCTCTCAGGATAGGCTCGAAGGCTCTCAGGATACAGGCCTATAGGCTCTCAGGATACAGGCTCTCAGGATATAGGCCTATAGGCTCTCAGGATATAGGCTCTCAGGATACAGGCCTATAGGCCTCTCAGATACAGGCTCTCAGGATATAGTCTTATAGGCTCTCAGGGATATAGGCTCTCAGGATATAGTCCTATAGGCTCTCAGGATATAGGCTCTCAGGATACAGGCTCTCAGGATACAGGCTCTCAGGATACAGGCCTATAGGCTCTCAGGATATAGGCTCTCAGGATACAGGCTCTCAGGATATAGGCCTATAGGCTCTCAGGATACAGGCTCTCAGGATACAGTCCTATAGGCTCTCAGGATACAGGCTCTCAGGATACAGGCCTATAGGCTCTCAGATATAGTCCTATAGGCTCTCAGGATACAGGCTCTCAGGATACAGGGCCTATAGACTCTCAGGATACAGGCTCTCAGGATATAGGCCTATAGGCTCTCAGGATACAGGCTCTCAGGATACAGGCCTATAGGCTCTCAGGATACAGGCTCTCAGGATTTGGGCCTATAGGCTCTCAGGATACAGGCCTTCTCAGGATATAGTCCTATAGGCTCTCAGGATACAGGCCTATAGGCTCTCAGGATACAGGCTCTCAGGATACAGGCCTATAGGCTCTCAGGATACAGGCTCTCAGGATACAGGCCTATAGGCTCTCAGGATACAGGCTCTCAGGATACAGGCCTATAGGCTCTCAGGATATAGTCCTATAGGCTCTCAGGATACAGGCTCTCAGGATACAGGCCTATAGGACTCTCAGGATACAGGCTCTCAGGATACAGGCCTATAGGCTCTCAGGATACAGGCTCTCAGGATACAGGCTCTCAGGATTTGGGCCTACAGGCTCTCAGGATACAGGCTCTCAGGATCTGGGCCTATAGGCTCTCAGGACTCAGAGGAAGTGAGGAGGAGGTGGAATACAAAAAAAAGGGATGAACATCTGGACTTCATTTGTAAAACCCTGAGAGCGGAACGTGGGCTGGGAACAGAAATAGACTCAGACTGTAGGGACTATATATCTATATATATATATATATTCTTATGTTTCAGATCAATTAGCCGCAATTAATAAGCCGCGGGCTCGTCGTGTATGTTTCGAACCCGAGACGCGAACCTTCATGCGGCTCATATATATATATTATTTATAATAAACACAACAAGACTTTAATCTCTAAATACATGACCCGCGTACTGTGCGTGGTGTCGTGCGTGTCCCTGTGCGCGGCGCGCCTCCCATCGCGCACGGAGCGCCCGTGGAGCTGTTGTTCATCAAGAAGAGAGAGAGACGCCGCGTCTCCGGATCGGGATCGGGATCGGGACTGAGAGAGAAAGTGTGAAGAACGCGACCGACACAGTTACTGTTGTGATCTGATGACGGAGGCTTCAGTTTCTGGGATCAAACGCGCTCTGAGGATCTGAGGAGATCTAACTTTCACCGGATTCCGCGGCTCCTCGGTTATTATGGATTATATTATTATTCACCGACACCGTCCCGTCTGTGAGAGCGTTGGATCATCTGTCATCATCATCATCATCATCATCATCATCATTATTATTATTGTTTTATCGTCTCGACCGGCAGACTGCAGCTATAACCCGGTAACAACCCGATCGATCACCAGGACTACAGCTTTATTGAATATAATAACTCTCTGATCGGACACAGGCTTTATAATAACGAGCCACATGTTGGAGCGTCAGGGACGCGACCCGGAGCTACAGTATCTCACACGGGGTAAGTTAGAGATCTGGAACTATAGATAGATCGATCACTACGATCACACACTATTATTAGTATTACTGATATTATAATACAGCGCGCGGTGCAGCGATAATAACTTAGTGTGAAAGAAAAGGGACGGAGCTAGTATAGATTATAGACGCGTCACTCGTCATTATTATTATAACATTATATGGGAAACGGGTGCATTTGAGTCTAAAGAGCTCATGTGGAGTTAGTTATATTTAGTTAGTGTTGGATCACTAACGTGCAGGTAGTCATCATGTCATGCAAACAGTCAGATAAACTCGCAGAGAGCCACAACTACTGTACTCTGAAGTGTGAGGGGCTATGGTTATAGTTATGGTTATAGTTATGGTTCGGGTCCTACATGGAGATATGAAGCCTGTGTTTGTAGCAGCAGCAGAAACAGGCGACCGTCTGCAACCAACAAGCAAACTGATTCTCAGATTCCCACCACGTGTTGTGTTTATTAAACACACTGTCTATAATTCTATATTCATAACGAACACCGTCGCTGCTGTGTGACGGTCTGTGTTAAACATTAACACGCAGCCGTCGCTTGTTGTGGTTTCTGGAACCCGGGACCATCATGTATTGTAGTTAGTGTGGCTTCTGGAGGGGGGGGGGGTGTCTGCACCGCTGGGGGGGGGGGGGGGCTTCGCTGCATCTCTTTAGCCCCCCCCCCCCTGCTATGCCCCCCCTCTGCTGTACCCCCCCCCCTCTGCTGTGCCCCCCCCACCCCATGTCGTCGAGGCTTCCCCCCCCTCACTGTAAAGAAGGCATTGTACTGAGAGAGAGGATGTATTAATAAGACAAAAGCTCCCATGATCCCCCCCCCCCCCCCCTACTGGGGGCTTGAGTTTCTGCTCCCTATAGAGCAGGGCGGCATTCATCAGAGTTTCTGTTGTCTGTCGACTAATAAAGATTACTGTAGATGGTTTGTGGACCAGCCTTAATAACTATGTGTGGATGTTAGGTTTAAGCAATGTGTGATACTACTAAAGGTGAGCTCGGCTCCTTGTAGACACTCGTTTATTCACACCGTCAACCTGGACTGAAATATCTAGTGCTGTTCTTTCACAACCTAACACGCTTGTGTTGGTGATTATAGTGTCTCCTCACCTTGGTGATTATAGTGTCTCCTCACCTTGGTGATTATTGTGTCTCCTCACCTTGTGATTATTGTGTCTCCTCCTGGTATCTTGGTGATTGTGTCTCCTCCTGGTATCTTGGTGATTATTGTGTATCCTCCTGGTATCTTGGTGATTGTGTCTCTCCTGGTATCTTGGTGATTGTGTCTCCTGGTATCTTGGTGATTGTGTCTCCTGGTATCTTGGTGATTGTGTCTCCTCCTGGTATCTTGGTGATTGTGTCTCTCCTGGTATCTTGGTGATTGTGTCTCCTCCTGGTATCTTGGTGATTGTGTCTCCTGGTATCTTGGTGATTGTGTCTCCTGGTATCTTGGTGATTGTGTCTCCTGGTATCTTGGTGATTGTCTCCTCCTGGTATCTTGGTGATTGTGTCTCCTGGTATCTTGGTGATTGTGTCTCCTGGTATCTTGGTGATTGTGTGTCCTCCTGGTATCTTGGTGATTGTGTCTCTGGTATCTTGGTGATTGTGTCTCCTCCTGGTATCTTGGTGATTGTGTCTCCTCCTCTGGTATCTTGGTGATTGTGTCCTGGTATCTTGTTGATTGTGTCTCCTGGGTATCTTGGTGATTGTGTGTCCTCCTGGTATCTTGGTGATTGTGTCTCCTGGTATCTTGGTGATTGTGTCTCCTGGTATCTTGGTGATTGTGTCTCCTGGTATCTTGGTGATTGTGTCCTCCTCCTGGTCTCTTGGTGATTGTGTCTCCTGGTATCTTGGTGATCTGTGTCTCCTCCTGGTATCTTGGTGATTGTGTATCCTGGTATCTTGGTGATTATTGTGTCTCCTCCTGGTACCTTGGTGATTGTGTATCCTGGTATCTTGGTGATTGTGTCTCCTCCTGGTATCTTGGTGATTGTGTCTCCTCCTGGTATCTTGGTGATTGTGTATCCTGGTATCTTGGTGATTATTGTGTCTCCTCTGGTATCTTGGTGATTGTGTCCTCCTGGTATCTTGGTGATTGTGTCCTCCTGGTATCTTGGTGATTGTGTCTCCTGGTATCTTGGTGATTGTGTCTCCTGGTATCTTGGTGATTGTGTCTCCTCCTGGTATCTTGGTGATTGTGTCTCCTGGTATCTTGTGATTGGTATCCTGGTATCTTGGTGATTGTGTCTCCTCTGGTATCTTGGTGATTGTGTCTCCTCCTGGTATCTTGGTGATTGTGTATCCTGGTATCTTGGTGATTGTGTCTCCTGGTATCTTGGTGATTGTGTCTCCTGGTATCTTGGTGATTGTGTGTCCTCCTGGTATCTTGGTGATGTGTCTCCTGGTATCTTGGTGATTGTGTCTCCTCCTGGTATCTTGGTGATTGTGTCTCCTGGTATCTTGGTGATTGTGTCTCCTCCTGGTATCTTGGTGATTGTGTCTCTGGTATCTGGTGATTATGTGTCTCCTGGTATCTTGTTGATTGTGTCTCCTGGTATCTTGGTGATTGTGTGTCCTCCTGGTATCTTGGTGATTGTGTCTCCTGGTAATCTTGGTGATTGTGTCTCCTGGTATCTTGGTGATTGTGTCTCCTGGTATCTTGGTGATTGTGTCTCCTCCTGGTCTCTTGGTGATTGTGTCTCCTGGTATCCTTGGTGATTGTGTCTCCTCGGTATCTTGGTGATTGTGTCTCCTCCTGGTATCTTGGTGATTGTGTATCCTGGTATCTTGGTGATTATTGTGTCTCCTCCTGGTACCTTGGTGATTGTGTATCCTGGTATCTTGGTGATTATTGTGTCTCCTCCTGGTACCTTGGTGATTGTGTATCCTGGTATCTTGGTGATTGTGTCTCCTCCTGGTATCTTGGTGATTAATAACCCTATATAATATGTCTATACTACTATACTGATACTACTACCGATCATGCTAATATGTC
>NC_140178.1:597317-609550 GCF_963971535.1 Notolepis coatsorum
TAAGAAGTTGGTTAAGGTTAGAGTTTGGAATCAGGGCTGGCGTTCTATCGCCCAGCTCTAAGACAAACTCTAACCTTAACCAACTTCGAAAGAGTGCCTAAGCTTAACCGGTGATAGAAACAGGCGTCACACAATTGGCCGCACATGTCACACGACCAGAAACATCAGATCGCAGAACGCGAACTTGGTAAAAAACTAGACGCGACACCAGCTCTACTACTGTTTTTCTATTATGCACTTTGCTACTAAGGAAGCTACCTTGTTGTACAGAACCTTCCTGCTGACCTGTTGTACAGAACCTTCCTGCTGACTTGTTGTACAGAACCTTCCTGCTGACTTGTTGTACAGAACCTTCCTGCTGACCTGTTGTACAGAACCTTCCTGCTGACCTGTTGTACAGAACCTTCCTGCTGACTTGTTGTACAGAACCTTCCTGCTGACCTGTTGTACAGAACCTTCCTGCTGACTTGTTGTACAGAAGCTTCCTGCTGACTTGTTGTACAGAACCTTCCTGCTGACTTGTTGTACAGAACCTTCCTGCTGACTTGTTGTACAGAACCTTCCTGCTGACTTGTTGTACAGAACCTTCCTGCTGACTTGTTGTACAGAACTTGGAACTCTCTTTGGATAAAAGCATCACTAAATGACTCAATGTAAATCTAGTACACACACATGATGTCAGAACCCTGCTCCAGAACCCTGCTCCAGAACCCTGCTCCAGAACCCTGCTCCAGAACCCTGCTCCAGAACCCGCCCTGCTCCAGAACCCTGCCCCCCGGCTCTGCTCGGCCTCCAGAACCCGCCCTGCTCCAGAACCCGGCCCCCCGGCTCTGCTCGGCCTCCAGAACCCGCTCTGCTCCAGAACCCGGCCCCCCGGTTCTGCTCGGCCTCCTCCGTGAGAAACCAAGACAAACACAACTGGATAAATAAATAAACACAAGTAAACGGACGGATAAATAAATAAATTCTAATCCAGCGGTGGGAGCTGGACGTGTGGGATCTGTTCTGGGGCCGGGTCACGGGGGGGGGGGGGGGGGGTCCCTGAAGGATGCTCTGGTTTCAGCTCTAACAGGAAGCGAGAGAAGGTTTCTCCTCAGCGAGGCTGACTCCTCTCTTGTTGTCTGACTCCTCTCTTGTTGTCTGCAGCACACAGCACTCGGCCACATCGCAGGCGGTGGAAACACAGAGATCAGAGAGAGGGGAACAAAAGGCTTGTTGCCAGAGGCGGCCCGACTTTCTACCTGGTTAACTGAAACCACAGGGGGTCGAACTACCAGATAAGATGTGCCCTGCCCTGCCCGACCCCAGAGACCAGAGCGGTGTATTCATCTCAGAGACCAGAGAGATGTATTCATCTCAGAGACCAGAGAGATGTATTCATCTCAGAGACCAGAGCGGTGTATTCATCTCAGAGACCAGAGAGATGTATTCATCTCAGAGACCAGAGTGATGTATTCATCTCAGAGACCAGAGAGATGTATTCATCTCAGAGACCAGAGAGATGTATTCATCTCAGAGACCAGAGAGATGTATTCATCTCAGAGACCAGAGAGATGTATTCATCTCAGAGACCAGAGAGATGTATTCATCTCAGAGACCAGAGTGATGTATTCATCTCAGAGACCAGAGAGATGTATTCATCTCAGAGACCAGAGAGATGTATTCATCTCAGAGACCAGAGTGATGTATTCATCTCAGAGACCAGAGAGATGTATTCATCTCAGAGACCAGAGTGATGTATTCATCTCAGAGACCAGAGAGATGTATTCATCTCAGAGACCAGAGAGATGTATTCATCTCAGAGACCAGAGAGATGTATTCATCTCAGAGACCAGAGAGATGTATTCATCTCAGAGACCAGAGAGATGTATTCATCTCAGAGACCAGAGCAATGTATTCATCTCAGAGACCAGAGCGATGTATTCATCTCAGAGACCAGAGAGATGTATTCATCTCAGAGACCAGAGAGATGTATTCATCTCAGAGACCAGAGGGATGTATTCATCTCAGAGACCAGAGTGATGTATTCATCTCAGAGACCAGAGTGACGTATTCATCTCAGAGACCAGAGAGATGTATTCATCTCAGAGACCAGAGAGATGTATTCATCTCAGAGACCAGAGAGATGTATTCATCTCAGAGACCAGAGAGATGTATTCATCTCAGAGACCAGAGCGATGTATTCATCTCAGAGACCAGAGAGATGTATTCATCTCAGAGACCAGAGAGATGTATTCATCTCAGAGACCAGAGAGATGTATTCATCTCAGAGACCAGAGAGATGTATTCATCTCAGAGACCAGAGAGATGTATTCATCTCAGAGACCAGAGTGATGTATTCATCTCAGAGACCAGAGAGATGTATTCATCTCAGGCTATGGTTAGACTAGTGTATTCCTGGCGTTTTTTTATACGTTTTTGACGACGTTTCATGTCCTATCTACACAGAAACGCGTTTTTTGGCGTTTTTTTGTGGATACGGCTGAAACGCAAAATTGTGTTTGCGTTTGGAGATACGCAAAAAAACGAGTCGACAAACAGCGTGTAGTCAGCACGCTAGCCGTTGTTGCGAAAACGCCCATGCGCAGTAGATACCATCTGCGTGCCCTTCCGGTGACAACAGAGTGTGTGTGTGTTTGGGACAGAGCTCCGTGTCCCAAATAGCTTCAGCTACCATGTGTTGTCAAGTTATTGTTATAAGGACCCCAGTCCAAGCTACAACAGTCTGCATTCCCTTAACAATTGTTTGTATTGAGCCGTATTGTATTGTACCCATATGCAATATGTTAAATAAAGTTTACATCCATTCATTCTGCTAGCATTACCGATGGCATGAGCAGCTGGCTAACGTGAGCTATCAGGATTCAGACCCTGTTAGCTCAGAGTTCCTCTTTCAACTTAAGAAGCATTAAACAAAATGGCCCAGTCATCTATTCACCTTTGTTTAATACACACAGCGTTGTCTCTAATGTTATCTAACTACTGATAGCTCGCGATATCATCAGTTTTGTTGCTGGCTAAGTAGCGTGCAGCTAACAATGCTACCGAGCGTTTTTTAGACTAAAACTATCCGCTCTTGGTGGTCACTTGTGTTGATGTTAGTTTTGTTTCATCAACAAATGACAAGCAGAACACACAGTGAATGTATCCGTTTTGTTTATTGCACTTTTATTAGGCTTTGCTGAAAAATTATTGCTGCATTGAGTAAACAAGATGGTGGCGCGGCATAGGCTGCCTTGTTGACATTTTCTTTTGGTGGAGCTTCCACCAGGAAGTGTATTGGCACATTCGTTCTGATTGGTTGAAATTGCCTTCATGTTTGCCACCTACTGCCACCTACTGCTTTGGCAGTGTACTACATCAGTGTGCTTGGCTGACAAAAACGAAAAAAAAACGAAAGTGTGACTCGAGGCGCATGACGTCGCGGCGATACGCGGCGATGCGTATAAGAAAACAATACGAAGATGATACGAAAGGTGTAACCTCAGCCTCAGAGACCAGAGCGGTGTATTCATCTCAGAGACCAGAGAGATGTATTCATCTCAGAGACCAGAGTGATGTATTCATCTCAGAGACCAGAGAGATGTATTCATCTCAGAGACCAGAGTGATGTATTCATCTCAGAGACCAGAGAGATGTATTCATCTCAGAGACCAGAGAGATGTATTCATCTCAGAGACCAGAGTGATGTATTCATCTCAGAGACCAGAGAGATGTATTCATCTCAGAGACCAGAGTGATGTATTCATCTCAGAGACCAGAGAGATGTATTCATCTCAGAGACCAGAGAGATGTATTCATCTCAGAGACCAGAGAGATGTATTCATCTCAGAGACCAGAGAGATGTATTCATCTCAGAGACCAGAGAGATGTATTCATCTCAGAGACCAGAGAGATGTATTCATCTCAGAGACCAGAGCAATGTATTCATCTCAGAGACCAGAGCGATGTATTCATCTCAGAGACCAGAGAGATGTATTCATCTCAGAGACCAGAGGGATGTATTCATCTCAGAGACCAGAGTGATGTATTCATCTCAGAGACCAGAGTGACGTATTCATCTCAGAGACCAGAGAGATGTATTCATCTCAGAGACCAGAGAGATGTATTCATCTCAGAGACCAGAGAGATGTATTCATCTCAGAGACCAGAGAGATGTATTCATCTCAGAGACCAGAGCGATGTATTCATCTCAGAGACCAGAGCGATGTATTCATCTCAGAGACCAGAGAGATGTATTCATCTCAGAGACCAGAGAGATGTATTCATCTCAGAGACCAGAGAGATGTATTCATCTCAGAGACCAGAGAGATGTATTCATCTCAGAGACCAGAGAGATGTATTCATCTCAGAGACCAGAGAGAGCGATGTATTCATCTCAGAGACCAGAGAGATGTATTCATCTCAGAGACCAGAGAGATGTATTCATCTCAGAGACCAGAGCGATGTATTCATCTCAGAGACCAGAGAGAGCGATGTATTCATCTCAGAGACCAGAGCAATGTATTCATCTCAGAGACCAGAGCAATGTATTCATCTCAGAGACCAGAGCGATGTATTCATCTCAGAGACCAGAGAGAGCGGTGTATTCATCTCAGAGACCAGAGAGATGTATTCATCTCAGAGACCAGAGAGATGTATTCATCTCAGAGACCAGAGAGATGTCTTCATCTCAGAGACCAGAGAGATGTATTCATCTCAGAGACCAGAGCGATGTATTCATCTCAGAGACCAGATAGATGTCTTCATCTCAGAGACCAGAGAGATGTATTCATCTCAGAGACCAGAGAGATGTATTCATCTCAGAGACCAGAGCGATGTATTCATCTCAGAGACCAGATAGATGTCTTCATCTCAGAGACCAGAGAGATGTATTCATCTCAGAGACCAGAGAGATGTATTCATCTCAGAGACCAGAGAGATGTATTCATCTCAGAGACCAGAGAGATGTATTCATCTCAGAGACCAGAGAGATGTATTCATCTCAGAGACCAGAGCGATGTATTCATCTCAGAGACCAGAGCGATGTATTCATCTCAGAGACCAGAGAGATGTATTCATCTCAGAGACCAGAGAGATGTATTCATCTCAGAGACCAGAGCGATGTATTCATCTCAGAGACCAGAGGGATGTATTCATCTCAGAGACCAGAGGGATGTATTCATCTCAGAGACCAGAGAGAGAGATGTATTCATCTCAGAGACCAGAGTGATGTATTCATCTCAGAGACCAGAGAGAGAGATGTATTCATCTCAGAGACCAGAGAGATGTATTCATCTCAGAGACCAGAGTGATGTATTCATCTCAGAGACCAGAGAGATGTATTCATCTCAGAGACCAGAGAGAGAGATGTATTCATCTCAGAGACCAGAGGGATGTATTCATCTCAGAGACCAGAGAGATGTATTCATCTCAGAGACCAGAGAGAGCGATGTATTCATCTCAGAGACCAGAGTGATGTATTCATCTCAGAGACCAGAGAGATGTATTCATCTCAGAGACCAGAGAGAGAGATGTATTCATCTCAGAGACCAGAGAGATGTATTCATCTCAGAGACCAGAGTGATGTATTCATCTCAGAGACCAGAGAGAGAGATGTATTCATCTCAGAGACCAGAGAGATGTATTCATCTCAGAGACCAGAGAGATGTATTCATCTCAGAGACCAGAGAGAGCGATGTATTCATCTCAGAGACCAGAGTGATGTATTCATCTCAGAGACCAGAGAGATGTATTCATCTCAGAGACCAGAGAGAGAGATGTATTCATCTCAGAGACCAGAGAGATGTCTTCATCTCAGAGACCAGAGAGAGAGATGTATTCATCTCAGAGACCAGAGTGATGTATTCATCTCAGAGACCAGAGAGATGTATTCATCTCAGAGACCAGAGAGATGTATTCATCTCAGAGACCAGAGAGATGTATTCATCTCAGAGACCAGAGAGATGTATTCATCTCAGAGACCAGAGAGATGTATTCATCTCAGAGACCAGAGTGATGTATTCATCTCAGAGACCAGAGAGATGTATTCATCTCAGAGACCAGAGTGATGTATTCATCTCAGAGACCAGAGAGAGAGATGTATTCATCTCAGAGACCAGAGAGATGTATTCATCTCAGAGACCAGATAGATGTCTTCATCTCAGAGACCAGAGAGATGTATTCATCTCAGAGACCAGAGAGATGTCTTCATCTCAGAGACCAGAGAGATGTATTCATCTCAGAGACCAGAGAGATGTCTTCATCTCAGAGACCAGAGAGATGTCTTCATCTCAGAGACCAGAGCGATGTATTCATCTCAGAGACCAGAGAGATGTATTCATCTCAGAGACCAGAGAGATGTATTCATCTCAGAGACCAGAGAGATGTATTCATCTCAGAGACCAGAGAGATGTCTTCATCTCAGAGACCAGAGCGATGTATTCATCTCAGAGACCAGAGAGATGTCTTCATCTCAGAGACCAGAGCGATGTATTCATCTCAGAGACCAGAGAGATGTCTTCATCTCAGAGACCAGAGAGATGTATTCATCTCAGAGACCAGAGAGAGTGAATAGTGATGTCTTCACGACACTGACGGCTCTTCCCTACAGACACTGGGTCTCTAGCTGGTGGCTCTTCTCCCTCTTTGCCGTAAAAACACTTTCCTTGGGAGGAGTGGCAGCAGTAAGGAAAATAAACATCTTCTGTTAGCGAGCTGCTAGCTTCTGCAGCAGCAAGTCAGGAAGTAGGAGTGTAGCTCTGAGTCAGGAAGTAGGAGTGTAGCTCTGAGTCAGGAAGTAGGAGTGTAGCTCTGAGTCAGGAAGTAGGAGTGTAGCTCTGAGTCAGGAAGTAGGAGTGTAGCTCTGAGTCAGGAAGTAGGAGTGTAGCTCTGAGTCAGGAAGTAGGAGTGTAGCTCTGAGTCAGGAAGTAGGAGTGTAGCTCTGAGTCAGGAAGTAGGAGTGTAGCTCTGAGTCAGGAAGTAGGAGTGTAGCTCTGAGTCAGGAAGTAGGAGTGTAGCTCTGAGTCAGGAAGTAGGAGTGTAGCTCTGAGTCAGGAAGTAGGAGTGTAGCTCTGAGTCAGGAAGTAGGAGTGTAGCTCTGAGTCAGGAAGTAGGAGAGTAGCTCTGAGTCAGGAAGTAGGAGTGTAGCTCTGAGTCAGGAAGTAGGAGCTCTGAGTCAGGAAGTAGGAGCTCTGAGTCAGGAAGTAGGAGTGTAGCTCTGAGTCAGGAAGTAGGAGTGTAGCTCTGAGTCAGGAAGTAGGAGCTCTGAGTCAGGAAGTAGGAGTGTAGCTCTGAGTCAGGAAGTAGGAGTGTAGCTCTGAGTCAGGAAGTAGGAGTGTAGCTCTGAGTCAGGAAGTAGGAGTGTAGCTCTGAGTCAGGAAGTAGGAGTGTAGCTCTGAGTCAGGAAGTAGGAGCTCTGAGTCAGGAAGTAGGAGTGTAGCTCTGAGTCAGGAAGTAGGAGTGTAGCTCTGAGTCAGGAAGTAGGAGTGTAGCTCTGAGTCAGGAAGTAGGAGTGTAGCTCTGAGTCAGGAAGTAGGAGCTCTGAGTCAGGAAGTAGGAGCTCTGAGTCAGGAAGTAGGAGCTCTGAGTCAGGAAGTAGGAGTGTAGCTCTGAGTCAGGAAGTAGGAGCTCTGAGTCAGGAAGTAGGAGTGTAGCTCTGAGTCAGGAAGTAGGAGTGTAGCTCTGAGTTTTGCCAATCGGAGGAATATAAATAGGCCTCCCTGCCTCTGCCTGTCTGTTTTACACACAACTGACACAGCAGGCAGTCTGGAAACACACACACACACACACACACACACACACACACACACACACACACACACAGGGGAGAGAGACTGTGTGTGTGTGTGTGTGTGTGTGTGTGTGTGTGTGTGTGTGTGTGTGTGTGTGTGTGTGTGCAGGGGAGCAAATTAGGCCACTTTACTCGCCAAATGCGAGTATTTTTTAGGTTTGGCGAGTGATTCATGAAGACCACTTGCCAGTCTGGCGACTAGTAAACAAAACAAAAAAAAAAACATTCTGCAATCACGGTCATTGGCAAACGGTGCGCGTCTTCTGAGTGCTCGCTTTAGTTGACAGTGCCACGAGAGCACTGCACAAGACCCGCGGACATATATAATGTTTAATAAAAGTTCCCGCAGTACTGGCCATCAGTCAAGGGAGCACTCGCAAACAGATAACGTTAAACACAGAAGAAGATGGAAAACAGACAGACTGACCAACGGGGAACTGCATGCAACCCTAGTACAACCCTCGAGTCTAAGGCAAGGACACATTTAAATCACAGAGGTGTATGTTAGTCTATTGGAACTGTATACAGTAGTTAGCTTCTAGTTAGCGTTTTAGCTATATCGCTGCTTGTTAGCTAACGTTAGCCCTGTGTGTGTGTGCTCAAAGCAGCCAGCCCCATGTTAGCTAGGTGTATCTGTTATGACTATAATGTTTCCAAAAACGCACCGGACTACGACGTAAGGTTATATGTTTTATTGCATGCTCAACCAGTGCACAACAACACACCAACCGAACTGACGATACCACAACACTGACGGTATTTCACAGCCCTGTCGTCCAGCCCACCGTGCCTCTTAAAGGCACAGTGAACACGTTGTGATGCCTACCCACCCAGATGCATACACAACATTGACGCGGCTTGACAACCGAGGTTCAAAGTTAACTTGATTGATTGATTGATTGAAAACTTTATTAACAGATTGCAGAATGGGTACAATACAGTACGGCTCAATACACACAATTGTTAAGGGAATGCAGACCAGAGAAAGACTTTTCGTCTTGTTTACATCAGGGTCCCCCATTTTCAATTCATCATAACATATATGACAGTACTGCTACATCTATACATTTCACATCTATCTATACTTCGGTTTTTTTCTTTCACTGCCCAACCCAGTCCAACCCAGCATCTTTCACTGCCCAGTTCAGCCCAACCCAGTCCAGAATAGATCCCTCTTTCATGTTAATATGTTTTATGCTAATATTGTGAAGAGTAGAGACACTGTTATTAATGTTTTATGCTAATACATATTTTAAAGAGTAGAGACACGGTGTGATTATTACTATGATTGAAAATCAATTTAGACGAAGACATACAAAGAAGTAATTATCACAATTAGTGATTTTTTTGGCTGGTAAAAAATCTGTTTGGCTGGTAAAAAAAAAATCAGCTACTCGCCAGTTGGCTGGTAAGCCAAAAAGTTAGTTTCCTCCCCTGTGTGTGTGGGTGTGTGTGTGTGTGGTGTGTGTGTGTGTGTGTGTGTGTGTGTGTGTGTGTGTGTGTGTGTGTGTGTGTGTGTGTGTGTGTGTGTGTGTGTGTGTGTGTGTGTGTGTGTGTGTGTGTGTGTGTGTGTGTGTGTGTGTGTGTGTGCGCACACACATAATCTGTCTAGCATGCATGAAGATGCTGTCAGGGCTCTTCGTATTACTTTATAAATATTTACATGCGCTGATATTCTGCTGGAGAGGAACAGTTTCTGGCTATTCTAGGACTTGCCTTTCTTTTTTTACCTGCCATGAAACATCCATCAGCTTTAAAACGTCTCTGGTTACAGTCTCTCTCGCTCTCTCTCTCTCTCTCTCTCTCTCTCTCTCTCTCGCTCTCTCTCTCTCTCTCTCTCTCTCTCTCTCTCTCTCTCTCTCTCTCTCTCTCCTCTCTCTCTCTCTCTCTCTCTCTCTCTCTCTCTCTCTCTCTCTCTCTCCTCTCTCTCTCTCTCTCTCTCTCTCTCTCTCTCTCTCCTCTCTCCCTCTCTCTCTCTCTCTCGCTCTCTCTCTCTCTCTCTCTCTCTCTCTCTCTCTCTCTCTCTCTCTCTCTCCTCTCCTCTCCTCTCTCTCTCTCTCTCTCTCTCTCTCTCTCTCTCTCTCTCTCTCACTCTCTCTCTCTCTCTCTCTGTCTCTCTCTCTCTCTCTCTCTCTCTCTCTGTCTCTCTCTCTCTCTCTTTCTCTCCTCTCTCTCTCCCCCCTCCCCCCCTTCCTCTCTCTCTTCCCCTCTCAGGCTCTACGCTAACCTTTTTCCCAAGGAGCTCCTACATGAAAAACATTTAGGAGCACACAAAGAAATGTAGGAGCACAGGTGAAAAAAGTACCAGAGTTTATTAACAAACAATTAATTACATGCATATTATACTGTGCGTGTGTGTGCATACTAAGGGTCAAACATCTGTGCAATAGCATCACCAACATCACACATTGGGCCATGCTACGAGACAAAGGATATAGGTTGTCCAGCAGATTTAGTCACGATACCAACATTTAGACTTCGATACAGACAGGAAAGGTAATGGAATATATTATTAGATGACAGACATGGAAAGTTCTTTATACAATTCTTTAATTCATTATAATTTTAATTAATATTTTGACACTGTTTGAAACGTAAATAATCAAATGATTGTTACAGCTGCTGAGCTATATACTATAGCTAATGTCCATCAATATCTTCCTTTTGAATGAAATAGGATCAGGAATCAGGAGAGAGGGGAGGATGAGCTAGCAGAGATCTTCCTAGGAGAGAGATTTCGAGGAGAGGAGGAGAGAGAGATTGAGACGAGAGAGAGAAGAGCGAGAGAGAGAGAGAGAGAGAGTGAGAGAGACAGAAGAGTGAGAGGAGAGAGGAGAGAGAGAGAGAGAGAGCAGAGGAGAGAGAGAGTGAGAGAGACGGAAGAGTGAGAGAGAGGAGAGAGAGAGAGAGAGAGAGGAAGAGAGAGAGAGAGAGGTTTTACCGCAACAAGGTGCGTTTAGACCAGGGGTCTCAAACTCAATTTACCTGGGGGGCCGCTGGAGGTAGAGTCTGGGTGAGGCTGGGCCGCATCAAATATTCCAAAAAAAAAAGTACAACTGATCCAATCTTCTCAATCTTTAGCAATAACATTTCAGAACATGAACAGTTCTTCAGAACATGAACGGTTCTTCAGAACATAGGCTTCTCAGTGGTGTCAGTGGACTCATCCACCAGCTATGGAAATGCACTGTGCATTTTTTTATTATTCTATCACAAAGCTGTTTAATAAAATCACCAGCCAGTATTTCAGTTATTCTGGTTGCTTGTGCGATCTGAGGGGGATTTGCTTTAGTTTGCCTTCAAACATGGTCTCCATCACTCAGTCATACATTATTTTATTATGAGAGAGAGAATGGCATTCTTGCCACTGAGTGAGGACTTGGTTGATTTTTCTCGTTGTGACATAGATTTAACAATAATTCTGCTTGCAGCTTGATATGATGATTTCATTCCATTTATTTTTGTGGTTCTTAGCACTGAATTTTTGAGGAAAGGTTGCATTAAAATTAGAGTTGTTCCGATACCAGTATCGGAAATGCCGCCGATACTGCCTAAAATGCTGGTATCGGTATCGGCGAGTGCAACGTAAATTCTAGCCTCCGATCCCATGACGTCATTTATCTCCTGCGGAGAGTGATGATTATAAAATGAACGTGTTTTAAAGTGTGATGCTGTTTGTCATTTTAACAGCAGATACTTTCTTAAATTCCATTGTCCCGACAGAGCGGTGTGACGGGGAGCTCGGACGGGATGTGTTTTGCTTGCTGGTGTTATGATAGCATTAGCTGGAAAGCTAGCTAGTTGGAACAACATCCGCTTTAACGTTACATCAAATCAGATGATGGCCTGTCCTTTCTCCAGGACCTGACACTGTCCGTCTATCAACAATAATGCACCCACGCCCCACGGTGAATCGTATTCAAGCCAAGTAGCTACTGACTAGCGTTAGCTGACTAACGTTATCAAATGTCAATGCGGGGAGACGAGCTAGGTCAGCTAGCTTAGCTTGATAACGTTACCGTGGCTAAAGTGTGGTGCTATTCATAATGCAGCAATAATGGCTGCAGACCTGCAAGCAAAGTACAGCAAGTTCCAAGTGCCAAAGGATAAGAGTCTGAGGCGGAGTCTCAAAAAGAGAATGTTGAATATTTATTTTGCATCGAAAATCACAACATGAACCTCACTACTAGCCAGAGCCTCTGCGACTAACAGACTGGGTAGCGAGTGCAACACCGTCTAACGTCCGTGCGGATCATTGGAGTAGGGTATATCTGCAGTGCCGCAGCCCCATAATCGTCCAACTCTCGCGCAACGACTCGGCAAACAGTTGCGTGCGGGCCGCATTAACACTAAACTTTGATGTCAAGTAGGGGGCCTGCAAAATATCATCCCTGCGGGCCGCAAATGGCCCGCGGGCCGCGAGTTTGAGACCCCTGGTTTAGACCATTGCTCGCAGAGTTTT
>NC_140178.1:612250-624750 GCF_963971535.1 Notolepis coatsorum
ACATATAGACCACATGTTCTGTTGTTCTACATATAGACCACATGTTCTGCTTGTTCTACATATAGACCACATGTTCTGTTGTTCTACATATAGACCACATGTTCTACTTGTTCTACATATAGACCACAGGTTCTGTTGTTCTACATATAGACCACATGTTCTGCTTGTTCTACATATAGACCACATGTTCTGTTGTTCTACATATAGACCACATGTTCTGTTGTTCTACATATAGACCACATGTTCTGTTGTTCTACATATAGACCACAGGTTCTGCTTGTTCTACATATAGACCACATGTTCTGTTGTTCTACATATAGACCACATGTTCTGCTTGTTCTACATATAGACCACATGTTCTGTTGTTCTACATATAGACCACATGTTCTGTTGTTCTACATATAGACCACATGTTCTGTTGTTCTACATATAGACCACATGTTCTGTTGTTCTACATATAGACCACATGTTCTGCTTGTTCTACATATAGACCACATGTTCTGCTTGTTCTACATATAGACCACATGTTCTGTTTGTTCTACATATAGACCACATGTTCTGTTGTTCTACATATAGACCACATGTTCTGCTTGTTCTACATATAGACCACATGTTCTGTTGTTCTACATATAGACCACATGTTCTGTTGTTCTACATATAGACCACATGTTCTGCTTGTTCTACATATAGACCATATGTTCTGCTTGTTCTACATATAGACCACATGTTCTGTTGTTCTACATATAGACCACATGTTCTGTTGTTCTACATATAGACCACATGTTCTGTTTGTTCTACATATAGACCACATGTTCTGTTGTTCTACATATAGACCACATGTTCTGTTGTTCTACATATAGACCACATGTTCTGTTGTTCTACATATAGACCACATGTTCTGCTTGTTCTACATATAGACCATATGTTCTGCTTGTTCTACATATAGACCATATGTTCTGCTTGTTCTACATATAGACCACATGTTCTGTTGTTCTACATATAGACCACATGTTCTGTTGTTCTACATATAGACCACATGTTCTGTTTGTTCTACATATAGACCACATGTTCTGTTGTTCTACATATAGATCACATGTTCTGTTGTTCTACATATAGACTACATGTTCTGTTGTTCTACATATAGACTACATGTTCTGTTGTTCTACATATAGACCATATGTTCTGTTGTTCTACATATAGACCACATGTTCTGTTGTTCTACATATAGACCACATGTTCTGTTGTTCTACATATAGACCACATGTTCTGCTTGTTCTACATATAGACCACATGTTCTGTTGTTCTACATATAGACCACATGTTCTGTTGTTCTACATATAGACCACATGTTCTGTTGTTCTACATATAGACCACATGTTCTGTTGTTCTACATATAGATCACATGTTCTGCTTGTTCTACATATAGACCACATGTTCTGTTGTTCTACATATAGACCACATGTTCTGTTGTTCTACATATAGACCACATGTTCTGCTTGTTCTACATATAGACCACATGTTCTGCTTGTTCTACATATAGACCACAGGTTCTGCTTGTTCTACATATAGACCACATGTTCTGTTGTTCTACATATAGACCACATGTTCTGCTTGTTCTACATATAGACCACATGTTCTGTTGTTCTACATATAGACCACATGTTCTGCTTGTTCTACATATAGACCACATGTTCTGTTGTTCTACATATAGACCACATGTTCTGCTTGTTCTACATATAGACCACATGTTCTGTTGTTCTACATATAGACCACATGTTCTGTTGTTCTACATATAGACCACATGTTCTGTTGTTCTACATATAGACCACATGTTCTGTTGTTCTACATATAGACCACATGTTCTGCTTGTTCTACATATAGACCACATGTTCTGTTGTTCTACATATAGACCACATGTTCTGCTTGTTCTACATATAGACCACAGGTTCTGCTTGTTCTACATATAGACCACATGTTCTGCTTGTTCTACATATAGACCACATGTTCTGTTGTTCTACATATAGACCACATGTGCTGTTGTTCTACATATAGACCACAGGTTCTGCTTGTTCTACATATAGACCACATGTTCTGGGAGCGGCCTGGTCCTCCAGGTTCTGCTTGTTCTACAAAGCTGTGATTATCCTAGAGGTCACAATAGGTCATTTTATACAGTGAGGTCAAACAATGGCGTCAGTACGATGACGAGGATTCACAGCTTCACCACAGGGGGCAGACATGAGCAAGTACATATACTGATGTGTATTTTAAAGGTAAATATAACTGTGTGTACTGCATGGGACTATATTATATACGGATATGTATTTTAAAGGTAAATATAACTGTGTGTACTGCATGGGACTATATTATATACTGATATGTATTTTAAAGGTAAATATAACTGTGTGTACTGCATGGGACTATATTATATACTGATATGTATTTTAAAGGTAAATATAACTGTGTGTACTGCATGGGACTATATTATATACTGATATGTATTTTAAAGGTAAATATAACTTTGTATACTGCATGGGACTAGCTTAGATTGAGCATTGCTGGTTCCACTGAGGCCATTTTAATACAGATATATTGAGGTTTTATGCAAATGACATGTCGTCAGCTTGTGACTGCAACTTGTTCCTGTTTGTGGACGACTCAGCCCTGCTGGTCTCTGACAAGAACAAGTTACAGGTTGAAAAAACCCTCAGCTCAGAACTAGGCAAAATCTGCATATGGCTCGCCGACAACAAACTATCATTACACATGGGCAAAACAGAGTCCATTCTCTTCGGTTCAAATAACAAACTCAGCAAGACCGACGGCTTCTCAGTTACAGTGGGTGACAATATTGTCACAAGGAAAGATGAAATTACCTACCTGGGTTCCATCCTAGAGGCTAATCTTTCCTGTGACAAAATGGCATCCAATGTAATAAAAAAAGTCAACCAACGAACTCGATTCTTGTACCGGATCTCCTCTCTGGTAAACAAGAATACCCTGAAGACTCTGGCAGGAGCACTCATTCAAGGGTACTACGACTATGCGTGCACCTCATGGTACCAAAGCACCTCAAAGGCGCTTAAAACAAGATTACAAACATCACAAAACAAACTGGTCAGACTACTGCTTGACCTGACTCCTAGAACCCACCTCACCCCTGCCCACTTTGACAACCTAGGATGGCTTAGAGTAGATGACTGCATCCCCTTAGCAGTTGTGTGTATTGAGCCGTACTGTATTGTACCCATTCTGCAATCTGTTAATAAAGTTTTCAATCAATCAATCAAACCTAAAGAAGAGGGCGGAGCCTGAGATAGGTCTTCAGAATAATATTAGCCTACTTTGTTTTATATCCTCAGAAAGACCCTATTTTCATGTAACTTATCAGTCTGATAAGATAAGATAAGGTAAGATAAGGTAAGATAAAAGAGAAAGTGTAACTGAGGGGTACAATTCCCTGACTGTATTGTTAGATATGATACTTACTACCACTACCTCTTGTACTTTAGACTCTGGCCACCCAGTACTAGGTATAAATAGTTTATATAGTTTAATAATAATACATAGCAAAAGGTATGTACAACGATCACTTAATTACATTTATGATTTGAAATAGTATGCACTTTTATGGCAAATGAGTATTCGTAGGTAGATCAATATCGAATGTCCAATCTCTGATTGCGCAGGAAGCAAATATACAACCTGGAATATTTAGGGAACAATAGCAATGATACTTGAATGATTATATAGCTGGATACACTAGGGGAAGGTTCCGACTGCTTGTAGGACAGCTGGAGGGGGGGGGTAGAGTCTGGCTGTATCCCGTCTGGCCGAGGGTATCCTGGGAGAGCCCACAGTCGTGCGACCCGGTGCCCAGCGATCCTCGATCCACAGATGAAAGCAGTTGGACTCTCTGTGGCCGGCGTCCTCCGGTCCACGATGGAGAGACGTGAGGCGACCTCGTCGTGTAGAGCGTCTTCTCACCTGTCGTCCTCTCCAGGGGGGGTATTTCCAACACACCGCAGTGTTGGCCTTTATCCATAGAATAATCAAAGTACTCAAAGCATAATCCAAGCCGGGGAAGGCTAGCCGTCGTCGGTAGAATAATCCAATATACAGGTCCACTCGCTCTTTGGCCTGGAGCTCCTCGGGTGCAGCTTCACGTGGGGTCAACCACCCTGGATAAGCGTCCAGCTGATGCCCGAAACGATGGGGGTGCTGATTACTATAGAACTCTTACCGCACGAGGCACTACATATGAATAGACTATTATTAGCTTAATAGAATACGTCCAACTCGACGATATAGTGCCAAATATGACTATTCAAATATTAATATACACGATGTCTCAATGCCGATACTGGGCCGAATTGGCCTTACTGCCCACACGTGGTTCGCGGGGAGGCTTTTGCGTCTGTCACTCTGTTGGAGGGTAAGGAACTGGACTAAAAGAA
The DNA here is from genome assembly GCF_963971535.1 of Notolepis coatsorum. Taxonomy (NCBI): domain Eukaryota; kingdom Metazoa; phylum Chordata; class Actinopteri; order Aulopiformes; family Paralepididae; genus Notolepis; species Notolepis coatsorum. The sequence goes on from NC_140178.1 coordinate 616,708, forward strand.
AAGCTCTACTTTAATAGCGCAGTATATATACGCACTATGAACAAATAGTACCATTAGTGGTGCGGTAGACATATTCCTACGCGGAACTAGGACTTGTCCATACATGTTGAGCGGTACGATTGAACCTGGTCTGAGGGGTATGGCGACCTGGCACCAAGGTCTCGTCCAATGGTAGAATGGAGACTATTATGGGATGTTCAGTAGACTAGAAGGGATATTCAATGCATATTGTACAAGGAATATACAAGGGATATCAGGGGATATACAAATACAATTAAATATATATATATAAATAAATATATATATTCGGTTTAATCTGATCCTTCAGAACAGCCGCCCCCTAATTGGTCCCAACCCAATTAGTTAAGCAGAGACAGATTAACCGCACTGTCTACCACTCAAGGGTTCGCTGTAAGGGTCAGTCAACTCACAAAGTCATAGGGTCATGGTCATCATCGATTGTGTCTGGGAGTCGGGGCAGTTCTATGAGCCTCGCCACAGGACGGGTGTAAATGCGCCCCTGGACGAGTACTTCAGCTGCTCGGACCTTGCCATCGGCACCGGTGATCACTTTGCTTACGCGGCCAGCCGGCCACATAGCTCTGGGTAGTGACTGGTCAATAATCATGACGACTGTTCCTTCCGTCAAATTGTCTCTCTCTTTTACCCACTTCTGGCGGGTCTGTAGAGACGGTAGGTAGTGCAGTAGGAAACTGCTCCAAAACTTGTCGGCTAATACTTGGCTGTACCTCCACATTCGTCGGCCGTTCGCTTCTTCAGGCCGGTACATTGTCTGGGGTAACGCGGGATCTAGCCGCCCCATCAGGAGGGTGTTGGGGGTGACTGGGTCGACATCTGCTACATCACTGGAGACGTAACCGAGGGGCTTTGAGTTCAATACTCCCTCAATCTCCGTGAGGACTGTCATTAGGACTTCTTCCGCCACAGTCTGGGCCCCAAGTACTGCGTACAGGGCTGTCTTTATAGAACGTACTTCTCGTTCCCAAGTTCCACCGAAGTGGGGTGCGTTTGGGGGGTTGAATTGGAAGTCAATCTGGGCTGGAGCGAGGTGGGTCTTAAGTTCTGGGCCCATAGCTTGGAAGCTCTCCCTCAGCTCTCTTTCTCCGCCTTTGAAGTTTGTCCCGTGATCGGACAATAATGTAGACGGTTTTCCTTTCCGTGATGTGAATCTTCGGAAGGCCATAAGGAATGAGTCTGCGCTCATGGTCGGAAGGAGCTCGATATGTATCGCTCTGGTGGTCATGCATTTGAATACAATACCCCACCGCTTCTCGGTGCCTCTTCCTTTCTTTATGTGCAGCGGGCCAAAACAGTCCATGCCTGTTGAGTGGAATGGCTTGTCGCCGAGTCGGAGGCGACATGGAGGTAGGTCAGCCATCCGTGGTATGCTGGGCTGCGTGCGCCACTTTCGGCAGTCTAGACAGGTTCGCTGGAAGCGTCGCACCGCCTCTCTTCCTTGAAGTATCCAGTAACGACGTCTGATTTCCGCGAAGACTCTCTCTGCTCCTGCGTGGTGTACATCCTCGTCGTATTTCTTTATAATCAGCTCTGTGACCTTGTGTCGGCTGTTCAATACGATCGGGTACTTAATGTCATCCGGTAAATTGGGGGCTCTCCGCAGGCGACCACCCACTCTGATGAGGGTATGTGTGTCACTCTCGGGGGCCAGATGAATCAATCTGCTGTCTGATGGGACGGGCTTTCCTCCCTGTAGACAGTCTAGTTCATCGGGGAACGAGTCTCTCTGGGCTCGTTGCAGTAGAAGCAGTTCTGCTTCCTCGTAGTCAGCTGCTGACATATCAGCGGGGGACTTAATCTCTGGGTGGTGCCGCAGGAATGTCCGTTGCTGCGCACTCTCTATGGTAATGCAATCGTCTATGTTGGGGTCTGCGGAGACAACAGTGCTCAATCCACAGAACATGGGTTTCTTATTCTCAGCCTCCTCGTCACTTGCTTCCCTCGGGGTGGGCGTGGGCCAATCTCCTTCCGGGAGCTTGAGGAATGCTGGTCCGTCACTGTAGATGTTATGACGGGTTAAGTCATCTAGGGACATTCCCCGGGTGATGACGTCAGCTGGGTTGTGTTTTGTATCAACATAGCGCCAGTTTGCTTCTCCGGTTAACTCTCCGGTTAACTCTTGAATCTCAGTGACTCTGACTCCCATGAAGACTTTGTATTTGCATGAATCCGATTTGATCCAGGCGAGTACTGTCGTGGAGTCTGACCACAGGATTGTTCTATGCACCGGAATGGTGAGCTCACGTTGGATGAGCGTGGCTAGATGCGCTCCTGCGAGGGCTGCGCAGAGCTCTAGACGTGGGATAGACTGTTGCTTGCGTGGGGCTATTCTCGAGCGGGCGAGGATGAATGCTGTGTAGATCTCTCCCCCCTCTTCTTGGGCCCGCAAGTAGGCTACGGATCCGTAGGCGACCTCGGAGGCGTCACTGAAGACGTGTAAATCCATTTTACATGTCTCTGGCCTCACCGTGGGTGGGAAGTAGCTTCGGCGTATATTAACGCCTGGGAGTGAGTGGAGTTCCATCTCCCACTCTCTCCAGGTGGATGCAAGGTGTGCGGGAATGGGGTCGTCCCAGCCCTGGTCCTTGTCCCACAATGCTCGTACAATCATCTTTGCCCTGGTGGTGTACGGTAGTATACATCCTAACGGGTCATATTGTCGGGCGAGTGTTCTGTACACACTCCGTCTGGTGGTCGGTATTGCCGTCGACCTTCCCTGCTCCGTGGTCAGGGGTTTGTGTCTATAGTGGAGCGAATCTGTTTTGAAGCGCCACACTAGTCCTAGTGTCATCTCTTGGGCTTCTCCTGGGATTGTGGCCATCCAGGTCTCGCTGCTCGCTGCCTTGTCCTCGGAGGAGAGGCTGCGCAGTACGTGCGGATCGCTGCTGGCCCACTGCCTGAGATCAAAGCCGCCTTTGATCAGAGAGGCGCAGAGTTTATGTAGGAGAGCCTCGGCTTCTTCCTGGGTCGAAACGCTTTGTAGACAGTTATCTACGTAGAAGCTGTTCTTCACACTGTGTCGGACCTCTTCGTCCGCTGCTGGGTCCTCTGCAACATGTCTCTGTAGTGCAAATGTAGCACAGCATGGGCTGCATGTAGTTCCGAAAGGGAGGACTTCCCATTGGTAGATGGCTGGGTGCTCATCTCCAGGCCTCTCTCTCCATAGGAACCGCAACAGGGGCATGTCCTCCTCTACTAATCTCACCTGCAGGAACATCCCTTTGATATCCCCGCTGATAGCCACCTTGTCCTGGCGGAAGCGGAGTAGTACGCCTAGTAGGGAGGGGCCGAGTGTAGGACCGGGCAATAGCTCTTTATTCAGATTTTGGGATCCGATCTGGTAGCTGCAGTTAAACACGATGCGGTCTTTGCCGTTGTGATGAACCTTGTGGTGGGGCACGTACCACGATTCAGTCGTCTGGTCGGCCTCTTTAATGTCAATCTTTGTGACGTGTCCCGCTGTGATGAGCTTCTCAATCTCAGCGCGGTATACACTTTCTTGGGCGGGGTCCTTGGCTAAGCGCCGCTCTGTGTTTAGTAGGTACCGCTCTGTGGCGTCTTTCTTTGCGTGAAAGGTAGGCATCCCTTCCCGCCGCAGGAGTGGCGTGGCGTATCTCAACACGCCGCTGACTGGGACTCTCTTTGTTCCCGTCTCGAGGAGGTTAATGGCGTAGATGTCGTCTTTAGAGCGAATGTCTTTCTTTTCGTTCTTAAAGGGCATTTGTTCTAAGGTCCATAGCCTCTCTACATGCTGCAGGAGTGCGGTGTCTCCCTCTGTGACTCGGGAGTGGAGACAGCTAGTGGCTGTGGTTCGGTTGAGAGATTTGGCGAGTGGGCCTTGGAGAGTCCATCCTAGGCGGGTCTCGACTGCTGCAGGACAGCCTCTGGGTCCGGTATGAACCCGGTCTATCGGGACAATGAGGTCTGCATGGTCGGAGCCTATCAACAGTGTCGGGGTAGCACCGTCTATGAGTGGGATCGGTAGCTTGCGTAGATGTACATATTTCTCCATCAGCTTGGCTACGGGGTATGTGTACCGCGAGAGTCCTATTTCTTGGCTGGTGAAAGCGTCTGTAATCCTGTACCGTCGCTCGGGCTGGCCGCTTGCTGCGATAGAGAATGAGACATTCTCGCCCTTTATCGTTTTCAAATCTCTTCTTATTGTCCGAATTGTCATTTGGTTTTCGCTCCCCCGCAGCCCTAGCTGGGCCGCAGCGGACGCGAGCAGAAGGGTCTTCTCTGACCCGTCATCAAGGACGGCGTAAGTGTCCATGACTTTATTCTGGTAGCTCAATGTCACACGGACTACCTTTAAGAGCACTCTGGCTCCGCTGCTGCTGGCGGGGGCGATGTACATGACGCTTGCTTTGCTGCTTGATGGTGCGGGTGGAGGCCGCCGTCTGTTACTGTCGTGGAGTATGTCCAGATGGGCTCCATCGCACCGACTGCACTTTTTCTTTAAGCGGCATTCGGCTGCCATGTGTGATCGCGCACAGCGAAAACAGCGTCTGTTGGACTTTATCCATTGACTCGCTTCCTCCGCATTCATCTTGGGGAATGAGTCACATTGTGACAGCCAGTGTTCTTTCTCACAGTAGGGGCACACTATCTTCCACTTCTCCTTTCTTGAGGGGGTACTGTGGCTCCTACTGCTTGGCACTGACTCCGATTGGTGCATGACAGTCACCGATCTTCTTCCATCATTTAGTCTCCTGGTTCCTTCTCTGGAGCCAGGGGTGCTCCGTCCGAATGTATCTAGCCGTAAGCTGCTGACTTCTCTCGCCAGGAAGTCGGCTAGATCGAGGAGGTTCGGTTCGGGGCCATTAGGGTCTCGGTGGTCTCTCTGCCGCCTAAAGCGCTCCTGTCGGGCGGGCGGTAGCTTCTCCAAGATCCTCTCTACATTTGAGTTGGCGTATAGTTCATGCCTACCCTTTTCCCTCTGCGCTCCCAGCATCCCTACTAGGGACTGCACTCTGATGGACAGGTCGTCCAGTGCTCGATTGTCTGTTGCTGGGGGTAGGCGGTCGATGTGCCTGATCTCCTGGATCACGTAATCCCATATACGTCCATATCTCTGGTCCAACGCTACCAGCGCTGCGGTGTATGGGGTCGTGGAAGTGGCGTAGGCGAGCGCTATGTTGTGCGCGCGGGGTACCTTTAAATGCTTCAGTAGTATCGCGTATTTATGGCGTTCATCAATGACATCCACCAACATTGTCTCCAGACACATGCGGAGCTCCGTATACTGGGCCCGGTTCTCCTGGGTGAAGTCTGGTACCATAGGTGTGCCAATGTATGACGCGGATTGTTGATACATCGGCGAGCGTTGGGGGAGAGGCCTCCTAGGCGAGTCTCCTCCTGCTCCTTGGCGTGGGCTGGTACCGGCTGTGTACCATGGCCCGCTGGTCCAGGTGCTGTTCCTCGGTGCGGGTCGTGCGTCGTGCTCACCCGTGAATAGCGTCGGGGGTCTGTAGCGCAGCTCCGCGGGGGTATAGCCTGGGCTGTACTGGACCTCCTGGTCCGGTAGAGTACTGTGCTGTCGTCGGGCGTGGTTCTCCTCCTCTTCCTCTTCGTCTTCCGTTAGGTCATCCAGGGCTTGTAGTCTCTGATTTAGCCTCTCCGCAGTGTATGCTGCTCCTTCCCGGTGGCTGGGTCTCGCTTGGACCGGTTGGGGAAGGGGGTCTGCGGGGGGTATAAACCTCGTCTGTTGGTCAAGTTCAGGGTCGCTTACTCGGCTAGGGGATGCCGCCCTGGAGTGATGTCTAGACGAGTTCCTGGAGCCTCTGGTGGAGGGAGGGGGTGTTGTCCTTCTGATCAGCTGTTCTATTAGTTGCGCTTGTGCTCTGTCGCGCTCGGCTTCGCGCTTGGTGAGATCCGATTCTCTCTGGGCACCGGTGGCGGCGCGCTGGGCGTCGGCCCGGTCTCTTGCCATATTCTCTTCCATCTGAATGCGTCTTATTTCCAGGCGTATGTGCTCTTCTTCGCTCCGTTGCTGTATCTGCAATCGATCGCGTTCACCCTGGAGTCTATCGCGTTCAGTAGAGGCTTTCAGACTGACGAGGAATGCCTGCTGTAGTGTCCTCTCTGCCTCGCTGGGAGAAGACGGTTGTATAGGGGAGCCGTCCCTTGGGGTACTCCGTGCGGAGTCTTGGAGCTCTATCTCCACGGTGCTCTCCTCATCTTCTTCCGTGCCGAGTTCTCTCTCGGTAGTGTTGTCTTCCTCCCGGGACTCGTCGGGGACTACTTCTTCGGTATTGGCGGGGTGTAAAGTCATGTCTGGTTCCCCCTGGTCCCCACCGTGAGCTGGGTCAGTTACGTTAGAACCCATAGGGGCCTCTATGGTCGGGGTAGCCTGGTCGTTAGGGTTAGACATAATTTTACTTTCTAGTTTTACCGCGTTTACTGTTGGTAGAAGACTAGGTTGTTGACTGACAGCGTAAGCCTCTAGGTACTGAGGGAGCTGTCGTTTGCGCCGCGGGCGTTGTTGGTTAGGAGGATCGTTTCGTGGAGTGTTCATCATAGGCCATTTTAATATTAATAACACTATATTAATATTACACTGATTACCATCCGGCTCGAAGGACCAATTGTAACTGAGGGGTACAATTCCCTGACTGTATTGTTAGATATGATACTTACTACCACTACCTCTTGTACTTTAGACTCTGGCCACCCAGTACTAGGTATAAATAATTATGATAAACACTCCCACCTGATGAAACAGATCCAACACAAATGTACCAAGTCGAAAGTCTGCGTTTAATAATAATACATAGCAAAAGGTATGTACAACGATCACTTAATTACATTTATGATTTGAAATAGTATGCACTTTTATGGCAAATGAGTATTCGTAGGTAGATCAATATCGAATGTCCAATCTCTGATTGCGCAGGAAGCAAATATACAACCTGGAATATTTAGGGAACAATAGCAATGATACTTGAATGATTATATAGCTGGATACACTAGGGGAAGGTTCCGACTGCTTGTAGGACAGCTGGAGGGGGGGGTAGAGTCTGGCTGTATCCCGTCTGGCCGAGGGTATCCTGGGAGAGCCCACAGTCGTGCGACCCGGTGCCCAGCGATCCTCGATCCACAGATGAAAGCAGTTGGACTCTCTGTGGCCGGCGTCCTCCGGTCCACGATGGAGAGACGTGAGGCGACCTCGTCGTGTAGAGCGTCTTCTCACCTGTCGTCCTCTCCGGGGGGGGTATTTCCAACACACCGCAGTGTTGGCCTTTATCCATAGAATAATCAAAGTACTCAAAGCATAATCCAAGCCGGGGAAGGCTAGCCGTCGTCGGTAGAATAATCCAATATACAGGTCCACTCGCTCTTTGGCCTGGAGCTCCTCGGGTGCAGCTTCACGTGGGGTCAACCACCCTGGATAAGCGTCCAGCTGATGCCCGAAACGATGGGGGTGCTGATTACTATAGAACTCTTACCGCACGAGGCACTACATATGAATAGACTATTATTAGCTTAATAGAATACGTCCAACTCGACGATATAGTGCCAAATATGACTATTCAAATATTAATATACACGATGTCTCAATGCCGATACTGGGCCGAATTGGCCTTACTGCCCACACGTGGTTCGCGGGGAGGCTTTTGCATCTGTCACTCTGTTGGAGGGTAAGGAACTGGACTAAAAGAAAAGCTCTACTTTAATAGCGCAGTATATATACGCACTATGAACAAATAGTACCATTAGTGGTGCGGTAGACATATTCCTACGCGGAACTAGGACTTGTCCATACATGTTGAGCGGTACGATTGAACCTGGTCTGAGGGGTATGGCGACCTGGCACCAAGGTCTCGTCCAATGGTAGAATGGAGACTATTATGGGATGTTCAGTAGACTAGAAGGGATATTCAATGCATATTGTACAAGGAATATACAAGGGATATCAGGGGATATACAAATACAATTAAATATATATATATAAATAAATATATATATTCGGTTTAATCTGATCCTTCAGAACAGAAAGGGTTA
>NC_140178.1:627250-638958 GCF_963971535.1 Notolepis coatsorum
AACACTAACACTAACCCTAACCCAGTCTCATGTGTCACATCTGGGCTTGAACACTAACACTAACCCTAACCTAGTCTCATGTGTCACATCTGGGCTTGAACACTAACACTAACCTAGTCTCATGTGTCACATCTGGGCTTGAACACTAACCCTAACCTAGTCTCATGTGTCACATCTGGGCTTGAACATTAACCCTAACCCAGTCTCATGTGTCACATCTGGGCTTGAATGAATCTGGACGCCTCACATTCCAGAGAGAGCAATGTTTGAGCTTCTATTCCCACAAACAGATCACATCCCCTACTTTCCCCAGATGTCTTGGAGTTTGTTTCCTCCACGTGTCGACTCAGAGGGGGGGGGGGGGGGCGCAGAGGGGGGGGGGGCTAAATCCCCCTTCTTATTTAGTTTTATTCATAATCACCCCCCTTCCCTCTGCGCCCCCCCCTCCTGATCTCCATTCTACTTTCTATCTGCTCTTTCTATTCTTTTTATATGCAGCGCTGCTCTGGTTGGGACGGGAGGGGGAGGGAGGGGGGTAAGTGTTCACTGTTGGCTGTTGGAGCCCCCCCCCCCCTCTCAGCACAGAGTAATCACATTGTTTCAGGAACAGGGGGGGGGGGCACTACTCCTCTCCAGCTGAGTCATGGGAGAATGCTTCTCCAAGAACAATCTGTCTTTTCTCGTGTGGGAGGCTGCTCTCCTCTGCTCCTGAGTTATAATAGCATCCAGCCGGCAGTGGAGGGGGGGAGGGGAGGAGGAGGGGGAGGGGGAGGAGAGGAGGAGAGGAGGAGGAGGAGGAGGAGGAGGAGAGGAGAGGAGGAGGAGGAGGAGGAGGGGAGGAGGAGGGGGAGGAGAGGAGGAGGGGGAGGGGAGGAGGGGGAGGGGGGAGGAGGAGGAGAGGAGAGGAGGAGGAGGAGGAGGAGGAGGAGGGGAGGAGGAGGGGGAGGAGAGGAGGAGGAGGAGGAGGAGGAGGAGGAGGGGAGGAGGGGGAGGAGGGGAGGAGGAGGAGGAGGAGGAGGAGGAGGGGGAGAGGAGGAGAGGAGAGGAGGAGGAGGAGGAGGAGAGGAGGAGGAGGAGGAGGAGGAGAGGAGGGGAGGAGGAGGTAGAGGAGAGGAGGAGGAGGGGGAGAGGAGGTAGAGGAGAGGAGGAGGAGGAGGAGGAGGAGGAGGAGGAGGAAGAGGGGAGGAGGAGGGGGAGGGGGAGGAGGAGGAGGAGGAGGAGGAGGAGGAGGAGGAGGGGGAGGAGGGGGAGAGGAGAGGAGGAGGAGGAGGAGGGGGAGGAGGAGGGGGAGGAGGGGGAGGGGGAGGAGGGGGAGAGGAGAGGAGGAGGAGGAGGGGGAGGAGGAGGAGGAGGAGGAGGAGGAGGGGGAGAGGAGGGGGAGGAGGGGGAGGGGGAGGAGGGGGAGAGGAGAGGAGGTAGAGGAGAGGAGGAGGAGGAGGGGGAGGGGGAGAGGAGAGGAGGAGGAGGAGGAGGAGGAGGAGGAGAAGCAGGGTGATCTAAACTTTCTAAAGATTAGATTAGATTAGATTCAGATGTATTGTCATCAGGCGGCTGGGTGGCGCAGCGGACTAAGCGCTTGTCACCAACGCGAGAGACACTGGTATTGAATCCGGCTGTCAGCGTTGCCTCCGGCTTGGCCTGTCGTCATACTGACACAATATTGGCAGAGTCAGCGGGAGGGAAGCCGGTGGGTGGTAGTCTGGTCGTTGTAAACAGCGACTCCTACAGGTCGGTCAGGGCGCCTGTCAAGCTCGAGGACTCCGTGTCCTCTACTCCCCCTATTGTACGGTGTACCCCAGGGCTCGATACTTGGCGCCGTCCTGTTCTCTATTTATTTATTGCCCCTTGGTTCCATCCTCAGAAAGCACGGCATTCCTTTTCACTGCTACGCTGATGACAGCCAGATCTATATGCCACTAAAAAAGTCTGGCTCCTTTTCCATAGAGCCGCTGACCAAATGTCTCGACGACATTAAATCCTGGATGGCATTGTATTTTTTTAATTTTAATGACAAAAAGACGGAGGTCATGGTCTTTGGTGCCCCCTCTGTGACCTCACTGCTAGATCTGGGTTCGCTGGCACAACATGTCAAACCGTTAGTGAAGAACCTAGGTGTAAAGATCGACCCAGACCTTAAATTTGATAGCCAGATCAAGGCCGTGGTTAAAACGAGCTTCTTCCAGTTGAGGCAGCTGGCCAAAATTAAGCCCATCCTACAGGCGCAGCATTTTGAAGCAGTAATCCATGCATTTGTGACGACCAGGCTGGATTACTGCAATGCACTTTATATAGGGGTGAGTGGATCACTTTATATAGGGGTGAGTGGATCACTTTATATAGGGGTGAGTGGATCACTTTATATAGGGGTGAGTGGATCACTTTATATAGGGGTGAGTGGATCACTTTATATAGGGGTGAGTGGATCACTTTATATAGGGGTGAGTGGATCACTTTATATAGGGGTGAGTGGATCACTTTATATAGGGGTGAGTGGATCCTCAGTGGCTCGCCTTCAGATGGTGCAGAACGCCGCTGCTCGTCTTTTAACTGGCACTCGTAAATACGACCACATCTCACCGATTTTATTTTCACTCCACTGGCTCCCAGTGCACTTTAGGATTCATTTTAAAATTATTTTATTTGCTTTTAAAGCCCTTCATGACCTTGCTCCACCCTACCTCTCTGAGCTGCTGCAGGTCTATACACCTTCTCGCTCTCTCAGGTCAGCTGACCAGCTGCTCCTAGTAGTGCCTACAACTAGGCGTAAGCTCAGGGGGGACCGTGCTTTCTCCGCTGTCGCCCCCAACATGTGGAATGAGCTGCCACTGCAGATCAGGCCTCATCACTGCCCCGTTTCAAAGGCCTCCTTAAGACCCACCTTTTCTCTCTGGCTTTCGACACCATGTAGCTTGTTGATTTTATGATCTTATTGTCTTACTGTGTTGTTGTTTTATCGTTTTGTTACTGTTTCCCTTGCTTTTAAATATTTTTTTAAGTACTCTGATCTATTTAAACTTGTATTGCTGCCTATATTTACCTAATATTTTTTATCTCTGTTTTGGTACTCTTGTTTTTTTTTAATCTATTTTTAGTGCTGCTAATAGTTTTTAATATGCTCCCTCTGTACAGCACTTTGTGCCCCTGTGGCTGTTAAAGCGCTTTATAAATAAAGTTGGATTGGATTGGATTGGATTGGATTGGATTGGATTGGAAAGAAGGGAGATGGTGAGGGTAGTGTGAGCCTCCCACACGTTACACCTCACCAATGAGAGTCCTCGCTGCCAGGTGAAAAGATGCTGCTGGCTGTCTCCACATGTATCGGAGGAAGCATCTGCTAGACTTCAGGGCTCCCTAGACCGACCAGTGAGGGGCACATGCGAGCAACAGCTAGGAAGGGGAGGGGGGAATTGGCATAACGACTAAATTGGGATGTGAGAAAAACACAGAAAAAACAGGAGGAGAAAAAGTGGATAAAAAAAATAAAGATGTATTGTCATCATGCAGCACAAATTACAGTACAATGAAAATAAGTTTGTCATCCAAGCAGAGTGCAGATGTGACAGTAAAGTGCAACAGTAATATACAATGTACAGGTGATTCAACTGGGTATACAATATATATAGAAAACTGTGAGCATGTGAACACTGTTCATATTCTTTGCACAATACTACACAATTGCACACCTCTGCTACACATTCTATTCCACTGTATTTGTATTCTAATTTAGTGTATATGTGTAACGGAGGTACCGCAGTATATCCACAGTCACGGGTGCAAGTAGTGACGTGGCTGTGGATGGTAAGCGGTACTGCAAGTAAACTCACTCCCCAGAGGCATCCAGACCCGGAAGCAAGCAGTGAATTCACTTCTTGCTTAGTGGTCTGTGATGCCGCCCGCGACGCCGGCGTCCGGGGTTCAACTCCCACTCAGGGCGATCCCTTAACAGGGGTCGAATCGACTTTAAACACAACGCAGACAAGATCACACCGGCTACATATACTCTACTACATCCTGCACAATTGTACAGCCCTGTCCTATATTATTCTATTCTATTGTATCTTTATTCTAATTTAGTTTATATATTCCATTTTATTTTATTCTACTTGAATGGTCTGTTAACCTGTTAAGCTGTAGTCAATTTGCATGTTCTTGGTATCTAGGAGCATCTAGGGACCTGGGGGAGATATTGTGTCTGTTACTAGGCTGAGTAAATTGTGATGAAACAAAGGAGAATATAAATTATGATTTATTTAGCATCTTTCAATAGGTGTACCAAATAAAGTGTTAATCTGAAGTTTGCTATAACCGTGAATGATGTATTTTCTGTGAATTAACTATATGGATTGTTGTGGAATATAGAAGGTTCTTCCTTCTCTCGCTGCATTTAAAAGTTAAAATCTCCGACCACTGTGTGTCGACTTGTAACTGTCTTAGCTGATTTTCTTAATGTTTATTCTAATTTATTGTGTCTATATATTAGGGGTGTAACGGTACACAAAAACCACAGTTCGGTACGTACCTCGTTTTGAAGTCAAGGTTCGGTACGGGTTTTCGGTACAGTGGGGGAAAGTTTGGCTTTCCATGTTCCTCTGTTAGGAGTGGGGGTAGTGAGGGAAGGAGAGTAGAACCCAATGTTGCAGGACAATGATGATGAGAGAGGAGGCAGAGACGAGGGAGTAGAAAATAATTATTTGTATTTGAAGAGCAACCAGTAAACAAAGGCACGTTACAAAACAACAAAAGAGGCGCAGCCTAGCTGGCACTGAGGAACAAGAACTGTGAACACGAAAAGAAAGGGCAACAAAACAAAATACTTATCGAACACTTACTTAGACAGCAACACTACAGGGTAAGGAGGCGTCGACAGGAACAAGGGAAAACGGAGGTATGTCACCACACAGAGGAGAAGACTGAACACACATATATACACAGACTAATTACAATTGGCCACACCTGGCCAGGCCAGTCTAAAACACCACAACAACCAACTAAACACAAAAGCATATTACAAAACCACAAGCAGACAGGGGAACCACATCACACAAGGGAAGGGACATTCAATAACACACACCATGAAATCACATTAATTATATTCATCATAATAGTCAATACCGGTGTGATGATGGTCTGCACCATCTGAACCATCTGATGGTGGCCACTAGAGGGAGGTAGGAGACCAGGTGAGAGACCACTGTTCCCATTGTGACCACTATTTACATTGTGGCCACTGTTTACATTGTCCTCCCTGGAACCGTTACATTCCACTCAGGGGTGATGTAGTGTGCAGTAACGAATTGTACTTGTAGGGCGGTCGTTAGTGGTTAACATACCGTCGTATTCGTTCGGTACACTACACAGCCGTTCGGTAAGGTATGGTACACACTGAAACAGTACGGTTCGGTTTGGTACAGATACATGTTACGAATGGCGTGTTTCGATAGCATGGTGGAGAGTGGAACCCAGTTTGCAGCAGACAACGGAGAGATACTTAACAGGAAGCAGGAGACGGCGTAGTGACGATAATAAGGCTTTACTCAAAACAGAAAACAAGGAACACGACTGACAACAACGGTAACATTAAACAATGAACCACCATGTGTATGCTGGCCCACAACACCTAATATACAAACACTAATTAGAGACAGAGGGTAATTACTAACAGGACACAGGTGTGACAGACAGAACTAACAGAACACAGAGCACACAGGGGAAAACAATAACAATGGTACAAACTGAGACATACGAGACTAAAACACATTTATTACAAAACACAGACAGTAGGGACACAAGACTAACAAAGTGGAACTAATAAAGACAACATAGACAACGAATAAATCAAACATAAATGACAGCAAATAATGTTAATCAGGTGAGTGAGCTGATGCCAGATCTGCCACATCTGGATCAGCCCACCGGTTGGCAATGTTGTATTATGAAGGGGTGTATGGAAGGGGAGTTGAGACGGTCCGACACCTGGACCAGTCGAACCGGGAGAAGGGTTGCCGTCCGGTCCCGCAGGACCGGGGGAACCCTTACAGATACGTGTACCTTTACACCCCTACTATATATAAACTGTGTCTTGTTCTGTGAGCTCGTCGTCGCTGTAAATGAGGGTAACCTCAGTGTCTTACAAGTTCAAATAAAGGTTTGAAATTTAATTAAATATTCTCAGCCTGCGTTTGAAATTCTCATCTTATCTCACGGAACCGTAAAAAATACTTTGATGTCAATCTCTGTCCCAGTGGTCAACAGACAGGATGGACCTGCGAACTGGGCCCTCAGAAAAGTCCTTTAACAAAACAACTAGAAACACACATGTTCAGACAGGCTTTTGGTCATATTTTTGGGCATCCTTTGTCCTCACTGTTCCTATCGTTTTTAATTATTGACTGATGATTTGATTTAAATTCTTTTTATTTTATTTCATTTTATTTTATTCATCGGGTCTAAAAGGACTCGGACGGAAACCAGTTTGGCATCATAGTGTCATTTATTACCGGACGGTTTCCTCCTCTCCGGTGATGTCGAGGACGCAGGACTCTCTCCCCGTCTCTGTCACGGCTGTTGTCTGCAGACCGTCTGCAGGGGGAGCTTCCTGTTTCTTATCTGGTTCCTGCACTAGTTGTCGACAAGCGAACACATCCAGTAGTCAATCGATGACTGATTACATCCCCCTGAGACCCAGGGGGAAAGTGTTAGTGCTAAAGAATACATTTCAAAGATCTTTTTTTTATTCACAAAAAGGAAACCATATCTATCAAGACGTGGCTTTGAGTCTGTACATCCAGTGACTCTCTGTTGCTCTCTCTCTATCCCCTCTTCGAGGGTTGAGGGGGGCACGGCCGAGGGGGGCACGGGGGCATGGGGGGCACGGCCGGTTCCTAGAGCTGTAAAAGAAATGGAACTGTCAGCATGTTTATCCATATAATGTTTGACCATAGCAGAGTCACAGTTTTGAACCTTAGCTGCACATTTACGTTCACTGAGGCGGTCCTGTAAGCGCTGTTTGGTGCGGCCAACATAGAAAGCATCACATCGAGAACAACACAGTATATAAATTACATGGGTAGTTTTAGTTTATAAAATGTCTCGTTGTGTATACCTGCTGTGTTCTGGGATGGGTGAAGCCCTTACAGTTCACCACAGTGTCACACTGTTTACAGTGGCCACACTGAAACGTTCCATTAGGGACTTCAGGCAGCCATGTGGTTCTTTCCTCAGCTGGTAAGTGGCTGTGTACTGGTCTGTCTCCTATAGTGGGAGCTCTCCTGAAGGAGCACACTGGAGACTCTGGAAATACTTCTTTCAGAGTTTCATCATCACACTTGATGATGTCCCAGTTCTGCTTGATAATGTTGCGTAAGAGAATGTGAAGCACTGAAAGAATTAACTGACAACAAAAACATAGTGATCAAAAGAGCGGACAAAGGTGGAGGAGTTGTGGTTTGGGGTATTGAACACCTACACAATACAGGACTCACTATCTAAGGACTAAAGCAGGAACCTATGAAAAACTCTGGGGAAAATGGATGGCATACATGGCACACAGCAGTTCTGTAAAATGTGTGTAGTTAGAAGATGCAGAGCGGAGGGGTCTTGAGGGTGTGTAGTTAGAAGATGCAGAGTGTAGGGGTCTTGAGGATGTGTAGTTAGAAGATGTAGAGAGTAGGGGTCTTGAGGGTGTGTAGTTAGAAGATGCAGAGCGGAGGGGTCTTGAGGGTGTGTAGTTAGAAGATGCAGAGCGGAGGGGTCTTGAGGGTGTGTAGTTAGAAGATGCAGAGTGTAGGGGTCTTGAGGGTGTGTAGTTAGAAGATGCAGAGTGTAGGGGTCTTGAGGGTGTGTAGTTAGAAGATGCAGAGCGTAGGGGTCTTGAGGGTGTGTAGTTAGAAGATGTAGAGAGTAGGGGTCTTGAAGGTGTGTAGTTAGAAGATGCCGAGTGTAGGGGTCTTGAGGGTGTGTAGTTAGAAGATGCAGAGCGTAGGGGTCTTGAGGGTGTGTAGTTAGAAGATGCAGAGCGGAGGGGTCTTGAGGGTGTGTAGTTAGAAGATGCAGAGCGGAGGGGTCTTGAGGGTGTGTAGTTAGAAGATGCAGAGCGGAGGGGTCTTGAGGGTGTGTAGTTAGAAGATGCAGAGTGTAGGGGTCTTGAGGGTGTGTAGTTAGAAGATGCAGAGTGTAGGGGTCTTGAGGGTGTGTAGTTAGAAGATGTAGAGTGTAGGGGTCTTGAGGGTGTGTAGTTAGAAGATGCAGAGTGTAGGGGTCTTGAGGGTGTGTAGTTAGAAGATGTAGAGTGTAGGGGTCTTGGGGGTGTGTAGTTAGAGACCATTGACCGGAGGTAGGAGGGAGCCGTTCTCTTCACTGCACGCTATTCCAGGTCAATATTGTGTGGTGATGGGAAGCCGGTGCATCTCTCTGAGACGTGGGGTAACGTGGGCTGACTTTGGCAGGTTGGAGATCAGACGGGCCGCTGCGTTCTGTCTGAGATGAGGTGGCTTGGTGGTGTTAGCCTGTAAACCATTGCAGGGCTTTCAAACAAGATGGTAGAGAGTCTGCGACGCCCATACAGGAGGCGTTATTTCTAAACCTAGCCGCATTTCTGGCAAGACGCTCTCTGATTGGCCGACGCCTGTTTCTACAGTGGTTAAGCTTAGGCACTCTTTCGAAGTTGGTTAAGGTTAGAGTTTGTCTTAGAGCAGGGCGATAGAACGGCAGGTAGTTTGCAAGCTGTTTGACGTGGAAATGGGCAAAGACACAGCTCGTCACGCGATTGGGCAAACGCGTCAGTGGCCAATCAGAGAGCGTCAGTCAGTGCCAATCAGAGAGCGTCTGCCAGAAATGCGGCTAGGTTTAGAAATAACGCATACAGGAGGCAAAAAGATTTGTAATAAAGAAAGGCATTTGCTGTAATTTCCTGCAACTTAAAAGCATACTTTTGATCAAATAGTAAACACAAGATAAGATAAGATATTCCCGTCATAGCATGGGGGGGGGGGGGGGAGGTACAGATATGGGCAGGGTAATAGTAGAAAGACATAAATATAGGCAATACAATTAGAATAAATAAAGATAAAAATAAACTGTGTAAACAATATAATTAACTCTGAATATAACAATATGAGAAAATAAACAGTGTATTCAAAGGTGCAGATGAGGGTCTGTGTGCCCTATCAGTTATATTATACGTTACAATAAATATGGGCAATAAAGTAAGTAAAGTAAACCGTATAAACAGGTGCAGTAAACATAAGGTACCCTACCTGGTATGATACACGTTCTGCTGCTGTTAGGTCTCTGGCAGGGACGTGCACAGGACTTTAGAGGGGCAGGTGCTCAAAGGCTGAAAAGGGCACTGGGCCTGTGTGTATATATTAACCGAGCGCGCGTAGCGCGCGAACGCGATTTTTAAGGGCCCTTTTCGGGCGGGGGGCCCCCTTTTTATGCTTTTTGGGGGGTTTTGGTGATCAAATATTGAATATTGAACTATAATAATCAGTGCAGGAGCTCACTTATCCTTGAAAGACACTTTTATCACTGACTTCAAAGGCCCATACATCTCCATAAATGTTCAGGGGGGAGGGAATAAGTGCTTACCCTACAGACCCCAAGAAGTGCTGTATATTCTGTATTGTTTAATATAAATGCATTTTTTATTCCAATCCCGATTTGTATTTGAGATTCCCAAATCCCATCGGACTTGACTTCTTCGTGTCCCTCAATGAGTGTAATACCAGCATTCAACAGCGGTTTCTATCATCATCATCATCACCACCCACGCTATGCATAAAATATATAGGTCCGCGGAGAGGCACGCTGAGGAGGCCGTGCAAACTGCAATGGAATATGGGGCATCTCTCTCTCTTTACCTAATATTTTGATTCTATCCTGACATTTTTCAGTTGGAAGGGCAGTCTATATGCGTAAATGGTAAAAAGAAAAAAAGAAGAAAAAAAACGTTTTTTTTTTTTTTTTTCAAAAGGGCACTTTTTTGATGAGGCTCAAAAAGGCCTCTATGTGTGCACGTGCCTCTCTGGCTGCAGTGCTGGCAACAGCCCTTGCCCACCAGTGCTCTGGTGTCAAAAGAAAGTTAATAAAAAATTAATAAAAAATATTATTTTAAACACATGGGGGCGCTGGTGTGTTCTCATAGTGGCACGGCGCTCCAAATTCGTATGATGCCTAAACGCACCGTCCGCTGGACAGGTTTCTCTCTTCGGGGAAAATAGTAGAAGGAATCTGCAGAGACAGAGGGACCTCTGTTATAACCCCTGTGTTCTCCGTGATCATATTACAGTGATCTCTGCCTCAGCAAGGCAATGAACAACAGCTATATTGTTGTAACGCAAACTTCTCCTCTGTGTCTCCCTGCCGGGTCGGGCCCGGTCCCAGACCTGGTGTCTCCCTGCCGGGTCGGGCCCGGTCCCAGACCTGGTGTCTCCCTGCCGGGTCGGGCCCGGTCCCAGACCTGGTGTCTCCCTGCCCGGTCCCAGACCTGGTGTCTCCCTGCCCGGTCCCAGACCTGGTGTCTCCCTGCCCGGTCCCAGACCTGGTGTCTCCCTGCCCGGTCCCAGACCTGGTGTCTCCCTGCCCGGTCCCAGACCTGGTGTCTCCCTGCCCGGTCCCAGACCTGGTGTCTCCCTGCCCGGTCCCAGACCTGGTGTCTCCCTGCCCGGTCCCAGACCTGGTGTCTCCCTGCCCGGTCCCAGACCTGGTGTCTCCCTGCCCGGTCCCAGACCTGGTGTCTCCCTGCCCGGTCCCAGACCTGGTGTCTCCCTGCCCGGTCCCAGACCTGGTGTCTCCCTGCCGGGTCCCAGACCTGGTGTCTCCCTGCCCGGTCCCAGACCTGGTGTCTCCCTGCCCGGTCCCAGACCTGGTGTCTCCCTGCCGGGTCCCAGACCTGGTGTTTGAACAGTGACGGTTGCTCCCGGGTGCAGCTGGGTTCTGAAGAGGTGTGAGAAAACACAATCTGCTCACCGAAGCTGACGTGGATTTGGCCGTGAATCACACGACTAGAGCGAGGTTAGATCACCCCCCTCGAACGGCCCTTCTAATGTTTCTCTCCTCCACATTGCCTGTGGTGCATCTTTTCTTACTGCTAGGTTTTAGTGAGTTTTTCCTTACCTTCGCGTGGGGTCTGTCTGGGAGTGTTGCGTTCATTTATTTAAAAATGTTTGGACTTCATGGTGTTTTTGTTTTGTTCTTGACTTATTGTGATGTTTCTTCTTGACTTGTTTAAAGAAGACGTGTCCGGCCCATGGGGACATTAACGTGTGTTACAAATACATTTGATTTGATTTGATTTGTCGCTCTACACACAGATGTACACACAGATGAATGACACTCGAGCAGGTCACTGTCTCTCTCCAGTTAACCCTCTACACACCAGGGGTTCTCAAACTGTTTCATACCACGACTCCATTTTATTTAGGAATTATTTTGGGGAACCCACACTTAATGTATCGCGTAATTTCAATGTGGAATTAAGGAATATCAAAATAAAAGCACACGTTGTTGAACTTGATCATGCATATATATTAGAAAATGCAATTACAGCACTATGTTATCAATACTACACATTTATAAAACGAGGCATATTTGGCCAAAATATGTTGCAAAAAAATAAAAATAAAAAATGCCCTGTCACCTACCCATGACCCCACTTTGGGTCGCGACCCGTGGTTTGAGAACCACTGCTCTACACACAGATGTATTCA